>NC_041217.1:37392209-37495920 GCF_002837175.3 Physeter macrocephalus
AGTGGCATTCAGCCACCCGAGATTGAGCAATAACAGGTCTGCGATGCCCTTAGCTGTTCGGGGCTGCACGCGAGATACACTGGCGGGCTCAGCGTGTGCCTAGCATACGCCAGCAGGCTCCGGTAACCCATGGAACCCCATTCGTGATGGGGACCAGGGATAGCAATTACTACCCATGAACAAGGAATTCCCAGTGAGTGCAGGTCATAAGTTTGCGGTGATTAAGTCCCTGCCCTTTACATACCACCCATCACTACTACCCATTGGATGGTTTAATGATACCCTCGGATCCACACTGCTTAAGAAAAAAAAAACTCAGCTTCAAATCCAAGGAACTATGGAGAGAGCAAGGGCCAAATATGGAGCCAACATAAGGATAATGAAATCAGAGAGGGTAAAGTTGGAGTAGCAAAGAGGCAACAGCACAAGGGGCCTGAGCAATTCCAGAGCTGACAGTGAAGGATGCAGCTGCTTTCACAGAGGTCCAGCCCAGCAGGAGAGGGCATTCTAGGTTCCTTTAAGGGGTCACCATGGGCAAACATCCATTCCCCCAGACCCAGCCATAGCTTTTTTCTCTAAATCCCTCATTAATATTCTCAGATCAGGAAATGATCTACAGAGCAGAGGGCAGAGAGTTTCTGAAGCGTTCCCAAGGAACATAACAAAGGTCACCTGAGTCTTGAGGTGCTTGCTTTTCTGCCTACAGAGAACCAACAAGACTTCTGCTAGACTAGGAGGCAGAGCAAGGGAGAGCCTGGAGGTGGTTCTGCGTGTCCAGAGGTTGAGAGGGCTGGGGAGCCCCGACCCCAGAGTAGTATATGACAGAGTGAAGAGAAAGAGATCCCGAGGCACCACCTGAGGAGGACGAGGGAGAAAAGCGCCATATGGGATCGGTGAACCCGATCCTTTTATACTTGAACGAAGACCAGGATTACCCAATACCTATGGTTTTGAGATTTATTTAGCCTTTATCTGCCCCAGGATTGGTTATATTGTAAACTCTGTCTGTTTTCATGTGGTGAAGAGTTGAGAGGGTCTCAAAAATGGAAAGGGATTGTGCTGGCTCAAGAGCCAGGCTCCTGTTTCAGGGCGACCTGGACCCAGGGCAGCTGATGAGACTAGAGATAAGCAGGCCAACCTCCTGCTCTAAAATGAAGAGAGAAAGGAAAGGGAAAGAGACATACAGGAACTTTGGGGGATGGCAAGTGGACAGAAGGGACTAAACTTGGCCCATTTCCTATTCTTTTTACCCCTTCCCCCTCTCTGTCCATGCAGGCCACGGAGAAACTTCCAGGAGCAATGATTCCACTTCACTGTCTCGAGAAGCCTTGGGCAGGAGGGACTCAGAACACGGCCTCAGACTCCAGATGTTAGGTAGGTTGGAGGCCAGCCCCTTTCCACCAGCCCAGCCTGCCCCCTCCCTATCCCTACACTTCCATTACCATTTTCCTCCCCCTTCTCTGCTTCTTTGCACTGAATTAAAGCTGTATTTTATCAGAGACACAAGAAAGAGCCAGGGGGACACTGGGAAAATCACACATCTCAGAGAGCCCTGGTCTAAAACATCAGCTTTGAGAAACCTTCCTCTGATGTTCTCTGATCTTGGTCCTTAGAAAATTCTGAACTTGGAAAACTGTGATGTGATTCTCTCTTCCCTCTGTGCTCCAACCCACTCCCCCCAGGCTGCCCACCTCTCCTTTCAAGGCCCCTTCCCCTGGTCCTTGTAGGGGAGGAGAAAGGACAGGGACCCACATACCACAGATGGCTGTACATCCCTCCTCCTTGCCCTTGAGCTGGTCTCATCCCTTTCTGAATCTCCTCCACCTCTGTGTCAGTGACATTGCTGACTTCTTATCATTCTATGATAACGTTAAAGGGACAAAACCTGCTCCCAGGGTCTCATTCCAGTCTCTACCACACAGCAAGACAGTCTCCCTGTGGGAGGTTCCACTGGACTTCCTAGCTGTAGATTCTCTGATCAGACCAGATCTCCGGAAGTGCAAAGCCCCACCCAGCCCCTGTTATCCTAGCCCCTGTGCCTATGTCTTTGTTCACTTTGAGCTTTCTACAAACTAAGACAGAAATACAGCAAGATGGTGAGATAATTATGACAAGCCAAACAGTGCATAGACTGCCAACGCAGAATAATAGCACTGTGGCTGCTTTGGTCTGTTCCAAGAGCAACTTGAAAGATGGCTAATACAGATGGAAAAGACAAGAGACGTGGGGCAGGCATCCTGGAAAGAAACAAGATGGCCTCAGGGCTCAGGTGGCAACCTTGTGGCTTTTTCTTCTTTCTTTTTACAGAGCCTAGTTAAACCAGCTCTATTGGGAATCCAGAAGGAGAAGCAGGAGTCCAGGAGGCTTAGATGGAAAAACACTCCAAAGGTTCAAAGCTGGGCTGGCATGAATAATAAGGAAGGGTCTCACCACGCCTTTCTTCAAGGGAATGCCAAGCCCTCCATCTCTGACATGATTCCCAGAACCACAAGGCTGGTGGGGGAGCCATCTGCAAAGGTAATGGCTGACTATGTGACCTTGGGCCAGTCATTTGACCTCCAGGGCTCATTTTTTCTCATCTATAAAATAAGAGGGTTAGATGAAGTCAACTCTGATGTCCCTCCGTCCCTGTGGTGTTATGAATTCTATGAATATCAGAACAAAACAAGAAAAATCTGAGAACCAGGGGAAGAAAGTATCTCATATAGGCACACAAAGTAAATAAAAGAAAAAGCCAAGCTCAAAACCCAGGTGCCTAGATTCCTAGCCTAGGGCTCTACCTGCATCAAAGGAATATCTTCAGAATAACAACTTGCACTATTACATTTTCTATGCCTCCTCCCCCCAAAAGTAAAATCCCCCCACAAAGCAAATGAGCTTTTATCTTCCCATGACCAGATCTTTTGTTATCAGTCTGTCCATGCCTTGCCCCTTCCAGACAGCATTCGAAATATATTTTCTTTAATTATGGATTATTGACAGGATGGAATGCTATAGACCATGAAAAACGAAACGTGGGAACTATGTCAATACGTGGATGTGTGAATATGGACTAACTTCACATGGAAAGGAGGACAGCGTATACTGCGGGGACAAGTACACACTGATTACATGGGTGGGAAAGTAACCATGTGCTCATCGTTTGTTTATTGACCAAGATTATATGCAAATTTAGATTGTGTCCTTTTTTTAAGTTATTTTATTGAAGTATAGTTGATTTACAATGTTGTGTTAGTTGCTGGTGTACAGCAAAGGGATTCAGTTATCTATATATGTATATATATATTCTTTTTCATATTCTTTTCCATTATGACTTACTACAGGATGTTGAATGCAGTTCCCTGTGCTATGCAGTAGGACCCTGCTGTTTATCTCTCACGGGCCCAGCCGCTCCGCGGCACGTGGGATCCTCCCGGACCGGGGCGCGAACCCGGTTCCCCTGCATCGGCAGGCGGACGCGCAACCACTGCGCCACCAGGGAAGCCCTATCTATTTTATACATAGTAGTTTGTATCTGTTAATCCCAAACGCCTAATTAACCCCTCCCCCACCCCCTTTCCCCTCTGGTAACCATAGGTTTGTTTTCTATGTTGGTGAGTCTATTTCTGTTTTGTATATAGATGCATCTGTATCACATTTTCGATTCCACATATAAGTGATATCCTATGATATTCGTCTTTCTCTGTCTGACTTACTTCACCTAGTATGATAATCTCCAGGTCCATCCTTGTTGCTGCAAACGGCAATATTTCATTCTTCTACGGCTGAGTAATGTTCCATCGTACAGATGTACCACAGCTTCTTTATTCACCTGTCGATGGACGCTTCGGTTACTTCCTAAGCGTCTTAGGTTATTGTGAATAGTGCTGCTATGAACATTGGGGTGCATGTTATCTTCTTGAATTAGAGTTTTGTCCAGATATATGCCCAGATTAAATAAATGTAGGCTTATTATTTTTAAATTCTGGCTGTCTTAGCCATCTCAGCCACTGTTTGGGACAGAATGTGACCAGGTCCACAGAATCGTTTTTCAAGCAATGGGTTTCGTCTTCCTCCTTCTCCCTGGAGGCCCCGCACCTTCGCTCCCACCCTCACCAGGCACACAGGCTCCACCACACACACACCCAGCCTTGAAAGTCAGCAGCTAAAAGGCCAACTTACCTGGCAGGCAGGAAAGACAGGGCAGCTGCAGGCTGGGGAGAGGGGGAGGGAGAAGGACCTGCAGGCAGAGCTTCCACCAGGGCT
Source organism: Physeter macrocephalus (assembly GCF_002837175.3). Taxonomy (NCBI): domain Eukaryota; kingdom Metazoa; phylum Chordata; class Mammalia; order Artiodactyla; family Physeteridae; genus Physeter; species Physeter macrocephalus. Next base: position 37,396,455 of record NC_041217.1, read on the forward strand.
GAGGATGGTGTGGACCCTAAGGTGACCCCACTAGCCTGGGTGGATAGGGGACCACCAAGCCCTGGCTCAGGTGACCATCTTCCAAACCCTGGCCCTCACGTCGCCAGATTCTATCACCATGAGAGCTGGAGTGAGAGACCCCCTCAAAGCGCAAGGAGGTGAAAGCATTTCCTCCAGATGACAAATTCCCCGTCACAAGAGCCCTTGGGAGAGGGGCTGCAGTTCCTGTTCTGTCTGAGTCATCCAGGCACAGAAGTGATAAGCATGGGATTTGGAATCAGAGGCAACTGGGGTGAAAAACAGGTTCTGCCTCTTAGTAGCTGGGTGATATTAGGTGTTTCTTACTCCCTCTGAGCGGGTCTTCTAATGTGTAAAATGCGGTATTGGCTCAGATGGCTCTGGGGAAAATCAGATGAGCGTAATGTAATGTCCTTAGCCCAGGCGCGGCAGGTTCCTAGCAGGCACTTCAGAAGCGAGGAGTTTTCTCTTCCAGCGTTAACTGTCTTGCACCACCTCCCTCGGCACCTGGTTGTGCTGAGATGTTGAGAGAAGGGGAAGGAACAGGACAGGTCTCAGCCTCCATCCACCTTGGCGTTTTCTTAACTGAAAATTGAAACCTGGCATCAAGCTGCTTCATCTCTTGGATCATTTGGATCATCTCTTGGGTCACTGAAAAGCTCTGGCCAAAAGGTTGACTCTATTCAGGAAATGAACCCCGGTTTGGGAGAAAGCAGGCAGTGACGCCAAGAGCCATCTGGAAGGGGTGGTGTTTCCAACTGGCACTGGGGAAGACCAGACAATGATCAGAGCAGTGTGGCAATAGCACAAGAATAGGCAGATCAGTGGGACTAGACAGCTTAAAAACAGACCCTAATATATATTTAAGGCCTTAATAAATGATAAAAGAAGCATCATCCATTATTGGAGAAGGTGTGAGTTACGCAAAAACTGGAATCAGGGAAAATTGGCTATTTGAAAAGGAATCGACTCTGGTCCCCATCTCACAGTCTACACTAAAAGTTTACTTATATTAAAGGGTTAAACCTGTAAAAACAAAGGAAGCGGGGGTAGAAACAGAACATGCCATTTTTCCCAAATGGTAAAACTGAACAGTATAAAGATGCAAATGGTTCATGAATTAAGATATATGTTGAATCCAGTCCCTTTCAAAGTCCCAAATGGGATTGTTTTTCTCTGGAGCTAAACAGCACGATTCTAAAATTCATCTGGAAAATGAGCAGGAATAGCCAATTTTTTTGTAAAACTGGGTAATTGTGGGAGATTTGTTCTACCAGAAAACAAAATGCTACATTTCATACAAAAATATGTCACATTTTAAAATATGTGAATGTATAAAGATACAATAATTAAAACAGTGTGATGATAATAGAAGAACTAACTGAACAGAATAAGACAGCTCAGAACAGACTACCGTATATTAAAAAAATTTTAACATGTGATAAAGGTGGCGTTCAAGCCAATGGGGGAAAAAAATTCTTTAAAAAAATGATGCTGGGATAAATGTTAACTATTTAGGGGAAAAATCTATTGAAATACTTACCGCACAGCAGAGAACACAATAAATTTCAGATCAATTAAAGAGTTAAATGTTAAAAAAGAAACCATAAAATACTTATAATAAAATATAGATTATTTCTATCTCAGGGTGGAAATGGAATTTCTAAGCATAAAAGCAACTGGAGAAATCACAAAGAAAAAATAGATATATTTGGCTGCATAAAAAATCAAACCATCTGTATTAAAAAAAAATCATTGAAAGTAAAAATAAACAGCAAAATATCTGCAACAAAAACATCAAAAAAATTAATGTTCTTAAAATAAAAACGGCATTTATACATAACAGAAACCACTAAACCCAAAAGAAAAATGTGCAAAGAACAAGAATAGGATATTTGCAGAAGAAATACAAATAACAGTTTAAACATGCAAAGGACTGTTAAACTATCTTGCAATCAATATCTGTGAACAAAACACAGCAATCAATATCTGTGAACAAAACACAGTAATGAAATACATTTTTTGCCTATCAAATTAGCAAATACTTGTAAAAGTCAATGTCGAGTATTGATGAAGGTATGATACAATGATGCTAGCACACCACACACTGCTAGCATGATAAAATTTGTACAGTATTTCTAGAATACAATGCCGCAGCAAGCCTCCAGAGTCTTTAAAATATTCATTCTCTTTGTTGCAGTAATCCCACTTCGATTTCAAGCAAGTAAAAATAAGGACAAGCATACATTCATCTCTTTTATTTATAATGATAAGTAGAAAGAAGTATACACCAAGTTTCTGAATATCCACCAAGTTTTGGAAAGTTAAATAAATTGTAGTATATCCACAAGATGGACTATTATACTATCGTTTAAAATTATGCCCACATCGAATCTTTCACGATTTGGAAAACTGTTCATAAGGTGTTACATCATGATCTGAACAAGACAGTGGGATCATGGGTGAATTTTATTTTATTTCGTACTTATTCTGTTTCCCACCCCAGCCCCCAACGTCTACAAGTGTAACAATGATTGTAATTTTAAAAAATACTTGTACCCCTGAACTTCTCTTCCACAATCACTCTTGTGGTAGAGCCAATATACTCTCCCATGCTCTTGTCTCAGTGGACCCTCTTCTTCCCAGTCCTAAATTAAACTGTCCTCATAGGTGACCTCTTTTACTCCTCTGAGGTTGCCCAGTTGGGAAGTAGGTGGGTGCTCACATAGTATGCTTTGTCAAGGCCACACCACCCACAGGAAGGACCCAGCACCCCGGAAGAAGGAAAAGTGATTCCCCAGGCTTTGGTGTTGGCACACCCTACCTGGGTTTATATCTTAGTCGTGCTCGAGTAAGTATGCATGCTGGGAAGCTCTCCATCTGAGCCAAGTATGCTGCAGGAGGGCAGGCTCTGTCATGGCCACCACTGTCTCCCCAAAGGGGTTCAATAAATATTGAACGAATGAATGAACAACGCTTCTTCCGTGAAGTGGGTGAAATAAGCCCACTGGACAGAGTGGCTGTGAGAACCAAATGCAATAATGTAGGCAAACAGGCCCACTGTAGATGCTCAGTGAATGCTGGCGCCCACGCCACACCTAGCTGACCACCGACGAGGCCTTTACCTCCCTGCTCTCCTACGGTTAGGCAGCTTCGCTGAAGGTATAAATGGTTTAGCTTTGCCTCTGAGTTTTCCCAGATGGTCTGAAACACGTGGCTTTCTTCCTCTTCTTCTTTTCCTTTTGGTTTCCTCTGAATTGATTCTGCCACTGGTGAAGGGCAGTAAATTAATAACTAGATTTCCCTCCATGACAACAAGCCCAACAACTAATTGGCTCAATACCTCCCTGTTGCTGTATCACTTTGGGATTTTCTGGGTGAGATATAAATAAGCCGATTCTATTAATAAGCCATTTGGCCAAGGGAAGAAAATACTCTTCCGAGATCCTGAGGGGCCCGGGGAAGCAGCCTGGTGGCCCGTGGATTGAAAGACTTGATTACAGGAATGAAGCATTCCGCCTCTGTGCCCTCCTCCCTGCAAAGCTGCCCTCCCGGCAGATTCCTCTCGGTCCTGGGTGGCGGGGGAAGGAAAGCTTTGTTAAGTTTAAAAATTATAATTTAGATAAATCTGTGCATTCATTGGCCTGCGCGTGTCTCCGGAAAATAATAGTTAGCAGGGTAGAACCTGCCGCATTTCAGGGGCTTTATTGTCTCCTTATAATTAAGTCCTGCACAGAAATCCAATTACAGATGTTCTCAATCGCCCTCCAGCTAAGTGCTAACAGAAGAGAGGAGGAAAGCTCTCGGGCTTAAATAACTCTGGATAAAAATTAATATCGTGGCCGTGTTGGCTAATTAAAAGTGCCGCCTCTATTAGCGGGCCTTTATATTAATAAATGAGACTATTATTATCATATCCGACAACCAGGGCCCTTATCAAGCCTGCTCTGTCAGCTTTGCTCTTGAAAGCACACGTTCACTGCCCTGGGTACAGGCATCTATGGGAGGAGAGGGAATGACTCCCTCCTAGCCTGGCGTTTACGGAGATGGACACCTTTGCCTATGCTGCCTTGCCTGTGTCTCACACTAACCCTGTCTGGGATGTGTTACGGTTCCTGCTTCGCGGTTCAGCAAGCTGAGGCTTCCATGTTCCCTAGTAAGAGGGAAAGTGGGGTTCAAACCTGCAGCCTCAAGACCCTGAGTCTAGGACTTATCACATTATACCATCTAAGGTTTCCTCACTGGGTGAGTGGGGCAGGTGCGGGTTTTACTATGTATCGGTTCCTAGAAGGTGGGAAACTCCCCCTCAGTGGATTTGGCACATTCCTTTGTTCCCGGTGACTTATTTACAAATCTCCTTCTGTGGGCCAGGCACAGTCTGAGGCTCTGGACACATGGCCATCCCCACTCTCAAGGGGCAAGCAGGTATTTACAACGGCAGAGCAAGCACAGGGCACCATCGGAGCCCGCTGGGAAATAGCCAACGCTGACCTGGGGGTGGGGAAGACTTCTCAGGGGAGGTGGCAGCTAAGCTGAGTCTGGAAGGACAAAGAGAAGAAACCCAGGCACTAGGGTGGGCCAAGATGGTGGGAAGGAGATTCCCAGGCAAGGAAACCCTGCGTGCAAAGGCCTGAGAGAGTAGCTGGACAGTGTTCACTGTGCCTGAAACATAAAATTCAAGGTGCGTTAGGAAAAAATGATAAGGCTGCAGGAGGAAGCAGGGCCAGATCACATCAGGTGGGGCCTTGCCGCCTACACGCACAGCTTGGGCAGCTTACCCAAGGGTGATAAAAAGTCTTTGAATGATTTTAAAGTTCTTGTCTCTGTGGCAGGAATGTGGGGGTGAACTGGCCACTGGAAGCAGAGGACCAGTTAGGAGTAATGCAGGAGAGACATGAAGGTGACAGTGGAGGTGGAGAGAAGTGGCCCCATTCAAGAGACATAGAAGACATAGAATCCACCCAAGTCAGGGACTAGCAACAAGAACATGTGAGGGAGAAACAGGAGTCACATCTGATCCCAGGTTTCTAGCTTGAACAAAATGAAGGGATTTCAGAACACGGGAAAGAGAGAATGGATGAGGAGCAGCTTTGGGTGAAAGATAAGAAGCTCAGTTTGGGCTACAAATAATAAATGCTGGAGAGGGTGTGGAGAAAAGGGAACCCTCCCACACTGTTGGTGGGGATGTGAACTGGTGCAGCCACTATGGAGAACAGTATGGAGTTTCCTTTAAAAACTAAAAATAGAGCTCCCACACGATCCTACAATCCCACTCCTGGGCATATATCTGGAGAAAACTCTAATTTCAAAAGATACATGCACCCCAATGTTCATAGCAGCACTATTTACAATAGCCAAGACATGGAAGCAACCTAGATGTCCATTGACAGATGTACAGATAAAGAAGATGTGGTACATATATACAATGAAATATTACTCAGCCATTAAAATGAAATAATACCATTTGTAGCAACATGGATGGACCTAGAGATTATCATACTAAGTGAAGTCAGACAGAGAAAGACAAATATCATAGGATATTACCTATACATGGACTCAAAACAAAAGATGCAAATTAACTTATTTACAAAACAGAAATAGACTCACCGACATAGGAAACAAACTTATGGTTACCAAAGGAGATATGGCGGGGGGGAGATTAATTAGGAGTTTGGGATTAACAGATACACACTACTATATATAAAGTAGATAAACAACAAGGACCTACTGTATAGCAAAAGGAACTATATTCAATACCTTGTAAAAACCTATAATGGAAAATAATCTGAAAAAGAATATATATGAATATATATGCATAACTGAATCACCTTTCTGTACACCAGAAACTAACACAACATTGTATATCAACTCTACTTAAGTAAAAAGAAAAAAGTTCAGTTTGGGCCATGAAGAGCTTTCAGTTCTTGAGGGACATTCAAGGGCAGTTGTCTAGTGAGCTGCTAGGTACAGGGGTCTGGAGCTCAAGAGAGATAATGGCCTGGAGATAATGCTTTGGGAATGACCGGGTCATAGACAATGACTTCAGTTTGATCACAGATGAGGTCAAGGGCAGGTGGGCGGCCAGACAGGTCCTCAGTGGACCTCCACAGATTTATTCATCTTTGCGGCAAACACTTAGCATGCATCTCCTACAGGCAGGGCACTCATCTCTTGTTACCAAGCATTTCTTCTATTAGGATATTGTTTCCTTGGTGACAAGAGATGAGGAATGTCATGTGCAATTTCCCCCAGACCCACACAGAAACATTAGATTTTATTGGAGTCATCAGAATCTGTTGACAATCCAGTGACCATGAATCAAATTCCAATTCTATGCCCCCCTTAGGTTGGCCTCTGATTCACTCCGAGGCCAGAACTATCATGAGCCTCTCCATAGGCTATCTAAAGGTCTTCACAACATGGCAGCTGGTAATTGGAGAAGAAAGAGACAAGAACAGAAAGTGAGGGAGAAACTGAGAGAGAGTAACACCCAAGATGGAAGCCACAGTCTTTTTATAACCCTATTTTGGAAGTGACATATCATCACTCCTATCATATTCTATGCATTAGAAGCAAATCAGTGAATCCAGCCCACAATAAAGGGGAAGGGATTACACAAGTGAGTGAATACCAAGAAGCAGGGTTCACTGGAAGCCATCTTAAAGGCTACCAACCACATTGAGGTTGCTTTTTTAGTTCCAAAGGTGGGACTGCATGTGTGGGCAAGCCAAGTTCATTTAAAGGGCCATTACAGGCTGGAAACCAGCATGAGGGATAAACAAGTTCTTTGGCAGATGAGAATCTTGCAGAATTTCTGGCTCATTCGTTGTCTTCTTTGGTTATTACTTTCCATGGCAGCAGATGTTGAAATAGAAGGCTTAGACAGCTCAAGTAACTATGTACTGATTTTCCGATATTTTCTACAATCTGACTTTTTGACCAAATCACTGATGACATCCTAATATTTGTTCCCTCCATCCCGCTGATCCCTCCTTCTCAAAAATTCCTCTAAAATTATTTTCTGTGTTACAAATTAGTCTCTTAAATAAAAGTCACCAAGCTCTGTCTGTACTTTCTCACAATGTTACCTTGATTGATAAACCTTCTGGGAACAGAGCTCCAATATCTAGTCCGTCACATTAGGAAAATACGATTTCTTTCTTGTGATGGTGTACAACAGGCCTCTACTATTTTTTTTTTTTTTTTTTTTTTGGTTATGCCTGGTCTTAGTTGCGGTTCGTGGGCTCTTTAGTTGCAGCATGCGAACTCTTAGTTGTGGCATGCATGTGGGATCCAGGGATCAAACCCAGGCCCCCTGCATTGGGAGCGCAGAGTCTTAACCACTGCGCCACCAGGGAAGTCCCAAGGCCTCTACTTTTTTAAAGGAGTGTCAAGCATCAGCAGGTGGAGTGAGAACACAGGGTGATGTGTGGTCAGAGTGACATGATCAAGTCGCATCTGGGGCCAGCCCCACCTGCATGGATGCAGGCTGGCTTGGTCCTTTCAGATGCCTGGAGAGGGCTGTGAGCAGGTGGAGTCCCGGAAGGTTCACGAAGGGAGTGCACAGTGGGACCCCAGCTGCATAGTTTCGTACTGGGACTGGGGGTTTGGGGAGGACCCTGTTGAGAAAGCATGCTACAAATGCATCTGCCTGTATGCTTCAGAACAACCAGGGACCAGGCCAGGTCTATGGAGAGGAAATGGGGAAAATGAGGAAAGAAAAAATGACAGCAGTAGCATATGGAGAAAGGAGGGGATATGAGAAGAGAAAGAAACTAGATGGACGAGCCCACAGTAGAAACAGCAGGAGGCTCTCATGCCCAGCTCTGGGGCCGGCAGCCATATCTCCCTCTTGGGTAAATTCATTTCACCAACTTTAGCGAGTTTCTACTAAGTTCTAGACCCAGAGGACACAAGGATGAACAAAACAGACATCGCTGCTATTCAATCAGAGGGGGGGACAGAAATGAGGCAGTGCAATGAGGCTCACAAGGGAGATGGCAGGTCATGAGGATGAAACTGCTATGTCCACAGATGCTGTGCACACACCCCCGCCCCCCCAGCACAGCAGAGTCTGCATCTTTCTGGCTTGGACCCAGCCTGAGGGAAATGACCCTTCCAACCTTCTTCTCCCCAAACCTCAGCCCAAGAGTCCAGTGTTTAACTCTCACACCCCCTTCTCTCTTGGTCTCCCATGGCTTTGACCACCTCTCGGGATCTGGGGCTTTTATCCTTCCCCTGCCTCTTCCTCTGTCCATTCAGACTCGTTGGGAATGGCGAGGGCAAGAAAAAAAGCCAGTGGCTGCCATTTGCCATGGGTTTGGGAAAGAGCACGTCCTCCAGTCTTGCTGACAGGAAGAGAAAGGAAGTATGTCCAACAGACTCCACATGGCAGAGGTAAAGGGGCAGAGGCCCAGCATCCCTCTCTGAATGGCACTGTGTCCCTTGTGGTACCAAGATGGCTGACCCTCTGGGCACACTACAAGGAAGACAATTCAACTAAGGAAGAAAATAATAGGTGGTGAGATGTTAGCTCCAAGATATGTAACCAGCCTCAGTCTACTCAGAGGCAGTGGTTGAGAATCTGCCTGCCGATGCAGGGGACACGGGTTCGAGCCCTGGTCTGGGAAGATCCCACATGCCGCGGAGCAACTAGGCCCGTGAGCCACAACTACTGAGCCTGCGCATCTGGAGCCTGTGCTCCGCAACAAGAGAGGCCGCGATAATGAGAGGCCCACGCACCGCGATGAAGAGTGGCCCCCGCTTGCCACAACTAAAGAAAGCCCTCGCACAGAAATGGAGACCCAACACAGCCAAAAATAAATAAATAAAAATTTTAAAAAAGAACCCTAAAAGTCTCTAGTTGGTGGATTCCTCCCCAGACTCCAGGGGTCAGCAGTCAGCTCGACCCCATTTGACTTTCTAGTCAGAGTTCTGAAATGAACTGTTGAGATAACCCTCAGTCCTTTTTCTCCCACTCCTCACCTACTTTTGTGAGTATGAATTTCTTCCTGATGTCTGCCCTGTATCTCTCCTGTTAGTATTTCCTTCTACAATTAAAAGCAAAGAATTAGAGTCAGCAAAATGCCACAGATTCTGGACACTGCAGCACACAGAAGTCAAGTGCTTGAAGGAGCTTAACTGTTCACACAGGTAAGCTGAGGACGGGGCATCTCAAATAGGGCTTGAGAAGGACGGAAGGAAAGCCAGGGTGGGGAAGCCTCCCCCAGAGGCCGTGGAGCCCCCTGAAAGCTGTGGGATGTACACCAGTGCCCACTTCTGGCTCAGCTTGTAGCTCCAGTCACGGGCTTTGGGATGCGCTTCCAGGTGAAACTGACAAGCCCCACGTGGGACGATGCCCCCCAGCCTGGCCCCTGTCAGTGGTTGACACATAGGCCTTCTCAGTAGCCCAGTGCCCCCTCACTTCTCTGACTCTTGCCTACCCTTCTCCCACCCAGAGCTCCAGCATGCATGTTGAGCCATCTTTTTAATTTTCTGGTTGGTTTAGCAAATTGCAGCTGCTCTGTCCCCAGAGCTCTGGGCCTATGTACAACTTCCATTTGCATGTAGCTGCAATGCTCCTCTCTGCTCTCCGCTGCTCAGTGAGCACCAGACCCCAGCTTCTCCATCAAACGAGCCTCCATGCGGGTCAGACACTGTGCCATTCCCTCTACTTGGCCCTCCTAATCCTGGGGCTCCCTGCCTCCCTAATCCGCCCACCCTCGGACTCAGCAACGGGGCAGCTCAAAAAGCCAAAAAGGGGAGGGAGAGGAAATGGGGAGGGGAGGCTGGGAACTGAAAACCCTGGCCCCCTCCACATCTGCTGCTGCAATCACACCCACCCCCCAGCTGACAAAAGGCCTCATTAGATCCAGTGGCTCTGGTGCCAGCCCAGCCCCTTGGAGCAATGTCAGCCATCATGTGCTATGTTTGCCCAATTCCGCAGCTGGGCTAATTACTGTGGTTCCCGAGTTTGGGGTCCAGCCCCAAACCAAACAAATTAGGACAAAAACCATAGCCTTCCTCATTCCTCTCATTCCCAGCCAGCAATTGCTGAAGCACCCCTATAATTGATAACAATGAAATAAAAACCCACCACCTGTCCTTAATCCTAAGGACTTGGGAGCCCAGCCAACAGCACAGCTCAGCCCTCTATGGCCACAGCAACATGGGACTTAACGATACCGCATCTCCAAGTGCCAGCATCACTTCTTCCAGGCTGGACCACGTCCTGGCATATGACAACTGGGATCTGTCATATCCCCGGACATGGTCCAGCCTGGAAAAAGGACTGCAGCTGGGTGGACAGGCTAAGAGGTGGGAGGACTCGGGGCCACGACTGTCCACGGCGGTGGACCAGACCTGTGAGGACTGCTGCTAACGCTGGCAGTGGTGTGGACACAGGGGCGTGTGGGGCGAATGGCAGCAGTTGGTGGCCTGGAGCCTCAGGACGCACAAGTGGACAGCCCAGTGGCTGGGAATCACCTCCCAGCAGGCTGAATTCAGAAAACTGGGGAAGCAGGGGGAAGGGGTCAGTAAAGTCTGGCAGTCAGTAGGAGGACCCTGGCTCCGGCATCCGGGTCCAGGAACAGAAATTAAAACAGGGATGCAGTGATGTACAAGAGCTGGGTGTTATGGAAGGAGAGCAAAGCACAGTTAAGGCCAGGCTCCACCAGCAGTGGGGAAACGGGATCCAGATCAGATGCTGGGCTCGGACACCCTGACCAGGGTCCCACTTAGGTCCTGAAATAGAGGTGGCAAAAGAGGCCTGGTCAGGGACAGAGAGCCAGTTCGCTGACATCAGTTAGGTGGCCCTATGCCCCTCCAGTTTGAGCCTGAATTTTGAGAGGTAGCAGGTGCTTTGGTGGAGCTCTGGCCTGGGAGTGGCTGGCGCCCAACCCCCAACACCACACAACGGCGGGGGGTGGGGGGTGGGGGTGGGGGACTGAGCAGCAGCCCAGGGGAATGTGACCTTGGGAAGCAGGGGCCAGTCAGGTCTGGAGGGAAGGGGCAGAGACCACTTTGGAACTCGGTTCACAGTGAGCAGCTTTCCAGGAAAGTGCCCCGAAGAGCTCACTGAAGGCAGTGGTTCCCAGAGCAGCAGGCTCCCTGGGAACTCGTTAGAACTGCAGACCCTCTAGCCTCACCTCAGTCCCCGGTATCAAAATCTCTGCCGGTGGGACTGGACAATCTCTGTTTTTATAGGCTCTCCCGCTGATTCTGATTCTAAAGGTTGAAAATCTCCGAGCAAGGTTCTCAGGGAAGACATTCATTTGTTCACAGCTGTTCTCAAGCTCTACCTTATATCGGAATCGCCTAGAAGGTTTGTTAAGACACAGATTGCTGGAGTCCCTGACTCAGGGGGATGAGGCGGGGCCTGAGAATTTGCATTTCTGACTAGTTCATAGGTGATGCTGTTGCTGCTAGTCCAGGGACCACACTTTGAGAACCACTGATTTAAATACCTGGGGACAGGATATAATCCTCCGGCTGCAGGTGAGCTTTTCCCAGACTGTATCTCTGGGGCCATCCCAGGGCCCAAGAGGAAGCACCAGGTCCAATTAGGCAATGTGATGGGCTGAATGTTTGTGTTCCCCCTTCCAAATTCATACGTTGAAGCCCAGTGTATTTGGAAATTGGGCCTATAAGGAAGTGATAAAGGTTAAACGAGGTCAGAGGGGGGCCTTAAATCTGAGAGAGCTGGTACCTTTATAAGAAGAGGAAGAGACACCAGAGCTCCTTCTCTCTCTCTTCCTTGTGAGGACACAGCAAGAAGGCCGTCTAGGGCTTCCCTGGTGGCGCAGTGGTTGGGAGTCCGCCTGCCGATGCAGGGGACGCGGGTTCGTGCCCCGGTCCGGGAGGATCCCACGTGCCGCCAAGCGGCTGGGCCCGTGAGCCTTGGCCGCTGAGCCTGCGCGTCCGGAGCCTGTGCTCCGCAACGGGAGAGGCCACAGCAGTGAGAGGTCCGCGTACCGCAAAAAAGAAAAAAAAGACAGCTGTCTAGAAGCCAGGAAGAAAGGTCTCACCAGAAACCATATAAGCCAGCACCTTGATCTTAGACCTCCAGCCTCCAGAACTGTGAGAAACAAATTTCTATGGTTTAAGCCACCCAACCTGTGGTGGTTTGTTATGGCAGCCTAAGCAGTTTAAGGCAGACTCAGGGACTAAACAACCTGAGTGTATCAGCAGATTTAATCAAAGAGAGTGAGAGAAAGCTTTCCACGTATCCCCCTCAGCTGGCAGCACAGATGAACCCCATCTATGGTCTTCTGCAGTTTCAGAGCCATCCTCACCTTCTGAGCGATCCTTCTCCTTTGCCTTCATTCCCAAACAACCCTACGGAACTGCCTTTAAAGTCTCTTCCTGGTCCCCCCTCCTCCTCCACCCCTCCACTAACAGCCCCTGCCCAGCCCCAGTGCAGGCCTTCATCTCTGGTTCAAGGTCATACCCTGAGCCTCCAAGCGGCCCTCTCTCCCCCTGCCTCAGTCTCCTTTCACCTCTGCCCCCCGATGAATCATCTGAAGGGCAGTCAGGAGGAGTAGAGCTCAGCCAGCCAGTGAGAACCTGCAGAGGCAGCAGCCACAGGCCAGGGAGGCTCAAGGAAGATTTATTGGCCACTAAACTCAGCCGGAGGGGGTGGAAAAAGAAGGCAGAGTGTAATCAAAGTGATACTTTATGTTGGTCCATCTGAGGAAAATAATTGTTCCGCTGGAACATCATTACACTATCATTTCCTACTCCTGTGCCACTTACGGGGAAATAGAAACTCACTTTCTTCTTCAGAATAAACCGCCATGTCAATAACTCAAAAGGCTTTTTCTGAGATGGAGCCGCTCTCCATCCTCCGGTGATATAAAGACAGGTGCTGCTCCAAAGTCCCAGGCTGGGGCAAAGGTCTCAGCAGCTCGTTAGAATGGCTGCCCCCACTTCACCATGCCCTTCTTGCCCATCGCTCAGATGACTGTCTATCCCAGTTTGCCAGGAATAAAGGGTTTTCCAAGGTGCTGGACTTTCAGCACCAAAACCAGGTCGGCACAGGGAGATCAGCTCGGTGGTTTGTGACCACCTAGAGGGGTGGGATGGAGGGGTGGAAGGGAGCCGCAAGAGGGAGGAGATATGGGAACATATGTATATGTATAACTGATTCACTTTGTTGTAAAGCAGAAACTAACACACCACTGTAAAGCAATTATACTCCAATAAAGATGTTAAAAAAAAAAAGTTTAATCCGCTTGTCTGCTTGTCTGCTGATGCATGGGGATGGGTTCCCTCCCTGTTGGTTGTTTGGCCTGAGGCGACCCAGCACTGGATCTTACCTTGATCTTGGTGAGGCTAATGGCAGACTCTGGGAGGGCACACGCCAAGGAGTATTTCCCAGAACTTAAAAAAAAACAAAAAACAAAAAAACAAAACCAGGTCGGTACTGGGCAAATCAGGACAGCTGGTCACCCTACCTGCCAACACCTGGGGACAAGGAAGCAGCACTGTGCATTTAACAAGTTTTTGTTAAGTACCTACAATGTGCCAGCCACTTTTCCAGATTGCCGGGAAGCAAGCAGTGTACAAAGCCCATGAAAACTTGCCCTCAGGGAGTTTACATCCTAGTCAAGGAGACAAACAATAAACATGATAAATAAGTGCATGACATAATGTACTAGAAAATGCCATGGAGAATAATAAAACAGGAAAGGAAGATTGACAATGAGGGGTGGAGGGTTGTAATTTTAAGTAGGGTGATGGGGGTAGGACTCATTAAGAAAGTGTCACTTGAGCAAAAGGTTGAAGGAGGTGAGGGAGCAAGTTACAAAATATCTGAGGGAAGGGCATTCCAGAGAGAGGGATAAGCCAGTGCAGAGGATCAGAGGCAGAGCTTGACTTCCGTATTCAAGGAATTCCATGGAGGCCCTTGCGGCTGAAGCAGAGTGAGCAAAGGGAAAGGGAAGGAGAGAGAAGTGGCAAATGTGAGCAGAGAGGCCAGACTTGGTAGGGTTCTATAGATCATGATGAGACCATTTGGCTTTTACCTGGAGGAGGTGGAGGAAAGGACACAGTTCGATTTATGTTTTCATGGACTTGCTCTGACTCCTGTGGAAGATCATGGAAGACAAGTTAGGAGGCTGTCACAGTAACATGAACAAGCAATGACTGTGCCTTAGACCAAGATGGTAATAGTGGACTTGGTAAAAAGGAGCTGGATTCTGGATATATTTTGAAGGTGAAGTTGATAGAGTTTCCTGATGGAGATTGGGCATGAGATGTGAAAGCAAAAGAATCAGCATGACTTCCAGTATTTAAATGCACAGGGGCCATCATTAGATCATAGAATAAATAATACATATTTCAAAGACATTCTACTCCCAAGAACATGCACTTGAGATATTGCTGGATTTAAGTTAGAGACTAAGACGCACTTCCAAATAGAATCATTAAGACTCTGGAGTATGGTCTTTAATGCAGAATAGAATTGCATTCATCCCCGGGGCCTGGGGCTAAATAACAGGGCCACCTACCCAAGGTCAGCTCTCTAGCCTACTGGCTGACTCAGTATAGCCCAGCGGTTAAGAGGTTAGATTTGCGCTTAAACTCTCTGAAGTATGTTTTCTCATCCAACGATTTTCTCATTACAATGATTATTGTGAGAATTGAGTAAGATTATGTTCATAAAATACGGAACACAGGGCCTAGACCCTGGAAAGTGCTTCTTTACTGGTAGAGATGTTTAACACTCTTTGAATGGTGTTGAAATTCTGACAGTGACCAGACTGGCACACCAGCCTTGGGTCCACTAATCTGGTGAAAAAATAAACTAAAAGTAAATAAATAAACAAACAAACTAGCTCCGCATAAATAATACATCGGAATTATGTTTTTCCTCTCTCTTCTTTCTCCCTACACCTTTTTGCCAAATTTTACATTTCCCCGGATTCTCCCCCTCATTACAGAAACCCACTGCTGTGTGAAATGGATCTTCTATTTTCGGGTTCCCCTTGCTCAAAACAGCCCCAAAGCCCTGGCATTAGAGGAGAATAATGTACCGACCTCCACCATCAGTCAGTTCTTACCTCTTCCCCAGAACCCTGAAGGAGACCAGATGACTCTCCGAGTGTGGGAAGGTGTGGGAAGGATGGAGACGAGCAAAGATAAGGTGTGCCCAATTTGTTCGGGTCCCTGAAAATTCTGCTTCTTATCTCCCCTCCCATTGCTTCATCACATTGCCAAAATTACTCCGGTGATATATTTTTTTAATTTAAGAATTCATTTTCACTTCAAGAAAGAGGAACACGGTAGCCTGATAAGAAACTCCATCTGTCTTCAAGAAAAAGGGTCGTGGGTTTGGGTGCCACGAATCCTGTAATGTCTTAAATTAAGCTGCCACTTTTGAATGCTTTCTTCGTATTTATGAAATGATTATTCTATAGAGGTGCATTTAATATTGTTAAAATAATGATTATGCATGTTTAATATATCAATTTAAGTTATTATCTCCCATGCTATAAAATGCAGGATAATTTCATAAATAATTACAAAGCATTTACAAATGGCACCTTAATGCAAAGCATTCTTGCTAATCCTTTATCTTTCACAAACACAGAAATAACAATTAGATTCCTGTAATGGAAAAGGGAGGTTATGTTCGAGAATATGTCACCTCCTTACTGAATGCAAATGAGGAGGCAAGGAAAAAAAATGAAAGCCCTGAGTAGAACCAGTGCACTTTTCCCCCTTCCTGACAGATGGAAGATGTCTGTCCAGGGTATCATTAGTCTACGCACCCGGCTTTCTCTCTGCAGGGGCTGGGGAGCAGGGGAGTGTAGCCTCAGGGAAGGGAGGAATTTTGAACCCCTTTGAGGAAAAGTAATTCTGCCTCCTGCTAATTTCTTTTGAGAAATGGAGAAGCTGTAGTACAGAGGCCTGACCATCGGGTTAGAATAAGAAGTACTTTTTCCCACCCACCCCCAACTCCCACACACACATACATAGGGAGGACATCCCTAGATTCTTAGAAGTTTGATCCAGATCTTGAATCACTCAAAAGGACGAACTGAGTTATAGGTCACTGGGGACCATATAAGAAAAAAACCCTTCAGTTTCCATCCTTCAGTTTGCCCGTCAATTAATACAGACTTAGGGAGGCAGGAGATCCCCTCAAGAAGCTTACACTCTGGATGGGGAACCTGGATGTTCACGTTTCAAACTACTCAGTAACACAGACAGCACAGAGTTGAGGTTAAATCAGCTAAAGTAAAATTCAGTTGACATGAAGTAAATCAGGGAGGCTTCTTGGAAGAAGTGAGACAGAGCCAAGTCACAGATCGATGGAATCAAATAAATCAAAGACAGGCTGAGGATGCTGAAAGAGACAATGCACAGTGTATTTAATGCACTTCTGTGTGTGTGTGTGTCCTCTCACGCACACAGTAAGCACCAGCTGTGATTCAAGCCAGGACATCAGGAACCAGGCTTGGTCAACCCTAGGAGATATTTTGGGATAACGCCCTTTGCATCCCACCAAGTCAGTCTGTCTTTCAAAGGCTGGACAGTGGCAGAGGTAACTCTGAGTAGAGGAAGGAGGTCCTAAGCAGCCCTGCAGCCAATACAAACCCCAGCTCTGCAGAAACAGACAGCTCCCAACTCAGGCAACTCTCTACAAAACTGAGATGTGGAGGGGAAAACAAAGGGGGCAAAACCTCAAGGGTCCTGATGCTGGGACATCAGCTCCTATAATGGTGCATCAGTGTTACTTACACACCAACAGAGCTAGTGAGTCACTGTAGACTGACTCCCCGAATCTGGGGAGGAGGAGAGGTAGACGAAGTTGATCAAGAATAGACCACCAATCAGTGGGCCAGCAAGCTGGGCTGTGTCAGGCTGCAGCCCTACGAAGGAGGCTGCCGACAGTTCCTAGTGGGCTGAGAAGCAGGCTGCTTCTCAGAAGTAATGTCATTGGATCAGAAGTAAGACCCTCAAAGAAGCTGAAGGTCATCTCCTCCACTCCTGTCAGTCCCAGGGCCAAGCAGGGAGACAAGACAGATTGAATTCTTACAGCTCAGTCCCAGAGCCCTCTCCTGCAAAAGATGGCCAAGAATTCACTACTAGGAACCCATGCTAATTGCACTTTCTCCCCCCACACCTCACCCCCAATCACTTCCTCCACCACCATGACCACGTCTGCAGAGGTCCTGGCCTGGTTCTCAACACTCAACTAGTCCCGGTTCTGGCAACAAGTTGCTAGGTGACTGACCACAGGCAAAAAATGAATCTCTCTGGTTCTCACACACAAATCCCAAGTCCTAGGGACCTTCCGATGTCTCATCCTGTGTCTCTATCTCCCTCCTATGTCCTCTGCACTATAGCTTTGGCAAAATCAACTAGCCCACTGATGAACTCCCAGAAACAGGATATCTGCATAGCTTCAAAGCATCTCCCCAAAACATGTACTGTCTACCTGGTGGTTTTAGCACCTCTCCATAAATTCTCTGTTACTGTCCTCCAGAAGGTGCAGCTTAATTTACATCCCCTTGACTGTGGGTTGGACTTAGTGAGTTCCTTCTAAGAAATAGAGTACGGGAAGGGAAAAATAGTGATCTTTCAGTAGCGCATGCTGATGAGCAATTATCCAGAGGAGATCAAGTGTGCAGCTTCTCCAGAGCAGGAAGACTTTTCTAGTTCATCTGGATAATAAGGAACACATAGGCAGGAATGCTAGATTATTCTGGAAAACCAGGCTGATGCTACCCTTTTGGAGAGTGCTTAGAAGGGCTTACTTCCCCAGTTTAAGTCATGTTAAGATCGTGAACCTTGTGATATCGCTGGATGAGAGAGGCACTCCACCTCAGTGGTATTATTCCTAAAAGTCCACTTGTGTGGGCTTCCCTGGTGGCGCAGTGGTTGAGAATCCGCCTGCCAGTGCAGGAGACACGGGTTCGAGCCCTGGTCTGGGAAGATCCCACGTGCCGCGAGCAACTGGGCCCGTGAGCCACAACTACTGAGCCTGCGCGTCTGGAGCCCGTGCTCCGCAACAAGAGAGGCCGCGACAGTGAGAGGCCCGCACACCGCGATGAAGAGTGGCCCCCACTTGCCACAACTAGAGAAAGCCCTCGCACAGAAACGAAGACCCAACACAGCCAAGATAAATAAATAAATAAATAGGGTTCCCTTAAAAAAAAAAAAAAAAAAAGTCCACTTGTGTTGCTTTATGTCACAAAGTCAATACCTTGGGGTTATTTCACTTCCCCGAACACACGAAGCTCCCTCTTGCCTCATGAGCTTTGCTCACACCGGCCTGCCCCTGCTTTCCCGCTGGTCCCACCACACCAGCCTTAAAGGGTCAGTCCCAAGCTCACCTTCTCTGTGACTCTCCCACTGGCACACTCCCTCTTTTGGATCTTAGGGTATTTGTTGCCCACATCACTCGTTTCGCTCCTTATAAGCAGAGAGTAGCTTTCCAGGAGTAACACCCAACTCGGAAATGCCACCTCCCCACCCCCTACTTTCCCCACGGACTCTTTAAGGCTCAGACCCTCAGCCCTTTCGAGAACAGGACAACAGTGCCTCCTGGGGACTGGTACGAGGAACTGCTGACTCCACACCACTTCCCCACATCCCTACAGCTCTTCAGAGCCTGGGCACCCACTGCTCCATCCTGCCTTCTTTCTCTTTCACCACCTCTCAAGGCTCAGTGCATTTCAGCACAACCAATCTCGTTCCCGCGTAGGCACACACCCTTTTCCTGTTCTATGCTGTGTTTTTTCCCCTTTCTCTCTAACTCTTGCTGAAGCGCCCCAGGATTCCTTTACTCCCTCCTTTTGTTTTACATTTGTGAACAAACTAATGACCTTAATTGAGACCAGTAGAAGAGCTGGCCTCATTATATAGCAGTCAGGGAGGGGGAGGGACAGCCCTGAGTTTTGCACAGAAATTAGATGAAATAAAGATTCAGTCCCATCGACTTCTAAAACCCTTGAAAATACTCCAAAAGTCCATTGAGGTTTTTCCATAAGTCTCTCTCTACTTTCTCATCCTTTTCTAATCATTTTTCCTCAGACTCCAATATTCAAAATAAAAAATGTTTACTTATTGTATTCGATGCTATCATATTTCTCTTTTAATTATTAGCTTTGCAAGAGTATTGCTTTCTGCTATTTTTCATGGCAAATGCACAGTACTTAATCTGTACTATGGGTTAAATAGGTTTTTGGCAGCCAGCCCGGGAGCCTCGCCAGCAATGACACCCTTGTTGTTGTGGGAAAAAAACTTCAGACAACTAACTCAAAGGAATTTTTGGAACTCAACCCATTTATAAGTCAGGAACTGCCTCGGCTGCCTTGGATGGTTATTTGATTGGTTTGGGAGATATAGGTCTTTCTTGTTTCCCAAATGAACTCATTCAATATGCAACATATACATATAAAGAGAGAGATTTATTTTAAGGAATTGGCTCATGTTATTATGGGGGCTGGGAAGTCTGAAATCTGTAGGGCATGCTGGCAGGCTGGAAATTCAGGTAAAAGTTGATACAGTCTTGAGTCTGAAATTTGTAGGGCAGCTAGAAGGCAAGAAACTCAAGGGAGAGTTCTATGTTGCAGACTTGTGGTCGAATGAATTTCTTCTCATTCAGGAAACCTGTCTTTGCTCTTAAGGCCTTCAGGGGATCAGATGAGCCCCACGCCCCCAATTATGGCGGGCAATCTGCTTCATTCAAAGTCTGGTTGTAAATGTTGAGAGCATCTAAAATACATCTTTGCAGCAACATCTAGACTGGTGTTTGAGCAAATAACTGGCCACCATAGCCTCGCTGAGTTGACAAACAGAATGAACCATCACACTGTAAAAGCTTAGGGAGCCGTAGTGCGCAAAGGTGCTGCTCCTATCTATCTGAGTCTAGGGGAAGGAGGTACAAGCTGAGACCTGAAACAGGGCTTAGCCAGGTGAACATTTGGCAGAGAGAACCAACGCATCTCTCCACACCCCCCGGGTGGTCTATTCCATGACAGACTCAAGAGTATTACACTGCCTTCTGCGCACCCCTGCCCTCCAACATGCACACGCCCACACTTCCTCAACACCCTAGGAGGGGGGGCCAGCCTTCTGTCTGCTCCGGTTGCCAAGGGCAACCTTGGCCCAGGTGGGTGTTCACCTAAGGCCAATAACCCAGACTGGCCAGCTCAGGAATGAGTGTCTCCCCTCCCCCTCCTCCAGGAGGCTCCGGGCTCCTGCAGAAACACTCGCTCTTGGCATCTGCTTCGCGCTGGCATCCAAGAATGTGAATCTCTCCATTTGACCCCCCCGAGGATGCAACCCAGCCAGGCCCCATGCCCAGGTCTGCCAGGTCGCCCCCTGCCCGCCTCCCACCGGGCCCCGCCTCCAGAGGAGGGGGGTGGCGGGGAGAGCATCTGGCGCCACCTCCTGAGCAGTCCATCAGCCTTCACACCGCTGTCACCACCAGACGTGGTGGAACGAAAACAAAAGACGTGACAAATTTGTCCTTTTCTCTTTCATAATTAACCAAAATATCTCAGCATGTAGCAAAGCGTGGCTCCTAATTAACAGACAGGCGAGAGGCGATTAAGAAAAAAAGCTGCAGCCCCTCTCCACACCCCTCCCCCACTCGCTCTCCCTCCCTACCTTGCCGACCCCCTCCCCAACCCCAGTAATTATATCTGCGGGAGAGAATGATATTCTGGTCAGACACGACAGACAGAAAGAGCCCAGTCCCCAGTGAGGCAATTAATATTTCACACCTGCCAAAGCGACGTGGCCAGGGGAGGGGGAGAGGCTGGGAAGGCGACCGTATTGTCACAAGGCCAGGGTGTGCAAAAGCCAAGTGAGGACAGTCCTTCTGTTGGGCTGCAGGAATGGGCAGGCCAAGCTGGCACAGAAAACAATTCTTTCGGGTGTATATGGAGGGGCGGGTGTTTAGGGGGAGCAGTGGACAGAACAAAGGATCCTCCAGTTGTATCTACTCTTTAGCTGCTCTCCTCCTCTGGTACCCATCTCCTGGCTCACTCCACACACATTCCCTCCCCACGGAAAGGGTGGCATGACAGGTGGGGAGGGGACAAATACAGAAGTGGGCACAAAACATTCACCTGTGCCCACCCACCCCGAGTCCCACAGATTCCAATGCTGCCCTCAGGGGCATTATTTATATGCCAACACTGCCCACCACAGACACACATCCTCACATCGTCTCTGGTGCTCCCCAGGGAGCCCACACACGTGTACACTCACACACGTGTACACACACACGTGTACACACACACACTCACATTCATGCTTTTACATACTCACACACACAACCATTCCCAAGTCAAACAATCAGCAAAGAGTTAGTGACCATTTATTATGTTCAAGTTCCTGCCCCCTGAGAGTCTAACATGAGTTATGGAGATAGAACTATTGTGGATTTAAAAACAAAAAAAGGAAGTACGCTACAAAGCCATGACTGGTAAGTGATACTTGCGAGATATGAGTGGCATCCTAGCCTGCTCTGAGCACTGGCTAGTTGTCAGGTATGCTCACCGGCCGCCTCACATCCCTTCTCTCATTCACTGCCTATAAAAGTCATAAAAGACACAGGACACCATTGCATTTTACATACAAGAAATCTGAGACTCCTGGAGGTTAGACATTTTACCCAAGCTGAGATTTAAGCTCTTCTGTCTGATGCCAAACTCATGTGACCTATTCGCAATAGCCGAAAGCTCGAAGCCACCCATGTGTCAGTCCACGGATAAATGGATAAATGTTATGGAATATATATATACAATGGAATGTATTCGGCCTTAAAAAGGGAGATTCTGACACGTGCTGCAACATGGATGAGGCTCGAGGACATTAGGCTGAGTGAAATAAGCCATTCACAAAAAACTACTGTATGATTCTTATATGAGTGATCTGGAGTCGTCAAATTCATAGAGACAGAAAATAGGATGGTGGTTGTCAGGGGCTGGGAGAGGGGGGAGTGGGGAATTAGTGTTTACTGAGTACAGAGTTTCAGCTGGGGAGGATGAAAACATTCTGGAGATAGATGGTAGTGATGGTTGTACAACAATGTGAAAGTACTTAACGCCACTGAATCGTAAAGATGGCTGTGATGGTAAATTTTATGTTATATGTTTTTACCACAATTTAAAAAAACAAAACAAAGCCAACTGGCATTGTTAAGTACCATGCCAAGGGAGTAGAGAAGGAAGAAAGATCACTGTGGGCTTGGTGGCCAGAGCAAGTGTGTGGAGGAGTGAGATTCGAATGGGGCCTTGAAAGGAAGGGAGGACTCGAATGGCAGGGGTTAGGGTGTGAAAGTTGGCAAAATAACAAACAAAACGCACAGGAGAAATTGGTGCCTCCATGAAGGAGGGGCCCTGCGGAGACCATTTCAATGCAGAGGAAACCATTTATTAGAGATGACTCTAGAAGGGATACCTGAGTGGCCAGTTGGATTGGATGTCATTCAGCACTCTGGATTCCAGAGTGAAGGTTTTAAACTTTCCAAGGACGACAAAGCCCCTGTTGAAGAAGGAAGTGGGAGAGGAGTCTGGCTGAAGTGTAGGGCCCTGGGGAGGTAAGAGGCCACTAGGACCAGATAGGAGACTCGAACAGGGGGCCTGAGGCCGAGCAGAGGAGTTTGAATGTCCACCAGACAATGGGGAGCCCTGGGAGGGCTGAGGGGGGCATGGCAGGGGGACCCTGGGGCTTGAAGAGATTATTCAGACAGAGATGGAGGTGAAGATGGTCAGAAACACAGTTAAGAACCAGCGAATAAGGGAAGACAGAGCCTCATCCAGGAAGAAGCCACTGCCCTTAGGGACTGCACTGCATGAGAGAACAAACAGGTGGATGAAAGGTGACCTCTGGCTTTACTGATGGAGAAACAGGAGTGTGGCAGCATCAGGGACCTGAACGCCTTGCAAGGAGGAGCACAGCCCACGTGGGAAGGAGAGTAAATGACAGAAGGTGCGTTTCATCCTGGCCTGCAGTGCAGTCCCTAGTCAGGAATGGTAATACTCATCCCTGGTGCTACCAGCCTTGCCTATTCTGCCTCTAATACAAATCTAGATCCCATTGCCTTCTCCCCAACGTTTTTTTGCCACCACCCCAGTCCAAGGCAGGGCCCTCTGCTTTCCTGTGGCTTCGCTAAGTCATAGAAATCATATTGACCCCAATATACCGATTAGGAAACTAGATTCTGTATGGTGGAATTACTTCTTAAAAGAACTGCAAAACTTATATTGATGGATCCTATTCAGGAACCTGGGTCTCCTAACTCAAAATTGGAGCAACTCTTGGGTGCAGGGACTTATGAGATCGTTTGCCATCATTCCCTTCTCCCGAGAAGTTTACAATCAATTTAAGCTCATCAAAAATGCATGTAGGTAAAAAGGATAGCATAAATCTGACGCTAGTGTGAAATGAGTTTATAGCAAGGCAGGTGGGGGAGTAGAGAGAGCATGAACGTTAGGGACCCAGACACATGGCTGGAATCTCATCTTCCCTTGGTGAGATTGTGAGATCATGAGATCATGGGTGCATTACTTAAAAAGCCTCAATATCTTCGTTAGTCAAGGGCTACCATTTCTTCATTTATTCACTCCTACATCCATTTATTCAAAAGTAAATGTTGAACAGATAGTCTGCGTCAGGCATTGTGCTAGGCACTGGAGATAGAATGCTGAACAGGACACACAGCGTCTGCCCTCAAGGAGCTTATGTTCTGGTGGTGTGGGGTCTGGGATGGAGACCAGAAAGAAGCTCTGCTGTAGCGCAGCCAGGGGACAACAGAACCTTGGATTGGGCGGTGGTGTGGAGGCGGAGAGAAGAGAATGGATGCAAGTTAAGTGCTAGAGGTAAAATTAACAGGACTTGCTGATAGGTTAGATGGTAGAACCAGAAGAAAGAGAGGGGAGAAGAGAGTGACTCCTGTAATAAGAGTTAGAAACAACCAGATACTTGGCAGAGTGTCTAGCACACACGGGCGCTTTACGGATTCTGATCACTGAGGGAACTAGAATAACTGAATCCAAGTGACGTTTCTACAGAGGAGGGCAGGAGTCATGGAGAAAGACTTCTGGAGAGGGTGAATTTCGAGCCAAGTTTAAAGCAGAGGAGGGAAGTGGATTGACATGGGGATGGAGAAGGAGGGTGTCAGGGGTTTCTGGTGGGAGGCGGCAAGGCCTGGACCAGACATCGGTTTGGAGGTGGGAGATGTGAGTCACCGGACTTAAGAATCAGTTAGGGTTGCGCATAGGAGGACTCTGCCTAATATACGAGTCAGACATATGTAGGATTTTAAATTAAAATAGAACGAAATCCAGATCCTCAAAACAAATTCCTTACTCCTCTTCAGATCTGTGAGCCTAGATTGGGAGATGTTTTTCCTCCATTTGGAGACTGTCTCCTTCTAGGCACATAAAGGAGAAAAAACTTTGAGCTTAAAAGGCTCCAAGAGGCCGTGGGGGTGTGGGACCGGGCAGGCAAGGACAAGCACCGGAGCCCAGAGCCATCTCAGCCCTCTAGCCAGCTGTCTCCTTGGAGGGTGTCCTAAATGGAGAGCCCACCCAATGGCCCTTATGGGTCTTCCTGTTTTAGCAGCTGCTGCCCACACAGTCTCTGCTTAATCTTCAGCATCCACTCTCGAAGGCTGCATTGTCTAACCTGGAAAAGCTACTTAAGCTTCAGATTGGAGTGGCTCAGCCCCTGGCACATACACCCCCTCACTCCAGACATTTCCCCCATCCGTGGCTGCCGCAGTCTGTGTGGGTGGCAAAGGCCCAGCCCCTGTGAAGGGAGTGCAGAAGTGGCTAGAAGCTGCTCCTCCAACAGGTGGGGCTGTGCCTTCCCCGTCCTCAGTACCACCTATGCCTGGTTCTCTAGCTCAGCACTTCTTAAAGTATGGTCCACAGAGCTCTGTGGTTCCCCAAGACATTTTCAGGGGTCCACAAAGTCAAAAAATTGTATAATAATATTAAGACATTATTTATCTTTTTTCTCTGTGTTGACATTTGCACAATGGTGTAAAGACGTCGGTGGATAAAACTGCCGACACCCACATGAACCACAGTAATGGCACCAGATTGAACTAATAGTCATTTTATGTTTTCCTCATCTCATACTCACAGTTTTATGAATGTTCTCCATGAAGCAGCAGAAATCATTAATTATATTAAATCTCAACCTTTGAGTCACATCTTTTAAATTTCTGTGTGAGTAAATGAGAAGTACACATAGAGCATCTCTGCAGACACTGAAACCCAGTCCCTGCCCCGAATGAAAAGCACTCAAGCGGGTGAGTTGTGAACTGAACAAGTTACTCCTTTCACAGAACATCATTTTTATTTGAAAGAACAACTAACAAGCTATGGTAATTTAGACTTATGTTTTGGGTAGAATTTTCTCGAAAATGAACAAAGTGAACCTGTCACTTTAAGGAAAACAATTGACAGATATGTGGCCAATGATAAAATTTGACTTTCATGTGGAAATTTTGGAAGATTTGTATTCACCACCATGAAGTGATAGCTTCCCAATACTTAAAATCTTTCTTGATGAGGTCAGTGATGATAGTAACAAATCTATTTTTTGTTTTGGGTTTTTTTTTTTATCTTATGTAATGAAATGTGTCAACTTTTGGAAATCTACGTAACTCAGTGAAATAATATTTTCCAAATGCCCAAGGCATGAGTCTACAAGACCATGCCTGGATAAAAGAGCCATTGGAAGTAGAAGAATCACCCATGTATTTTTATACAATACATACAACAGGGTATAAAAGGTTCGTTGATATGATCTCAAATTCTCAATTGCAAATAACCTTTAAGAAACTGTCATATTTTGAATTTTAGTGTAGGATCAAAGATGATTAGCCACAATTATCTAAAGAAATTACAAAAAACTCCTACCTTTTCTACCTACATATTTGGATGAGGCTGGATTTTCTTCACATTTTCAACCAAAACAACAAATCCCAGCAGATTGATGCAGAAGCCGATGGGATCCAGTCAAACACGAAAAGATTTTTTGTAATGCAAAACAATGCCACTCTTCTCACAAATTTTTTTTGTTTTGGAAAATATTTTTCATAAAAATATGTTATTTATCTTAAATGGAATAGCTCTATTACTATTATTTTTATGTTCTACTGTTATTTTTAAATAAATTGAAAATAAGTTTTTTTGAATTTCCGTTTTAATGTCTTATACAGGAATTATTGTGTTAGAAATACAACCCACATAAACAAATGCTCTTTGGAGTCCTCAATAATTGTTAAGCGTGTAAAGGACTCCTGAGACCAAAGAGTTTGAGAATCCCTCTCTGGCTCACCATCCCCATTGCCGTAACACCTCTCGTTGGACCTGGGGCCCTGGTGTTCCTCCTGCCTCAAAGCCCCAGGGTCCAGTTTCTAATTCAGAACATCAATCCCAGATCCATAATGCCTCTCCAGATCCTTCCAGGGATTCCATTTCAGGGCAGTCTATGAGGGCTCCAGCCTGCCATGTGTTCCCTGTCCTCAGCACCTATATCTGCTCACAAACTCACACACACAACACACACACACGACAATTACTGTAGACAGTAAAGACCCAAGTCTTCCTTGGAGTAACTTTTTTTTTTTTTTTTTTGGAGTAACTTTTTGATCCTGGAAAAGTCAAACTCTCAGGCTTTATTTTCCTCAACAATAATACACAGATGTCAATAGCTACAGCCATCCTAATGGGGCTGTTGTGAGAATCGAACGAGACAACGGGTGATACTAGATATTCTCCATCTGCAGACCCACCCTCACCTTCCCCCACCCTGCTCTGTGGCCCCTGAGGCTTCCAGTTGGCCCAGTGGGAGGCACTGGTGGGGGACTCCAGAGGGCAGGAGGAGAAAGAGGTTGGAAGGCTCGTCACCCTCTGACAGGCACACACATGTACCCCCCAGAGTTTGGCAGTGCCTCTAGTGGAGACAGAGATGCTGTTGGACACCCCCTCAGGCCTCAGAATGATATTTTTTGGCCCCAAGGTGCCTGATCCCCCACTTATTGGTTTCCTTTAACAGCCCACACCTCTGTGAATAGCTCCTCCTTTAAATTCTCCTCAGTCACATTGTCTGGGTATGCCATTTCGTTTCTGCAGGGACCTTGATTGATACAGTATGTGAAACACTGTAAACTTGGATGTGTCTGCACCAAAGAAAAGTCCTTTTATTTCTAACCTAAAGTCTTCTATGACCACAGGGCATCCCCAGCTCCTCGCTCCCCCTCCTAGTGAGGCAGGAGGAGACGGGGATTTAATTCCACTCAATGCAGTTTATTCTCAGCACCACTTACGTCCAAGGCACTGCGCAAGGGATTCACAAAGAAGCTCAAGAAAAGGAACAAACACCCTGTGCTTTCCCACCTTTGTGCCTTTCCTCCTGAGGTTACCTGCAACCCAAGCATTCTTCTCCTTCCATCAGTCAAAACCCTCAGACGTCACCTTCTTAAGAAACCTTCCCATATTCCCCAACAATAAATAATGTCTTTCTCACCCAAACACCTCTTTTCAAGCACTTATCTCATTTTAACTTGTATTATTCAATTTGATTCAACACGTTTACCCAGTGCTTTTTTTACGCCAAGCCCTAAGCCAGACACTGAGCAGTGCAAGGAAAAATATTAGACTGTACCTGCCCGAGGCGAGCTCATGCTCTCGCTGGAGAGACAGAAGCATAAATACTTATGATGCAAAGGGAAAGAGGTCATAACAGAAGTTTACACAAAATTCTATAATTTGGTTAAGGGAAGCACTATGAAAACATCTAGATAGATGAGGGGAGGTCAAGACCATTAGAAGGACAGCAGTACCCTCTCAGGGAGTAGGTTTAGGAAGGCTGGAAGCCTCAGTCTAAGAGATGCTCAGCACACAGGCAGCCAACATGGCACAGAGCATAAGAGCAGCCATTGGGGAGGAAGCTCGCTACATCAGTGAGCCTGAGGCAATGCCCTTGAGTCCCTGCTCTGTCTGCTAATGGCTTGTAGGGATGATGTAGGACCTCCTTGTGCCCTGGTGAAGAAACTCAGAATGGCCTGGTGGCCAGTGGACCAGCAGAGGCTCGAGGTTTGATGAAAAAGCTGCAGGTCCTTTCCAATCAGAGTCCCAGAACTGGACCATAGACACTAAAGGTGGGTGCCAGAGTGAATGCTCCAAACAGCCAGACAGGACCTCAGGGGTAGCCAGGTTATCCACCAGCCCAGATCAGCCATTCTGCAGGAGAGACCAGGCAACTTGAAATGATGTCATGTGAATCCAAGACATCCTTCTCCTCACAGCAGCACAACGTCTTTTAAACCCTCTCCCACAGTGAAGGGGACCAGAGAAAGGGAGAAGACATCCCTAAGACTGAGCAATTACCCAAAAAGAATGAAACACCAGTTCCTGACAAGATGGCAAGCTAGCATAAGCTTCTGGCACCTTCCCCCAAAATTAATTTTGGAGAAACTACAGACGAGAAAATAAGTCATGGATCTGAGGATCTAAACATAAAACTAAGAGAACCCCCTGGGAGAGAGAAAGCTCCCCAAAACAGAATAGTTGTGTTTGTGAAGGGGATGGGTGGTGGATGAATGGGAATAGAAGGAGAGAAGCCCTAGTGGGAGACTAGGTTGGCTCTGAAGGTCTGATCTTGTACCACCCTCCTCTCCCCCAACACATGTACACGCGCACACACACAGAGCTACCCTGAGACGACCACTGTCTACGCGGAATAAGCAGCATCACCACCCAGACCTTCAGAATTCCAAGAGTATTAGAGAAATCCTAAAACTCTGCTGAGATGAGAGCTAATGGGGCCAGAAGTGCGTTTCCAGCTGCCCTTGGATGTTCACGCAGCCATCCAACACTGCTCCCCATCCCCCAACAGTCAAGGTTGGTGTATCTACTAAGGATGTAACTACCTCTCAAGTTCAGCTTCTTTCAAAGGAGAATGCCAGACAGAGAGGAGTTGCACAGTAAGGGAACAGTATCTAAAAGGGATCCTAAATTGGGAAGGGGCAGCATGTTACTGGGACAAATCAAGAGCGTTTCTGCAGAGCCAAAGGTTCTCTGCCTTGGAGCTCATCCTCACCTCTCTTCTTTAAATTCACCAAGAGGTAACAAACTAGGATTTTAGAACCTCTCCCACTACACATTACAGACAGCATAACTGTATTCCCAAGGGAAAGTATGTTTACAGGTCAAAATAATTTGACCTTGAGAAATAAAACCACTTTAAAAGAAAGAAAACAAACAACATCATGCATCCCATGAAGCAAGATAATTGGGACAGCTGCACGGAGATTTTTAAAGAAGCATAATAAATATTCTCAACCAAAGTATTGAAATATGAAATAAGTTTTTAAAAATAAACAAATAGAAATCTTGTATTTGAATAATAATTGAAATAAATAAAAGAGATGAATGGCTGGATGGATAACCCTGAAGACAGAATATATAAACAAGAAGATCATGTTGAAGAATTCTCCTGGAAGTCAGCAAAAGAAGATAAAAAGAAAGAAATTAAAGAAAGACTAAGACATGCAGTAAGTAAATAGAGATACTAATATTCAAATAATGGAATTACAAGAAAGAAAGGAAACAACAGAGGGAAGGAAATAGTTGAAGAAATTAAAAGATGAAAGACCTCAGATTGACAGGATTTATAGAGTGCCAAGTAGGATAATAAAGAGAAACTCACATCTAGAAATATTTTTGTGAAATTCAGAAATCAAAGATGCAAAAAAAATTCTAAAAGTTTCCGGAAAGAAAAACAAGTCATCTAAAGAAGCAAAGACTCTGATTTTATCAGATTTCTTAACGGTACATTGGGTATAGGAAAACACAGAGAAATATTTTTAAAGTATTAAAAGAAAAGAACACTGAACCTAGAATTTTACATATAGACAAATCGTCATTTATATGCAAGAGTGTCAGTAAGATATTTCCAGACATATGAGGTTTACATCACAAAATCCCATTTTGATAACTCTTGGAAGAGCACTCAAATAAAGAGAAATAAATCCAGGAAAGTTCTTCAAGAGAAATTCAACGGAAGAATGATCAAATACCCTAATAAAGCTTGCTGTTCTCTAAAAAAGTAAGGATCAAACAAAAGATTTAAAAAGAAAAAACATATTTATAGCTCTCAAAGCTAAGATTTTAGACACTATCGAGCAAATAAACGTAAGCATAGGTCTTAAAGGCAACCACCATAATAATAAATATAGAAGATATAACTTTTGAATAAGCATAAGACAATTTATCTATGCAGTGAAAATAAGACAAAATAAAAACAAAAGGAATGTATAGTAAATGGAAAATATGAAATAATATGGCAGAAATAACTCCTTATTTAGTAGTATTACAAGACATAAGGTGATTTAGCTTACCAATTAAAACACTGAGACTCACTCTAAAATTAAAACAGTGTGGTATTGCTCTACTAGTAGACAGACAATTAAAATAAATTAGTAGGTACAGAAACAGGCCCAAGTGCATAAGGAAATTTTTTATATGATAAAGGCAACATCTCAAATCACTGATGAAAGGATAGAATTTGAAATAAATGACGTTGAGACTACTGAATAACCATATGGGAAAAGATAAAATTGGAATCATACCTCTCAGCCTACCCAAGAATAGACTGCAAATGCATCAGAGACGTATGATACAACAAGGAAACGACACAAGTATTAGAGGAAAACAGGTGATGTACCTGATAATTTGGAATTGGGAAAGGCTTTCTCATTATGACTCAAAATCCAAAATCAATAAAAGATAATTCAAGTACATGAAAAAATATTTTGCATGGCTAAAATCACCATAAACAAAGTCAAAAGGCACATTATATACTGGGAAAATATTTGCAATGCATATCACAGATAAAGGGCTAATATTCCTAGTATGTAAACAGCTCAAAAAAATCAAGAGGAAAAAGCCCAAACAGAGATTAATGGGAAAAAAGCAAAGAGAGAGAGATATTAAAAAGATAATCAGAATAAGAGAAATGCCATTTAAAACTGCACTGATACCATTTTGCAACTACAAAACAGGCAAAATTTCAAAAGCTTCGTAAGGCATCCTGTTGACAGGATATGGGGAAATAGGCACTCAAAATCAATTCTGGTGAAAATGCAAAATGGTACAACCCCACAAGAGGGATTTGGCAATATCTCACACAATTGCATATGCATATAACTTTTCACCCAATAATCCTATTTATTTTAATTTACTTTGAAGATCCATCTTCAAAAATATGAAATAAAATATGCACGAGGTTATTCATTGTAGTATTATTTATAATAGCAAAATATTGAGAACAATCTACATTCATATATGCAGAGCAGATTGGTAGAATAAGTCATTGTATATCCATACAATGGCATAATATGAAGCTATAAAAAAGAGAAATATCTCTATAAATTGGTATGAAGTGATTTCCAGGGTATTTTTAAGTAGAAGACACAGACACTATGCTATATTTTTGTAAGAAAGAAGATGAAATAAGAATATATACCCAAGGGACTTCCCTGGTGGCACAGTGGTTAAGAATCTGCCTGCCAATGCAGGAGACATGGGTTCGAGCCCTGGTCTGGGAAGATCCTGCATGTTGCAGAGCAACTAAGCCCATGTGCCACAACTACTGAAGCCTGAGTGCCTAGAGCCCGTGCTCTGCAACAAGAGAAGCCACCACAATGAGAAGCCCGTGCACGGCAACGAAGAGTAGCCCCCGCTCACCGCAACTAGAGAAAGCCCGCGCTCAGCAATGAAGACCCAATGCAGCCAAAAATAAATAAATAAATTTATTTTAAAAAAAGAATATATACCCATTTTGCAAAAGAAACATAGGAAGGATAAATCAGAAGCCAGTGGATAAAACAAACAAACAACAACAACAAAAAAGAAGCCAATGCAATTGGTCATCCGCAGGGAATGAGTTGAAATAAGGAAGAAATGCTAAGAAAGAGACACAAATGTCTCTCAAATGTACTGTTTGTATAGTTTTGATTTTTTGACCCATGTAAATATTTTACCATACAAAAAATAAGATTAAATCATCAAATGTGGGGGAAGACCCTAAAACTGAATGTAAATAGAAACAAATGAACCTATCTACATATTAAATTGGTAA
Source organism: Physeter macrocephalus (assembly GCF_002837175.3). Taxonomy (NCBI): domain Eukaryota; kingdom Metazoa; phylum Chordata; class Mammalia; order Artiodactyla; family Physeteridae; genus Physeter; species Physeter macrocephalus. Next base: position 37,428,600 of record NC_041217.1, read on the forward strand.
GATAACTATATAGAAAGGAAAAAATTTAATCCAACTAACTTTTGGTTAGTATTTGGACTGTACATCCTCAGTGAGACATATTCTAAAAGTTAGAACTGTAAAGGAATTTTAACCTTTTCTAATAGTATAGTTTTGGTAGTGGTATGGGTACAGCAATTTCAAAATTATTTGCATGTCTTATGGCAATGAGCAAATGAGTAAATATATTGATGTTGTTGAGAACCAGAGAGGTTAAGAACCTATTTGAGAGAATCATTGTGGAGGAATGACATACAAATAAAGAATGGGAAAAGGAGAGGAAGAATCCTGTAGTATTGGATTGGAACTAGAGGTGTTAATACATGATTTTTTTAAGCATTCACTTTTCTCCAACCTTATTGAGATATAACTGAAGGACATGAAGCCACACATATATAAAGTATGCAATTTGTTCAGTTTTGACAAATGTATGCACAAATAAAACCGTCACTACAATAAAGATGACAAACATTTCCATCATTCCCAGAAGTTTCTTTCTGCTCTTAACATCCATCCCTCCTTCTGCCTCCATCCTCCATCTCTTTCCTGTCATTATAGATTAGTATGTAATTTCTGGAATTTTACATAAATAGGGGTATATGGTATGAACTGTTTTTGTCTGGCTTCTTTCACTAAGTGTAATAATTTGAGATTCATCAATGTTGTGTATTCCTTTCTGTTGTTTTTATTCCTAAAACTGGAATGGCTCTGTTACTGGGTTCATATATGTTTATAATTGTTATGTCTTCCTGATGAATTGTCCCTTTTATCATTTGAATTGTCCACATTTATCTTGAAAAGTGAAAGAGTGATACTCTTTATGTTGAAGCCTATTTTATCTGATTTAAAAATAGCCATTCTAGGCTTCTTCTGCTTATTATTTGAATGGTATCTATTTGCTTTAAAACCATCTGTGTTTTTGTATTTAAAGTTTGTCAGTTGAAGGAAACAAAGTAGGAACTTGTTTTTTTTATCCACTTTGCCAAACTCTAGGCCTTAATTGAAGGGTTTAGACCATTAGCATTTAATGTAATTATTAATATTGTTGAATTTAGTTCTACCATCTTACAATTTGTTTTCTATTTTTCCCCTCTATATTTGTACCTATATCCCCCTTTCCAGCCTTCTTTGGGATTACTTAAATAATTTTTAATATGCTATTTTTATTTTGCATTGGTTTTTTGGATAAATCTCTTTGTATTATTTTGTAGTGTTTGCTGTAGAGATTACAATACATATACTTTCATATTCAAGTAAAATGTAGAAGCTTTGCAATCATATCAACTCCTTTACTATTCTCCTCAGCTAACCTTTATGTTATCATTGTCATTTGTATTATATTCTTATACATTGAAAATTCCACCAGATAGTGTTATAACCTCTGCTTACTATAGTCACATGTGTTTTAAAGAACTAGGGGGAAATACGGTCTCTTATATTTACCCAGATATTTACCATTTATGTTTTGTTCCCTTCATTCCTCAAGACCAAATATTCTTTTGTTATCATTTTTCTGCAACTTGATAAATTTTCTTTAACACTTCTCACAGAACAGGTAATCTAGTGACAAATTCTCTTTTATTTTCCTTCATCTGAGAATAGCTTAATTTTGACTTCATACCTGAAGTATATTTTTACTGGATATAGAATTCTGTGTTGACAATTCTTTTCTTTCAGCCCTTGAAAGATGAGGTACTACTGTCTTCTGACCTTCAGGGTTTCTAATGAGAACTCTCAAATCATTAGAACTTTTTTCCCCTATATGTAAAGTGTTGTTTTTCCTCTAAATGCTTTCAAAGGTTTTTCTTTGCTTTAATTTTCACCATTTTTATTATGATGAGTCTAGGTTTGGTTTTCTTTGAGTTTAGCCTATTTAGGGTTTATTAAGCTTCTTGACTCTTGAATCTGCCAACATGGAATAAAATTAAAATTCAATAAAATGTTAATAGAAGTATGGACCACATACAGTGAAGGCCCAAAAGAGGAGGAACCAACTCTACCAAGTTAGTGGAGGGAAGGAGATGCCAGGAATGGACTTAAGCTGGTATACAGAGTGTGGGAGAGGCAGTCTAGGCAAAGGGGACATTGTAAGCAAACATGAGATGTGACACATACAAAACCCAGTTCTTCATTCTCCAGTGCTCTTTCACTTCACCTTTTTATTTTTATTTTTATTTTCCTTCACCAGCTGGCTTTGTTTGTGAAGTTCTTAATGACATCTTTAGGAGGGACAGGTTTTCTTACACTGTTGTCTTTTTAAGAGCAAGAGTAGAATTCCCCCCTTTTCCTGTACCTTCTAAGGATGTCTAATGTGGGGCTTTGCCAATTAAAAAAAAAACAAACAGCCATGCTCTTTGGACAGTATGTGGAGGACCGATTCGGGTTTGTCACTTTATGAAAATACAGTGCCAGAATGAGGAAACAGTTTTCCCTACTGAAAAGGCACAAAATCTGCCTCTTTCGACACTAATAAGTTAATTGGTTGAAGCACTTTGGGACTCTTAGAAACAGAATAAGTAAAAAATTTCATTTTATCACCCAAACTTATACCTATTAAAACTAACCCTCTAAACCTTAGATGTTCATCCAGCATTAATTTTGACATTTAAGGGGATAAAAATTAAGTGCTTTGTTGGTTTCTCTAAATAATTTACATACCATTACTTTACAATTTATGTTGCAGTGATTTTTATTAAAATTAGTAAATGGAAATGGAATGATATTACCTCTGAGCTGTCAGGACCTTAGGGTCAGAGTCACTAATTTGTTTCTCTTTTAAAATAATAATTGTCAATTGAAAAATATATATATGCAGAACTTAATCATTTATTTTTAAAAGGAAAGCATGAAACTAAAATGAGTTAGTATTTATAATTTCCCTGGGAATGTATCAAACCCACAATCAGTGCTTTGTAATATAGAGGGCAAGAGGAAAAAACAGAAAGAAATGGAGAAAAATCATCCAGAGTAGAGAAGAGAAAAAAAGCAAAAAATAGCAAAAGTAAAACAGAGGAAATGACATTGTTTAACTTTGTTAGCCCAGAACCTTCCAAATTTATTTAACTGCGGAGCCCCCAAAATAGTTCAAGCACCATTAGTGCTCCCAGGGACACCTTATAACCAAGGAAACCTTGGTTATAGCCATCCTCAAACTCTCTCCAGGAGTAGTGGGTGCCATTTGTGTAAAGAGATTGAAGTCTAAAGGCAAAGACTGGAACACCTGTGGAGAGCCCTTCTGCATCCACCAATTCCCAGCCAAGGGAAGTGGCCCTGGGTGACCACGATTCAGTCGGTGGCACCCTCTCCCCCAGGCCACCTCTTTGGAGAGGCCTAGCCAAAGCTGGTCCGCAATCTAGCAGACAAGTGTGAAGTGTTTTGTGAAGCACAATACACAGGTGAAAGGTCTCTGCTATTCATTCAGACTCTGCACCTGGAGCACCTAACACAAAGTTGGGGGATGCCCTAGGAAGGTGCCCACTTATCTGGAGGCCAGCACCTTTGGAAGCAGTGAGTAAGGGAACAGAGACTCCCAGATCATGAGAGATGCCCACCCATCCTGAAAGCAGAAATGATGACCTCTTGTCCTAGACTTCTCTACTTCTCCTTTATTCCATCTTTATTCCATTTTCCCTTTCTCCTGGTCCCTTGGTATTTTCTGGCTGTCTCCTCTACCTGTCTCCCTCTCCATCCTCATTTTTTTTTATCTCCTTCCTCTCTCATTTGAGGTCCTACTGGCCAACAGGTCATTCTCAAATGGGGAGCTGTCAGGACTTCCCGTGGACCCTCTCCCCCACTCTAGATAAATCCACCCCACCTGCCACACTCCCCCCATCTCCAGCTCAAGCCATGGGGTGGACAGTGACAGAGGGAGCCTGCCCTAAATTCTTCAGATGGGGTGGGGGTGTTTTTTGTCCATGTCGCTGTCCGTCTCTGAGTTGGGAGGGGGACAGTTGTTTCTGGAGCACAGCCTCCTCAGTATCCCTGTCTCCACCCCCCTCCCCCTCCCTCGGCAGAGAGAGGATCTGGCCGGTGTGACATTTCCTGACAGGACTCAAGGAGACAATTAATGCCTCACAGCTGCCTCTACCAGGGAAGGTGCTGGAAGAGGAGGAAATGGGGGAGGGGGAGAGAAGTGTGTAAATTTGCAAAAAGTTTTAAAGTAATAGTATAGAGTACAGAGGGAATTGAATCAAAATCTTATTGAACAAATGCCTCTTGGATCCCCTCAAGGGCCAGCCAGAGAGTGGTCACCTGAAGCAAACATGGCACCACCGCAGAGCGGGGCTGACAGACTCCCCCCTCAATTGTCGAAGCTTCTGGAAAGAAGGAGAAAGCCGGTGGCAGAGCCTCTGCCCCTGGCCAGAGCCCTGAAATGCTGCACCTTGAACCCTGTCTGCCTCATGGATGGGGGTGGGTGTAGTCTAAGGTTGCAAGTGCCCAGCTGCTAGGGCCAGGGAAAGAGTGAGAAACCCCCGGGAAAGCGGTTTCTGATAAAAAGGCAGACAGACAGACAGAGATGGACGGGTCTCCTTCCTTCCCAGACACCCCCTGGTCTGCCTGGGCAGACAGATGGGCCTTTCCTCTGGGCTTTATAGATTAATGTGTCCTCCTTATCAATTATAGAGACAAGAAAGTGTAATTTTCTCCCCATGTTTATACTGTTCAGGATTAATCTGCCTATAAATGGATAATCTGTCAGCTTCCAAGACACTGAAGTAGGGAGGGAGTGGGGCAGGAAATGGGGAAGAGATTTACCAGTGGGTAACGCCATCTGCTTTATTAGGTTGTTTTATAAACCTGACATTCAATTTGTTCTGGAGGACTTGGTAACAGATTATTCTGTAAATTCCCCAATAATTACGATAACCAGAGAAAGGGGAAAAAAGGAGAGAGGGTGGTGGGTTTGGAGGGGGGAGGGTTGCCAGCACATCGGTGAGTAATGGTCCCAGAGGACAGCATCCATCCTCAGCCCCCTCCAAGAGTGGCTGGAGAAAGGCTAGGCCTTAGAGGGGGATTGACAAAAAAGGCCCAGACAGCCCTTCAACCCCTGGTCTTGTCCATTCCCACCCTTTCAAATCCTCAGACTCTCTGCTCTCCCCAACAGGATGGCGAATTCACATGAGTGGGGATTGTGTTATCAGTAAGTATCTTATATTCTTTCTCCTGTCACCTGGGTCTGAATCCCATGCTCTCTTTGCTCGCTATGTGAACTTGGGTAAATTAACCTAAACTCTGTGCCTCAGTCTCTTCAATGGTACAATCAGGCCAGTAGTAATACATACCTCCTACAGTTGTTGGTTGTTGCCAGGATCAAATTAGTCCTATATGGAAAGCACTTTTTTTTTTTTTTTTTTTTTTTTTTTTGGCTGTGTTGGGTCTTCGTTGCTCTCTAGTCACAGAGAGCGGGCTTCTCATTTTGGTGGCTTCTCTTGTTGCGGAGCACGGGCTCTAGGGCATGTGGGCTTCAGTAGCTGTGGCTCACGGGCTCTAGAGAGTAGGCTCAGTAGTTGTGGCACACGGGCTTAGCTGCTCTGCGGCATGTGGGATTTTCCTGGACCAGGGCTCGAACCCGTGTCCCCTGCATTGGCAGGCGGATTCTTAACCACTGCGCCACCAGGGAAGTCCCTGGAAAGCACTTTAAAATGATGCATAGTGCATACTAAGTACTGTATAAACTATTTGCATTTTTATTATTTCTTTGTGTTTTTATCCCTCAGTTTTCAGCCCTGTACTGGCTGGGTCTGAAAAATCATGACGGGAGAATCAGAATCTCAGCACCGATAGGCCCCTCAGCAATTTCAGATTTGACCCCCACCATCTATCGCCTGCTTGTCCCGAGGACAAGGAGCTCCCTGCCTACCGCTGGGCAGCTCACGCCTTCATCCTTACCTAAAGCCAAGGGCTGCCTGCCCCACGGAGCCCTCCCCAGGGTTAGAGCTGCTGCGTTTGCATAGTGAGGCAGGCAGAGCCCCTCGGGTGAAGCATAGTCTTGATTATCAGCTCTGAGAGCTCATTTCTCAGCAGAATGCTATTCAATTACCCGGTGCACGTTTATCTTTTAAGTTTCCGAATGCTGCCTTCCGTGGCTTCTGTAATCTTATTTGCTGCTTGTGCTGGGGTGGGGGTGGGGGTGAGTGGGGGAAAGAAGGCCACACGGTGTGTGTCCCCTAGGCCCACCTACCTGAGGCCTGTCCTGTGTTCTGGGGTCCAACCTGGGAGCCCAGTTTGGGGGAGGGAAGGGGAGGGACTGGAATCCTTACTGTCTGCTCTTTCGGGCCATCTCTGTGCCTTTGTCTTCCCAAGGACCGTTCTCTGTTACCTCAGTTGGTTACCAAGATAAAGAGGCTCTGGGAATGGAGTCTCTGAGGCTTCCCACAAAGAAGATGTCTGTGCCATGGGCGACAGCGGGGGAGAATACACACTCCCTTACATCTCAAAGTGCATTCTTGACTGTAGTCCTCCATGTTACCCATATGAAAGGCTACATCCACCAAGAATTTATTCCCCTTTCAGAAATAGATGCATAATTAGGTTAAGTAATTTTTTTTAAAGTTCTTATTTTATACTGGAGTATAGCCATTAACAAAGTTGTGGTAGTTTCAGGTGCACAGCAAAGTGACTCAGTCATACATATACATGTACCCATTCTCCCCCAAAGTCCCCTCCCATCCAGGCTGCCACATAACATTGAGCAGAGTTCCCTGTGCTATACAGTTGGTCCTTGTTAGTTATCCATTTTAAATATAGCAGTGTGTACATGTCGATCCCAAACACCCTAATTATCCCTTCCCCCCATCCTTCTCCCCTGGTAACCATAAGTTCATTCTCTAAGTCTGTGAGTCTGTTTCTGTTTTGTAAATAATTTCATCTGTATCATTTCTTTTTAGAGTCCCCATATAAGCAATATCATACGATATTTCTCCTTCTCTGTCTGACTTACTTCACTCAGTATGACAATCTCTAGGTCCATCCATGTTGCTGCAAATGGTATTATTTCTTTTTTTTTAATGGCTGAGTAATATCCCATTGTATATATGTACCACATCTTCTTTATCCATTCCTCTGTCCATGGACATTTAGGTTGCTTCCATGTCTTGGCTATTATAAACAGTGCTGCTATGAACATTGGGGTGCATGTATCCTTTCGGACCACGTTTTTCTCCTGATATACGCCCAGGAGTGGGATTGCAGGGTCATATGGTAGCTCTATTTTTAGTTTCCTAAGGAACCTCCATACTGTTCTCCATAGTGGCTGTACCAATTTACCTTCCTACCAACAGTGTAGGAGGGTTCCCTCCTCTCCAGCATTTATTGTCTGTGGATTTTTTTTATGATAACCATTTTGACTGCTGTGAGGTAATATCTCATTGTAGTTTTGATTTACATTTTTCTAATAATTAGTGATGTTGAACATCTTTTCATGTGCCTCTTGGCCATCTGTATGTCTTCTTTGGAGAAATGTCTTTTTAGGTCTTCTGCCCATTTTTTGATTGGGTTGTTTGTTTTGATGATATTAAGCCACATAAGCATTTGTAAATTTTAGAGACTAATCCCTTGTTGGTCACATCATTTGCAAATATTTTCTCCCAATCTGTGTGTTGTCTTTTCATTTTGTTTATGGTTTCCTTTGCTGTGCAAAAGCTTTTGAGTTTAATTAGGTCCCATTTGTTTATTTTTGTTTTTGTTTCCATTACTCTGGGAGATAGATCGAAAAAGATATTGCTGCAATTTACGTCAGAGAGCGTTCTGTCTATGTTTTCCTCTAGGAGTTTTATAGTGTCCGGTCTCACATTTAGGTCTTTAATCCATTTTGAGCTTATTTTTGTGTATGGTGTTAAGGACTGATCTAATTTCACTTTTTTCCCAATCTGTGTGTTGTCTTTTCATTTTGTTTATGGTTTCCTTTGCTGTGCAAAAGCTTTTGAGTTTAATTAGGTCCCATTTGTTTATTTTTGTTTTTGTTTCCATTACTCTGGGAGATAGATCGAAAAAGATATTGCTGCAATTTACGTCAGAGAGCGTTCTGTCTATGTTTTCCTCTAGGAGTTTTATAGTGTCCGGTCTCACATTTAGGTCTTTAATCCATTTTGAGCTTATTTTTGTGTATGGTGTTAAGGACTGATCTAATTTCACTTTTTTTTTTTTTGCATGTAGCTGTCCAGTTTTCCCAGCACCATTTGTTGAAGAGACTGTCTTTCCACCAAGGTTAAGTAATTTAATTCATCTAATCACACATGGAGTTAAGATTTGGGCTGTGTACTGGGCTTCTATTGCGTTACCTGTCGAGAACCGACCTCCCTACTTCTTCTGGTAAAAGAACTCTCTTTTTTGTGGGGAATCCATTCCAAGCGGTTTGGATGGGACTGTCACTGCTTTTCTTCAGGAACATGCACAAGACCCTGTCCTGGCCCAATCACAATACTTCATGCCCTTGGCCAAAGTAATTGAATCAGGGATAGTCATGTGACCCAAACCCAGACAATCAGATCCTTCCATAGGACTTTTCTGCCAAAACTATCGGGGAAGAAGCTTTATTCTTCCCGAGTCACTAATCTGGTAGGATGTGAGCCTCTGACTATTGGTGGCCACCATGTTCACCATGAGGAGAGCACCTGGGATAGACAAAGCCCTGATGACATTGTGGACATCCTGAACCCAGCCTTGTCTAACCAGACATATCCTCTAGACTTTTCAGTTACATGAGTCAAAATATTCCCCTTTCGCTTGATAGTATGAGTTGTGTTACTTTCATACAAAATCTCATTAATATAAGGTGTAATTAGCACCTCCTCCCCATCCTCAAGCTTCATCTCACAAAGTCAAGGTGTTTGTCAAGGAAGGACTGGGAGCTGGGGTGATGTCCCACATCTCAACAGGAGTCAGGCTATACAACTTTGTGGGACGCTTCCAGTTCCCAGATGCTCTTCTTCTATTACAGCCCCCCCATTTCCCTAGTATTATTCCTGTGTGTGCTGACAGATGTGTTTGTCCTTACTCGTTTATAAAGTTTCTCCTGTCCCCTTCCTAATGACATTTGTCTCCATCAATAATCACACACTCCCTAGGGATAGGGAGATTAACCACTTCTAGGTCTTCTTTGTCTCCACCAATTTCTAGTCCAAGGTTCTCAAATGTCTGATATGGAGCCTGGTGGTTTGAGGGTATCTGCGTGTTTGTGGGTGTATGAATGTGTCCTTGGGATACATGACAATGAAGCTGGAGGGACTGCCAAAAAGCATGTATGCTGCAGACTAGAGAGAGAGAGACAACAAAGAGCTGAGCAAACAGGACCCCTTGAGACTGCAGAGTCTGAGAAACTCTGCTCAGTAACTTGAGCTGGCTTTATGTTATTGTTTATTCAGACTCCATCTTCTACCAAAAGAGGACCAAGGGAACTTACAACTATTGTTCTTGAGATACAAACAAGGACGGCATAAATGTGGTGTTTACCTCCTTAACTGTGTGTCCTGCCCTGGCACCAGGCCCACTCAGGGACCCCAAGAGCAGGCTCATCCTACCAACTGTGGTCCTTACCAACTGGCCTACCCAGAATCTCTGGCTGGGCTGAGTAGTGAAGGGCTTTTCCTGCTGAAGGCAATCAGTAAAGACTGGAAGAGGTGACTGTTTCTTCAAACGTGCAGACACTAACACAAGGCTACAAGGATCATGAGGAATCAGGAAAACATGACACCACAAAAGGCACACAAAAAAGCTGCAGTAACCGGCCCTAAAGAAATGGACATCTACAAACTGTCTGACAAAGAATTCAAAATAATTATCTTTAAAAATGAAAAGGCAAGTCACAGACTGGGAGAGAATATTTGCAACTTATATATCTGACATAGACTCATGTCCAGAACTTATAATGAAGTTTTACAACTCAATAATAAAAAAAAAAAACAATTTTAAAACTGGCAAAAGACAAACACTTAACAAAAGAAGAAATGTCCAATAAGCACATTAAGAGATTGCCAACATCTATAGTTGTCAGGGAAATACAAATTAAAACCACAATGAAACACCACTTCATACCCAATAGAACCATTAAAATATTAAAAATAGACAATATGAAGTGCTGGTGATGATGTGGAGCAATTAGAACTTGCGTACATTGCTGGTGGGAACATCAAATAGTACAGCCTCTTGGGAAAAGAGTTCTTCAGTTTCTTAAAAAGTTAAACATACACCAGTCCTTCAACTATTAGGCATTTGCCCAAGAGAAATGAAAACCCAAGTTCACACAAAGACATATACAAATGTTCACAGCAATTTTATTTGTAATAACCCAAGACTGTAAACAACCTAAATGTCTATCAGCAGTCGAATGGATAAACAAATTGTGGTACCTCCAAATAACGGAATACTACTCAGCAATAAAAAAAGAAAAACAGAAAGAATGAACTATTGGCATATATAACCACACGCATGAATCTCAAAAAAATTATGCTGAGTAAAAGGAATCATATACGCAAAAAGCACATATTCTATATTTCCATGTCTATGAAGTTAGAGAACAGGCAAAATTAATCTGTGGTGTTAGAAATGGGATCAGGGGTTGCCTGGGGTGGAGACAGGGTTTTAACTATAAAGGTGCACAAGGCTTTCTGTGGTGATGGAAATGGTCATTTCTTAATTGGAGTAGTGGTTACGTGACTAGATCTATCTGTCAAATCTTATCAAACTTCACACTCCGACTGTGTGCATAATATGGTATGCAAATAGTCCTCAATGAACAAAATATTCTTTAATCAAAACAAGTACAAGGAGGAGGGCGATGGAAACTCTTACCTCATGCTGCCCCTGTCCTGCTCTTACTTCTTCAGACAGTACACTGCAGATCTAACAGATGGAGATGGAGGGGGAGCCTTTGTGCCAGAGGTCTAGTTTTGGACATCACAGCCCAGGACCCAAAATGCAGGCGACGAGACAGTCCAGGCTTGCTTGGGACACAGTCCTTAACAGAACCCCGAGAAAAGAGTCATTTGCAGGTGCAGCAGACACAAGTAAAATCTACACCAGACTCCAAGTTCTCTGCCCCCACTTATGTGGGCAAGTTATTCAACCTCTGTGTGCCTCAGTTTCCTCATCTGTGAATGGGAAGAACTCCTAGGGTTGGCATTAGATTCAATTAATAAACCTCAAGTATTCAGAATAGAGTTCAGCTAAGAGGATGGTGCACAATAAATGTTGGCTGCTCTGGGGACAGTTGGGGGCCTAAGGCCGCTGGGGTGACTGAGCTCAAGGGGGATGACGGTGAGGCTGCCGCAGGGAGCCATCCAACCCAGGTATCTCTTGCTGCCTGTGCCAAAGGTGCCGTGCATCCCTGGTGTGGACATGCACCACATACTCTGTGTATCTTGGGCTTTCATTTCCTAGGGCCACCATAACAAGGCACCACAACTGGGTACCTTAAAATAACAGAAATTTATTTTCTCACAGTCTGGAGGCTAGAAGTCCAAAATCAAGGCGCTGCAGGGCCACACATCCTCCCAAGTCTCTAAGAGAGGGCGCCCCAGTGTTCCTTATCTTACAGAAGCATCATTCCAATCTCTGCCTCCATTTCACATAGCCATATTCCCTCTATGTCCCTGTCCAAATTTTCCTCTTTGTATAAGGACACCGATCACATTGGATCAGGGCCCACTCTACTGCAGTGTGACCTCAGCTTAACCTGTTTACACTGCAGAGACTCTATTTGCAAATAAAGTCACATTCACAGGTACCCAAGGTTAGGACTGGACGGTATCTTTTAGAGGGACATGGTTCAACCCATAACACTGGGTCTCTACTCCACACTGAACGCATGTGTGAGGTTGCTCAGTGTACACGTGTGTGCAGGCATGTCATCACACTGGTCTGTGCAGTGCCAACATAGCTGTGTGCGTGTGTGCACACTTCCATGCTCTGGCTGAGTGGACCCATGCCCCGGGTTCCATGTTCAAGTCTTGGGTTTATGTCAAACATGGGAGTTTCTGGTTTTCTCCCCGACTCTGTTCTGAGACTCCTTACCTGCCCAGAGGCCCCTGCGCTCACAAACAAAAGGAAGGGTTTTTAATGACTTTCCACTAGTAAAATGAGTTATTTCCTGACCGACATATTTCCTCCTCTAATTATACACCTATGTCCTCCATTGGCTTACTGAGGAGGAAAGACAAAAGGGCCGCAACACAGGCTGACTCAGGGTGTGCGCACACAAACACACACACACTTTCACAAGGAGCGGATGGGGTGTGGTACCCAAAGCAAGCGGAGGACCCTGGGGGTCTTCGTGACTGAGATAAACATCTGCAAAGCTCCCCGGAGCACCTCACACCGTCAGGGTCTTCTACTCTATAACTGCATATATATTTTCAGGCACAAACATTAACATTAATATCTTTAAATATTCTTTTAAGATAACAACACCAATAATAATTCACCCCCCCAGAAAAATTACTCTAAGGTTGCTGCTGGTTTCTCCACTGGCAAGTGAACCCAGCCAGGGTGAGGGAGTAAATAATACAGTTCTCCTGCCTGCCCTCCTGCTGCTGCCCCCTGAGAAATGGGGGTTCACAGACTGCATTTGAGGATGGGCCCAGGACAGCTGTGGCAATCATGCTCCCTGGCCTAGCAGTAACCGGACAAGGAGACTAAGCAATAGATTCTCTCTGCCTCTTTTCAGAGAAATACAGTTTACGAAAGCAAGAAGGAAGTTCGAGGCCATATTCCAACCTCCTCATTTTACGTAAGGGAAGACTGAGGCCTAGGAAGGAATTCAGTGTTGGCTAAGCTCAGGGATCCAGTGTCAGCTGACTCCTTTATAGTATTCCTTTCCCCTCACCTCCTGCTTCACCCACTCCATCTCTTTAGGCTTGAGGTGAGGATGGTAGAGAGGGAGGGTGGAGGGAAAGTCCCCGGTCAGGGAAGGTACAGACAAGAGCCACTGGAGAGCATCTCGTAAGGCACAGAAACCGCCTCTCCAGCTGGAGGTTCCTCCGCAGCCCAGACCTCCCTTCCAGAAAGTCCAAGGTGCCCACTGCCTGCCTCAGCCTCCTCTGCTGATCTACTTAACCCAGAGACACTGCTGCTCCTGTGCTTTGATCGTGCAGGTGTCAGGAGCTTTTTGTCCTATTATTCACTGCAGGGTGGATGCTGGGTTGTCTCTCCTCATTACAGGCCGTGGCTGGGCTGCCCACCACCTCCCCCAGGGCCACTGGATCATGTCCATCAATAAGTCAGTAACAGCAACTGGATTTGAGACGCCTTCTGGGGAAAGGGTTTGCACCATTTCAGTTTTCTACAAGCCTCTTTTTAGTAAGAGAGCTGGAGAGGAAAACAATAAGCATAAAAACTACAGAAGTGCATGTAAAGATGCTAAGAGGCCTGTCTCGTCTGCCCAGTTGACTGCGTAGCTTTTGAAGGCAGGTCCTGCTCTTACGTGCGTGTGTTCCCCAGAGCAGCCAGCACACAGTGAGATGTCACCAGTATTTATTTAACAAGTGGATGCATGAGGGAGCATCTCCTCCCAAGCCTCAAGCCCATTCCCTCCAAGGATAGAGGAAAAAGAGCACAGAGCTTCATAGCACTTCTAACTGCATGGCATGATGGGATAAATTTGTCTGTTTACCCATAATCTCCATACATACACACCAGAGGATACAAGATCCATGCAGTCATTTCCTTTTGTTCACAGCTGTATCCTTAGCAACTAGCACAGTGTCCGGCTCATAGTAAGTCCTCAACCGATGTGTGCAATAAATGAATGAACTGGGTGTCAGACCTGTGATCTAATTCCAGCTCGGCCACCAGCTTGCTGAGTAACCTAGGCCAGTTACTTCCCCTCTCTGGGGCTCAATTTGTCCCTCTCTATACTGGAGGCTTTGTGCCAAAAGATCTCCAGTGACGTCACCCAGTCTAGACATTTCTTGAAGAACATGGAATATCGGTGTCACCATACAGAGTCATGCTGTGAATCTTCCAGACCCATGTTCTGTCCCTGGCATCTTTATGAGAACCTCCATCACCAGGTGCTTTGATAGCTTATGGAGAAGCAGGTGTGATGGGGTTATATAGTAAAACACAGTTATCTGCAGACAGGGCAAAGGTTCTGAGACTAGAGAAAAGAAATGCCCTTGGATGGAAAGCATGACTTCTGCTAAAGTGGCAAAACCTTTGTGAGTTCATACCTTCATACCTGAAGTTGCTCTCTTCCCACCAAAATTTCAGGCGCTAAGAGCCCCTCTGGTGGCACTGGATGATGTCCATCAATGGGACGGAGTTGGGAGCTGGGAGAGATGAAAAGCAGGGGAAGCCCTAAAGAAGCCATTTGCCATTACACAGTCCTGGAAATACAGGTGGAACTGGGCAGGAGCAGAGGCCAGTGACACTTTTTATGATTAATCTTGAAGTCTCCAAGGAGAGAAAACACATTCCAAAGTGACTGCTCGAGACAAGCACAAGGTGGGACCATAGAAAATCAAGAACAACTCAGACTCAGGAATTAGGGGAGGACGCAGCCTGCCTAGGTAGCAGGCAGCTACGATGAACTTAAAGAGAACTGTATGTAGCGGGGTTCCCTAAGTGGACTAGGGCACACAATTCTCATTCTGTTGTGGGAGTTCACTCTCCTCAGCCTCTCCTCCTAAGCCTCTCCTCCTAAGCCTTCCTTGTTGGGTGCCCTTCAGACATTGTTATGACTGGGTGAGTCCCCAGCAACCCCTCCATCCTCACCCCCACCTTGCAGAAAGCTTGCCTTTCCGGAATTGTTACTAGGCCATATATATTATGTCTGTAGGGTGGGCAAAGGAGTGGGTGGTATCCCCCAGTTTACAGACCCAGGAGGTGGAATTTGAGGGCTGGCCAGACTAGTTCTTACTTCTAAGTCTTGACGCCCCTGCCGCCTCCTCCCCCTCCCCTGAGCAGCAGAGCTGTTTTGCCAGCGCAGCCTTGCTCAAGGTCAAGGAGCAGCCAAGGCCAGGAGGAGGGGGCGGTGGTTCCCAGCACTGCTGTCACCTGACATTTACTTTATAGGCTGTTGATTCCCAAACAATACCGATTTGCAGGGTACCTTCCGTCTAGTTTTCCAGTAATCCATTCCCACCAAACAAACATGCAGGTTCCCCTGGCCCCGCGAGGACCTGGAAAAACACTGCGGTTGGCTGGCCTCCCGGGCTTGGGTTTGCCCGTCGCCTCGCGGCCAGTGTCGGCCGCGGCTGGACGCAAGTGGCCATGCCCTGGCGCCCAACTTCCACTAGAGGGCAGCCGCGGGCCGCAGAACCTCCGACCGCGCCCCCCTTTCCCGGGCAGGCTCGGCTTGCGCCTGCGCAGACCCGAGGTCGCCTCTGGCCCCGCGCCAGAGTCGCGCTTCCGGCGGCCGCGGCGGTGGAGGCCGTTGGGGGCCGCCCGCCCAACCGGAGCGGTGGTTCTGCGGTCCCGGGAGAGAACAATGGGCGAGTTTCAGCCCTCCGGGCGGGGCAGCCTTGTTCCAAGGCCCCAAGAGGCAGCAAGCTGCGGTCGCGCCGGGGATTTAGGAAGAATTCCCAGACGGCTGGGACGCAGCGTAGCCGCTGCTCCTTAAATCCCGGCCTCTGGCCACACGGCTGGCCTCTCACTTTCCGGCCTCCCCACGGCCCCTCCTCCGGTCCACCGACCGTCCCTCTGGCTCCATGCTGAGCAAGGTCTCCTCAATCTCGTATTTTCAGAAGTCGCACAGACCTGGCAGGCCCGGGGTGTGGGCAGAAGCCACCCGGAACGTCCAGTGTACAAAGAGCTCCAGGAATGGGCCTGTGGGCCAGTTGCGCTTACTGCTTCAAAAGTTCCAAGGTCGGCGCAGGAAGCGACTTCAGGGATCAGCGAGACACCTATGAGGAAACTGAGAAAGTTCACTGTCCAAGGTTACAGAGTTTGCTATTGAGGAGCAAATCAAACCATGTCAGTCCCCTGCTTGGGACCCTGTAATGGCTCCTCTAGCTCTTGGGAGAAAGTTGGAGCTCACGGCCCTGCATCATCCACCCCTGCTTACTCCCCAACATACCCCCCCGCCTTCTCCTTCTCTTCTTCATCTTTTGGCTTTGGCAAGCTCCATCTCTGCAGGCTAACTCCTACTTGTCTTCAAGTTCTCGGTTCACACACGATTTCCTCTGGAAAGCTTTCCAGGCCTTCCCTGTACTTCTCACATAGAACCCTATCCAATAGTGTGTTCAGGTATCCCATGCAGAACCTCCCTGCCTGTTTACCCAGAGTCCCCATTCTCCCCCCAGACTGTGGAAGCCCCCACCAGCATCTAAACCAGTCCTGGGCCCACGATAGGGACTCCATAAATATATATATGAGTGAATGAATGGGTCAGAGCCAGCCCATCTAGTTTCTGGACCTGTGTACTTTTCAACATATTGCCCACTGGCCCTTTTCTTCTTGTAACTAAAATAAGATTTATGGCATGGAAGCACCTATGCTAGAAGGCAAACATGGGGAAACCAAGTCTCAGAATGAGAGCCAATTCTTGGAAGAATATTGTGTTTCTTGCTTCTGTAGCCAAGGAGTAATTTTCAACGTGGTGTTTTCCCTATTACTGCACTCTGAGTGGTAATTTCTCACAAGTTATTCTTGTTATTTCACTCAGAGAAATGACCTCACCAACCAGATTTCAAACCATGTTCCTAGAATCCGACTGAGTGCTTGAGGGGCTCCATGTGCCCACTTCAATCAGAGCAGCACCATTTTTATTTATTTATTTTATTTTTTCAGGTAGTACTTGTGGAAAAGAAAAGAAGCCAAGGTTTCTATTAATGCTTTAAGAATGTTTAGGAATCTACGGCGCCAAAGGATTGCAAAGTAGAGCTGCTGAAGAGTTGTGAACACTTGTTAGCAGCTGATCATTTCAAAGGGCTGTAGCCTCCATTCACAGTGAAGCACATATTACAACTTGCCAACCTACTGAGCTTTTCCCCTTTTCTTTTATATGGAGTCTATGTTTGCTGTTCTTTATTATTTCTTCTTCCCTGATAGCAGGGAATCTGATGTTAAATGGATACAGTAAGGAACTGAGAGGTAGTTTTTTCAAAGTTTGTCACATCTGTAGGAAAAGTTGCTACGTTACTTCTCAATTGAAGAAGAGAGTTGAACATTTTATATTTCTCCTTAGGAAAAAGTTTTTGTTGTCTGAGGCCCTAGTTTGTGTTTTTTTTCCCCCCAGTGGCCCCCCTCCAAAGATGTTCAGGTCCTAGTCCCTGGAACTTGTGAATATGTTCATGGCAAGAGGAACTTTACTGATATGATTGTGTTAGGAATCTTAAAGAGATTATCCTGGGCCCACCCATGTGGGCCCAATGTAATTGGAAAGGTCATTACAAGTAGGAGGTAAGAGTGTCAAAGTCAGAAGATGTGTCAATGGAAGCAGAGGTTGAAGTGAATGCAGTGTGAGAAAGACCCAGCCGAACACTGATGGTTTTGAAGATGGAGGAAGGGGACATGAGTCACAGAATGCAGGTGGCCTCCAAAAGGTAGAAAAAAGCAGGAAACACGTTCTCCTGTAGAGCTTCCAGAAGGAACACAATCCTGCTGACACCTTGATTTTCGCCCAGTGAGACCGATTTTGTACTTCTAGCCTTCAGAACTGTAAGATACATTTTAAGCCACTAAATTTGTAGTAATTTGTTACAGCAGCAATAGGAAACTAATCTCCCCCCAGAAGGAGAAATATTCCTGCCATAGACCCACTTTAATGGCAAGAAGGGGGTTCATTGGAGACAGGAGATGATTGGACCTTAGAGCTATTGTGAGGAGAGAGCGCTCTGCAGTTGGGGAGGAACCTTAGAGGCTACCCAGATGTACACCTATCCCCTGTCATTCCAAAACGGTGTAAGGCGGCACTCTAGGGGTATATTGTGTAGCACTTGCATGCACTGTCTTATGTTTTGACTATTTGTATAGCCATTTTTATTTCCCCTGCTAGCCTGGAAGATTCCCAGATGGCATCCATCTCTATATCCCTGTTGTTCCCAGGGCCTTGTGTGAACGTGTGAAGCACTTCACACTTCCCAAAGCCCTGGCTGGTGTGGCCAGTATCCATTTTGGGTCTTACCACAACTCTTGTGGACTCAGGCAAGACCGGTAGTATTATTATTAAAATTTTTCATTTTCCAAAGACTAGCACCCAAATTTCTCTGACACCCAGGCCCTTCTCTCCCCAGTATTCCAGCCATTTTATCTGCAAAGTGAATGCTCGAACACAGATGAGGAAATTGAGGCGCTTTTGGACTCCCAAGGGTCCTGACACTGGGCTCTGAGGGGTGCAGAGTTGCTGTGTGGACCACGTTGGGCTGCTTCCTCCCTCTAAACACAGGAGAAAATCCTTTTGGTGGTGGAGAGAAAACTCCACAGCAGAGAAAAACATCTTGCTTCTCAAGGACATTGAGGGATGTGGACAGGAAGAGGGAAAGGCCCCCTCTGGTTCCGGCTCTGGGTGCAGGAGGCAGGCAAGGCTAACTGTCAGGGGCCCCTACTCTGAGCCACTGCCTCTTCCCCGACTGTCCTAAGGAAGTGTTGCTGTGGAGGTAGCGAGGAGGAATGGTCATGCCTCCGGCCGAGACTGCAGGAACTGGCCTGAGGACAGTCAGAAGAGAGTGTTATCTACCACTGTTTGAAAAATTCTCTGTATCCCATCAACATTCTCACATACAGAGACAGTACAGTCTCTGGAATCAGAGACAGTTTCAAGTCATAGGTCCCCACTTACCCGTGGTGTAACCTTGGCAAGTCACTTTGCCTGGATGCGATCCCACTTCATCTGCAGAACGTGGACAACACCTACCCTGCATATCGTTGGGAAGATAAAAATAATATATGGAAAATAAGAAGCACTCAAATGACATCTATATTATTTATAATCAAGAAAACCGGAGGATTGGATTTCTCAAGGTTGGGCATCTGGTAAATAAATGGTGGAACCAAGACCCCATCCTTAACCCAAGTCTGCAGTTTCTCATCTAAAGGCCCTTCACTCCCCAGAAGTTTCTGAGGCCAGGCGCCGGCCCTCCGAGGCAAAAGCTTCCCCACCCGGCTTACTCAGAGAGAAGCAGGGGCTGCTTCTGAACTCGGCCCTCACCCAGAACCCGCTAGAAGCCGCGCGGGTTCACACAGCTGCGCACAGTCTGGAACCCCGCCTGTCTGGAGCCCCGAGGGGCGCTCCGCGACCCTAAACCTCTGCGCCAGGAGGCAGCAGGGCGGCCGCGTGCATCTCCTCCGTTCTGCCGCTGCCCCTCGGCTCCCGGCCGCGCGCGAAGGGGCACTGAGCCCGCGGTCAGTGTGGACCCCTGGGCGGCGCCAGGCAGGCACGGTCTCGGTGCGGCAGCTCCTGCAGCGCGTCCCTTTGGGGAGCGGGCGCTTCCAGCCCCGGGAGCGGCGGGGAGCGGCGAGGCGCGCAGGGAGCCCCGGGCGGGCACACGTCCGCAAACCCTTAAGCCAAGCTCTGACTTTCGCACGCGTGGACGATCGGCGCGAGGGCCGGGCCGGAGGAACCCAGTGCGGGCCAGGGAGGACCCGCGAAGCCGTCCAGGGCAGCCGGGAGGCGTCAGGAGAGGGGCCCGGCGCGGCGGCGCTGGGCCCGCCCTGGGCCGCAGCCCTCAGAGTTCAGACGGGGCCAAGGCGGTCAAAACTCGGCCGGCTCGCGCCAGGGGCTGCGGCCAAGGCTGACGCGGGGTGCTGAAAAATGTTTGGACTAGCCGGCGCAGCCCCCAGGGCTCCGCGGAGCCGCGCTGGAGGGGCCCTCCCTAGGCGGCTCGGCCAAGCGGCGTGCGCCGCGTTCTCCAGCTGCGGCGAAATCCCGGGGTCTCCCGGTCCCCGAGGGCGGGAAACGCGGGCTTCCTCCCCCGACTTGTCGCCTCGGGGCTCCCCAGCCCTGGCGTGCGATGGGGATCCCAGAGTAGGCTATGGAAGGAAAGGAAACGCAGGTCTGTTCTTCATTCTTTTGTGCAATCCACCCGCGCACACGCAGGTCAGGCAGCCCTGGAGGATGGCCGAGGGCCGGGTGTGCACAGGGAGGAGGGGTAAAAAACTTCCGGAAAGTGAGCACCTGCTTTACCAGGGTGACAAAGCACAGGGACCCAGAGACTGGCCTGTGCTGCCTTTCTTCCTGAGGAGCCTTTACACGGCCCTGACTTACCTTATTGTCATAAGACTGTAAATCATAAAGAGCTTTGCATGTTACCGGGCACTTTAAACCCACCTTTCTTCTTTATCCTTACAGCAACTATGTGAAGCAGACAGGGCTGGTACCTATTCATTTCACAGGTGGGAAATCACAGGGCTGGGAAAGACCTGGGGTTCTGTGCGCGTTTGCCTAGCTAGGCTCTAACAAACAAAGGTCGAAGTCCCTTCTCCTTTTTCTCCCTTGGCAGGGGGCCAGGTTTCCCCCCTCCCACACTCCTGTACAGGATGGCCTCTATTTCTCTGAGAATTAGGCCATCGAGTCACTCTTACTTAGAGAGGTGATGACAGCAAGTGACAAGAAAGCAGGTTCTCCTTATTGCAGAAGAAATTACGTGAGTGGTCTCCTTAGATGCTTCCCTCCCAGGTGGAAGGAAGATTGGCACCCCTGGCCCTGGAGCAGTGATTCTCAAAGTCTTGTCCCCAGACTATAGCAGCAGGAATATCACCTGGGAACTTGTCAGAAATGCACATGATCTCAGACCTGCTGAATCAGATACTCTGGAGGTTAAGGCCAGCAATTTTTGCTTTAAGGGGCCCTTCAGCCCATTCTGTGATGCACACTGAAATGTGGAGAACCACTGGTCCAGAAAAGACTCTCTATAGGCTAGAGGCAGGCCCTGCATCCAAAAGACTGACTGCCACACTGCTTAGAGGCCCGAGAAGGCAAGAAATGACCTGGGAAGTCCAGTGGTTAGCTGCAGTGTGGAAGGGCCATTTCTCAGAGTCTCTATTAACACTGTGTGTGTGTGTGTGTGTGTGTGTGTGTGTGTGTGTACACCCATAAAATATTGGAAAGAATGGAGACTTTTGGGATCCCATACAGAACTGTATCTACAAACTCACTGAACTCCCAAACACTCTCTAAGTGTACCTGCTGTGGACCAGTCCCTCCACTGGCTAAGGACGAGCTGGATGTTAGCTGACTGAGTTGAAACAAATGCAACCAGGTCATTTCATGAAATGGAACGTCACTGTTAGGTGCACGAGGTAAGAAGTGGAGCAGACACTGCTGAGTCCGTCCCCCTGTCTAACAGAAAGGTGGCACTGTCTGGGTTAAAGTGTAGAGCCAGCCAGGGAGTCAGGGGAGGCTGTGTTCCTCCCTGCTGGCCCCAGTGATTGACTTGGGAATGGGCATCAGGTGTGATTCTGGCCAATGAGAGATGGGGGAAGATTGCTGGGAAGTTGATGGAGAATTTTCCTACCTCTTTAAAAGGGACACAAGAAAAGTGTATCTCTTTTTTGTCTCTGGCTGTCATTACCTGGACTGCCACAATCTTCCTAGACAGGCAACAAATTAGCCTAGGAGGACAAGCAGCATATTGGGGTGACGGGAGAAAGTCAGGAAACACCTGGGCTCTTCATGACATTTTTGAACCGCTAAATTAATTGACCTTGGGTGGTGGCTAGGGTGAGGGGTTTAGTTGGGAAGGTGGGGGGAACACTGGGATTTTCTTGTTAAATGAGATAAATTCTTTTTCTTATTTGGACCACTATTAGTTGGGTTTTCTATTACTTGCTGCCCAAATCATCCTAATACGATTAATGTGATTAGAATCTCACTGGAATACACAAGCAGAAAGAAAAATAGGGCATCAGAGGGAGTTATCAGGAGGACATTGGAGACTTCTGGCAACTCTAAGCATTGGATTATCTTGCCTCCCACTTCTGCCTTGGGAGTCCCCAGTGCCACCACTAATGGGTTACTCTCTTGCCATCTGCCCCCTTTTGTGTCTGCTGTTTTCTCTTTCTACCAGCTGGCTGGTACTCTCTATAATTTCCAGTTCAAATTTCCAAGAATGAGACCCCATTGGCCTTGTTAACTACCACTGCTTCAGATAGGGAAGAGCTCTTCATGCCAGGCCACCTCATCAGCCACCGGTGAGCCTGTTGGTTGACTGTTCTTGAATCAGAGTCCTGTCTAATCGGCCATGCAAAGGAGGGTGGATGCAGAACATGGCCAGCCTCACTCAGTCTGAGGCCGAGGTCGTGGGCTGGGAAGGTTCCCTTAGAAGGAAACAATGCTCTTGGCAGGTACCAAGACTGACTTGCCAGCACAGCCTTCATGGGGAACAATGAAATGGCAGTGCTGAGCCAACCAGGGTCGGAGCAAAGGAATCCACTCCCACCGCAAGCCCTCTCCGCTGTAGATCTGTTCTATACCCGAGAGTAAGGGGAGCCCAACCAAAATGCCTGCCCAGATCCTAGATCTGCCCCCAAACACACTGTCACACTGCTCAAAAACATCCCCACCCCAGATGCACCCACCCATGCGTCCGCATAGGAAGCAGACACACGGCTGTTGTCCAAGACGCACACGCCACACGACTCTTCCATATGGCACTTTATGGCAACTGTCGTGAAGAGCTGTTTTGTTGCTTCAGTCATGGTGAAGCAATGTCTTGGGATGTGTGAGTAGCAGCGGCACTGAGGGAACAGGAGCAGAAGTGAGGGCACCCACAGTGGCAGAACGTTTCCTAAATCAAAGCTTTAAAAACGCATACGGGAATAAAACACAGACCTACTAGAGCATGGACTTGAGGGTACGGGGAGGGGGAAGGGTAAGCTGTGACGAAGTGAGAGAGTGGCATAGGCATATATACACTACCAAACGTAAAATAGATAGCTAGTGGGAAGCAGCCGCATAGCACAGGGAGATCAGCTCGGTGCTTTGTGACCACCTGGAGGGGTGGGATAGGGAGGGTGGGAGGGAGGGAGATGCAAGAGGGAGGAGATATGGGAAGAACATGTGTATATGTATAACTGATTCACTTTGTTGTAAAGCAGAAACTTACACACCATTGTAAAGCAATTATACTCCAATAAAGATGTTAAAAAAAAAAAACAAAAAACGCATACGGGATTTAAGCACCTAGGAGCCCAAGTGTGAGAGCGCAACACTGCTTCCGCTGTGTTTATGGCATTCTGATAGTAGGTGTGTTATTCTTTCCTTAAGAACAAGTAATCACAGGCATGGAAGAGGTGCAAACTGAGGTGTTTCTGTCACTGATTAGTGCTGTATCCTTAGGCAAATTGTTTGAATTTTCTGAGCCTCAATGTCTTCATTGGTAAAATGTGTCTCATAATACTTCACTTACAGGATCGCCAGGATTCTTATATACAGTAAGACACCTGAGAAAATGTTGAGCACATAATATTATAACATTTTAAAGGTGTCATTCTAAAAGACCCCTTCCCTGGAGCAAGTGGACTGTGGGATTATTTTGAGAGAATCATAGTCTAAAGCTCCAGGCCGTGGTATTGACTGGGTCCTGTGATGTCTGTCACCCAGCTCAGCAAATGAGCTTGGGAGTCAATGTGGTCGTCAGATCAGAAATGAGAAATGGCTAGAAGGTGCAAAGTGGGTGGTGGGATATTGGGAAGGAGACACTTTCATTCATGTGAATCTGCCCAGGAAATGGAGAGGAAACCACAGAAGCGTCCAGAGCTGAGCCCAGGTGTAATTCATCCTTTGATGCTACGTGGGGAGGGGAATAGGAGCCAGGCCTGATGCTGGCTGGGGACCTGGGGAAGAAGCTCAAGTTCACCAGGGAGCAGAGGCCACTGTGAAGAGCCCGTGAATGGTGCTGAGTCAAGCCACCCAGCACTGAGACAGGGGGCAGCGGTGGGAATGGAATTTTCAGGACTGAGGAGCCAAAGGACCTTTAAGGGAGTGGTGAAAGATATCTGGGAATTCTTGGGACTTGAGTCAGGAAAGGTCTATTAGATCTCTGAGAATACTCACAAGTTCAGTGTAAGTCTCCAGATGAGAGCCCAGCCTGGTCAACACCTTGACTGTAACCTTGTGATATCCTGAGCAGGAATCCAACCATTCTATACTACTTTCAAAACCTGAATTGTGAGATAATAAGTGAGTGTTGTCTTATGCTTCTATGTTTGTGATGAATTCTATGCAGATCAATGAAGAAATATGTGGTTCAGACTTGAGACTTAGAAATGTGTCCATCTTCATCTTATGTATACCTTGGTTCTTCCCACCTTTGTTTCCTTTTTATTTTCCATTAGCTTATTTATAATTTTTTAAAGTCACAATCTGATCACTAAGAACCAGAAAGAATTTGACTGTATCTAAGTGCTGATAAAATATATGACAATATAAGAAAAATATAAAGTCTGCAACCTGCTTCTGTCACTCAGTTGGTGTGGCTTTGGGAAAACTTCTTAGCCTTCCTACATCTTAGTTTCTCACCTATAAAACGGGGATTATAATGTTTACTTACTGCATTTAAGTCTGACTCGAGTCACATAATGTATTCCAATGTGCTTTGTAAAATATGAAACTGTGTACAAATGTAAGCTACTATTTTTTTTTTTTTTTTTTTTTTGCGTTACGCGGGCCTCTCACTGTTGTGGCCTCTCCCGTTGCAGAGCACAGGCCCCGGACGCGCAGGCTCAGCGGCCATGGCTCACGGGCCCAGCCGCTCCGCGGCATGTGGGATCTTCCCGGACCAGGGCACGAACCCATGCCCCCTGCATCGGCAGGCGGACTCTCAACCACTGCGCCACCAGGGAAGCTCTAAGCTACTATTTTTATGAAGCCAGAACAACCAGCAGGATGCCTGGGGCAGCCAGGTGAGCCAGTGGCAGTGAAAATCTAGCTAGAAAATCTAGAATCCTAATAGAGAAGAGAAAATTAATAAAGAGAGCCCGTTGCAGAAGGTGCTGGGAAGTAGCTACAAGGGCTATTTCTTCTCCCAAGTGTACTTGCATTCCCCAAATAAGAGGAGTGGACTCAGAAACATGCCAGACCAATTCTCAGTATCACCAATAACCAGATTTCAAATCGTAGGTGTAAAAAAAAGTAATATGACCCCCCAGATGGCCAACTAAATTGCTTAGAGAGCAAAGAAAAAAGGAAGCCACAGTATAATAATTTATATAATGAGGATAGTAAGCAGAACTAATGAATGAAATCAAACACCTATAAAGCAGAGGAGAAGCAGAAGGAAATTTCTTGGAGGAACTGTTGTCATTGGCTGAAGACAGAATATGCCTGTGCTTAACAATGGCGAGTGAACCGTCTTGCACAGCAAAGAGATCATTGGAGAGAAAGGCTACAGGCACACTGTGTAGCAGCATATGCAAGTTCAATCCATAACAAAGAAAATCACACAAGAGACGGGTGATAAGCACACCCAAGAAGAACAAAAAGATAGATGTGAAAATCAAAGGAGTTCTGCAACTACTAACAGCATCCAAATTAGCAGAATATTTTTTAAGGATCAGATTACAGTAGCTTTACAGAGAAAGACTTTGGAGAAAATTCAGAAAAGGAAAACCAGCACCGATGCTATATTTACCCAACAATAACAACAAAGTGTTTTGTTTCCTGCCTGTTCCATTGTCCATTGACCATGAAGCCGCATTTTTTTTTTAATAAATTTATTTATTTTTGGCTGCGTTGGGTCTTCGTTGCTGCGCGTTTGGGCTACGCTTCACTGGTGTTCGGGCTTCTCATTGCGGTGGCTTCTCTTGTTTCGGAGCACGGGCTCTAGGCACGCGGGCTCCTATAGTAGTGGCTCATGGGCTCAGTAGTTGTGGCGCACGGGCTTAGTTGCTCCGTGGCATGTGGTCTCTTCCCGGACCAGGGCTTGAACTGGTGTCCCCTGCATTGGCAGGCAGATTCTTAACCACTGCACCACCAGGGAAGTCCCTGAAGCTGCATTTTTAAAATGTGAACCCAGGTAATGTGAAAAACGTAAATTGCAGATCAATTTACAAAAGTAATTAAAAGCTTTCGCAAGTATACAAAATCTTGTACTCATTTTAGAGATGGAATAAACTGAGAACCAATTCCAGGAAGTGAAACCAGATAATCCCATGCCACAGAGAAGATCCCTGTATAGGATCTTGAGTTAATTTAAGAGTAAATTGAGTTCAAAGCTCAGCTCTACCATTTGTCATTTGTGAGACGCTGAGCATGTTAATTAGCCTCTATAAAACTGAGATAATAAACACTTTATAGGGGTTTGGAGAGGACAAAGTGGAATAATGTATATAAAATGGCTGGCTTATAGTCAGTGATCAAAAATGGTAACTTATCTTTAAACCACTAAGGTCTTCCCAGCTGTAAAGTAAGGGAGCTACCTAAATACACTGCAGCATCCTTTCTGCCTTTTGAGTCTTATGGTTCTACCATTGTACATTGTTGGTGGGAATGTAAAATGGTGCAGTTGCTGTGGAAAATGATTTGGCAGCTCCTCAAAAAACTCAACATAGAATCCTCATACAACTCAGTAATTCCACTCCTAGTTATATACTACTCAAATGAATTGAGAGTGGGGACTTAAACAAGTGCTAGGCCACCAGTGTTCATTACAGCATGATTTACAGTAGCCAAAAGGTGGAAAGAACCCCGTGTCCGTCAACAGATGAACGAATCAACAAAATGTGGTATGTATATACAATGGAATATTATTCAGTCATAAAAAGGAATAAAGTTCTGCTCCAGGCTACAACATGGATAGACATTGATGACTTTATGCTGGGTGAAATAAGCCAGAGACAGAAGGACAAATATTGTATGAGTCCATTTATATGAAATATATAGGATAGGAAATTTCATAGAGACAGAAAGTAGAGATTACCATGGGCTAGGGGATAGGGAAGGGAGAAGGGGAAGTTATTGCTTAATGGGTATCGAGTTTTTATTTGGGATGATACAGATGTTTTTGGAAACAGATGGTGATGGTGGTTGCACAACAGTATGAATGTAATTGATGCCACTGAACTGTACATTCAAAATTGGCTAAAATGGCTTATTTTAGTTATATTAATCATTTCCCCACCAAAAAAAAAGTGTGGTTCAATCTTTCAGACCCTGCAAGTTAGAGATATGAATGCTACTAGCATTTTCATATCCCCTGCAGTCATAAGGGTGAGCTCTTGAGTCAGTTTGCTTGGGTTAAAATGCCCCCTCTGTCACGTACTATGTGTGCCATCAGAGGCAAGGTACGCACATTTTTGAGCTTCAGTTTCCTCTTCTGTAAAATGGAGATAAAATAATCCCTACCTCATAGGGTTGTTATAAGGAAGCTGTGAAGTTCTTACATCATGACTGGTACAAAGAAAGTGCTTATGGAGTATAGTTTCTTACTATTCCTTGAGAAGTGTCACTAAAGTGGTAGCAGAAGGTAGAGAGCATCAGAGAGCTGAGTGTGGAATGGTGCTGGGGCGAAAGCTCTTGCCGCGCTTGTGCTGATTTCCCAAGATGCTCCCAGTGAGATGGGAACTGAAGGGCTTGCTGCCCTGGGCTCTCACCCCCAGGTGACCAGAAAACAACAAAGAACTCCTTGAGACTCTGCTTCAAGCTCACTCCACCCTTCCCACCATAGGCAGAGAGAGAATTCTAAACCCTTCAGTAATATCACCTCACTTCCCTTAGAATCCAGTCCAAACTCTTGAATAAGACTTACAAGGCACTTCCTGATCAAACCCATTTACTAGTCCCTTCTCAACTCTCACCACACTTCATCTCACCCTTTATGCTTCAACAATGTTGACCTGCTCACAGCTCTGTCTGGAAGGCTCCCCACCTCCCCACCTCACCTGGCTCTCTCCTCCCTATTTTTCTGCACTTGGACATCATAACCTTCCAGGAGGGTTTCTCGGACTCACTAAGGCTGAGTTAGATGCTTCTCCTATGAGCTGGCTAAACGCTCTTTCTCCTATCACTACCACTGCATACTGACTCTGCTGTTACTGCCTGTTTTCTTATCATCTTTCCAGTGAGATCATAAGCTCCTTGTGCTGTTAACCATTTCATCCCCAGTACCTAGCACAGTACCTGCAGTGCCTGACTTATAGAAACACATGCTAGTTGAATAGATGAATGAACTTGAATGGATGAAAGAATAGGTGGACGGATGACCTGGCACTGGTTCTATAAATTGCATCAGGTTGTGAGATGGCAACATCTGTTCCTTTTGCCTTTATCAGACAGGGGAAGAGTGACAGCACAGGTCTCAAACAAGGGAGGTGGAATGACTGTTCGTTTTTTTAGAAACTTCACTGGCTCCAACCATCTACCTTCAAATAGATTCCTACACATAATCCCTATCTGTCTACCATCCAAACCTACCTGGTTCTTAACTTGCCTACTTCTGCTGATGGTAGTACCATCATCTGAGCTACTAAAACTTAAAATCCTTGTCGCCTTTGACTCTCACATCATCTCAAATCTCTACAGTCCCTTAGTCCACTACTTTGACTCCCGTATACACCCACTTTCCTATTCCTACTATTACTACTAAAAAGGGTTTTGTGTAAGAACAAAGCTCGATTAAAGAATAAGTTTTCCTCCACATTGTGGAATCATCAAGGACACCCAGGCAACTCAACATCATTTAATATGTAGCGCAGACTTCAGGCTAGCCTCTGCTTCTCTAGTGCCTCAGAAAAAAGCATTATTAAAATAGTTAGATTCTCATAGCAGAAACAGTACCAGTTTTAAATGGCATCAAATGGGGCAATGACCTAGCACTGCTCCTTTTTTAATCTTTATAAAACTAGGAAGATTAGGGACATGTCCCTCTGCCATAGGAAACAGGAAGGTCAGCCTTTCTCCTTTGAACCAGTGGCCTTGTTTTATTGTCTTTGACAATAAAGAGGTCTTTGAAAAAGAATATATATGTGTATATACATATATATATGTGTGTGTGCGTGTATATATATGTGTGTGTGTGTGCGTGTTTATATATATATACACACACACACAACTGAATCACTTTGCTGTACACCTGAAACTAACACAACATTGTAAAGTAATTATACTTTGTTTTTACATACTTTAGGCAACATATGATCATTAGAATGGAGAATTTGGTAATTATAATAAAAGGCTAGTTTTTTAAAAAAACTATACCTCAGTTTTTAAAAAAATAGTAAATAAATAAATAAATAGATCTTAAGCAGTGGTTGAATTTGTAGTTTAGCCATTGCCAAAAGGAACACTAATTAATATTAATTATACTACCTTTAAATCATAGAAATAAGTAAGCATTCATCAAAATTTAAAAGAACAATTTTACACAGTTTTCTCTAACTGGTTAAATTGAATCATCCTGTTATTTAAGTGGCTCTTTCACACTATGGCTTATCTGTTGCACCCAACAGACAACTTCTTCAGAAAAAAGTACAGAATCATAGAGAAGTTTGCTTTGAGAGGTGTACACAGGTGGTAACATCCAGCTTAATCACTTGTCAAGGGGAAGTCTTATTTTCCCAAGTAGTGTGGACTAGACTTCTTAAGTCTGTTGGCTCAGTACTGTACTCAGCAGTCAGGGAGGCTTATATATGGCCTTTCATTTCTCTGACCTTCAGTTTCCTCATCTGAAGGATGTAGTGAATAGTAACATCTCCCTGCAGAGTTATCTAGAACAGTGCCCAGCACATCATTCAACTGCCTACTAGCCCTAGTCATCCCCCTGCCTCAGCCTTGGTGGCTTATGCCTCTCCTGAAGTGGGCAGCCTGTCTGAGAATCCTGTCCAGC
Organism: Physeter macrocephalus; assembly: GCF_002837175.3. NCBI lineage: Eukaryota > Metazoa > Chordata > Mammalia > Artiodactyla > Physeteridae > Physeter > Physeter macrocephalus. The sequence goes on from NC_041217.1 coordinate 37,458,314, forward strand.
TCTTAACATTCCAACAGAGAATGGCACATTTATTTCTTTCCCATCTTGTATCTACAGTTCATGGCTCTCATTTTAATAAACAGTTCAGAAAAATCTATATTGTTTAGAGGATTTGGTCATTATTTATAGCCATTTAGCACATGCCCAGAAATTGTTTAGGTGTCTGGTATTGGAGAGAGTCAAAGCATTTAAATCACCCATTAGAGAGTCTCAAGTTCTAATCACGTAATTCTAGCCCCGAAGGAAACCCAGCATCACATTTCTTCAGGCTGTGGAGATGCTTTCACAAGTAGCAGGTTAGTGTGTAAGGGCATCTGCTCTTACTTAAGAACAATGTAACAACCAACTATCTGAATGACTTTTCTTTGTCTCATAAAACCAGGGTTGGATATTTCCACGTTGTTGTTTAACTCCCTTTTTTTAAAGGCTCGTACATTAATTCCTACTTGAGTTGTCTGTAGCTGAATTTTATTCTTCTGTCAGGAAATGAAAATGATGCAATCTAATGTGTTTAGCTTTTGCTTTTGCTGCCAGAAAGTTTAGAGCCAGCTTACTGCCCATGTGCCAATCAGTTCAATGTAATTGCCTGATTGTCCCCTCTTTGCATCCTTCAGCTGTGCACTGCAGGACTTTACTGTGAATTATCTTATTTTGCACTGTGTTTTGATCTTGAGTCCCTTCTGAAATAAGAGGCATTACAACCTTCAACCTTAAATGAAAAAAATTCAATAGTTCATTCAATTCAACAACAGGAATAAAAGCAAAAATACTGAGTAAGTATTATAAGAAAATGTAAGTCACTGTATAGATATTTAAGAGATCTGTTCAGAAAGTATCAAATAGAAGTGATAAAAGAAAACACTAGGCATGTTTTATATATAAATATAAATATAGATATAGATGTCAAATTCTAGAATCAGACTGCCTAGGTTTGAATCCTACCTTCACCCTTTACCAGCTTTATGTTCTTGGGCAGGTTATGTATCATCTCATTGTCTCAGGTTCATCATCTCAAAATTGCAGATAAGGACAGTTGAGATACTTAGGATATGGCGAGCTCTCAATAAATACTTTTAGCTTTTACTCTTACAACTCCCTTTTTCTCGCAGTGCTCCTGACAGCAGATCCTGACAATGTTTGAAAGTGCTGTATTCAGAAGTTGAACGATAGGCTTACATCTTTTTAGGCAGGATCAGGTATCTTCCCCAAATGCAAAAGATTAGAAAGTCCTTAATTTTGCTTCCTGTAGACATTGCCTCACTTAAACTCCAGTGATCTGGAACATATGAAAACCTTTAACAGGCCCATCTGGCCAGGGCAGGAGCAGCTGTGATCATGGAGAGGGGCTCAAGGCTTGGGAACCCATAGGATCAGGGAGCCATGCTGCCCCCTTCCTTGACCATCCGCCCCCCCCAGTCCGCGCCACAGGACACTAGGGATACAAAGGATAATGTGGGGGAAAGGAGATCTCTTTCCTTGCTTCCAAAACAATAGCTGAATGAAGGCTTGATCTTCTGTTTCCTCCAAGCTCACCCGTGAGTAAGGTCCTCCACTCAGTGGCCCGCCTTCCCTGTGGTTAGAGAGGAGGGGGCCTAGCAAGATACCAGCTTGGGGGGATGACCTCATGTGGTGAACAAACTCCAGACCCTGGCAGTCAAGGGATGGGGTCAAGGGTTGGGGAGAAAGATGGTGACAAGGACAACTGCTCCCTTAGAAGCCCAGCCTCAGCTCTCAGACATCACCTTCGGTCACCCGCCCAACCCCAGCAGCAGCAAGAGCACCAAACTCTTAGGGCTCAAAATCATCATCAATCAGATGACAGAGGGGGAAAAAAACAAATAAATATGTAACTTTTTATGCTCCAGGCATTGTGTTAAATGATTTACATGGACTATCTATCTAATGTAATATGTAATATAAACAGAAATGTGGAACGTGTGAAAGCTAGATTTCTGAAAGGTGAGATTTTAAAATTCTTAATGTATATTATTATTTCATTACATCCTTATTTAGAAGAGTTACAATGAACTATAGCATAAGCATATGTTTTAAACATCTATTCATGTGTGTTTTTAAATATTCACTTAGGGAAATGGAATCAAAATCCCTTTATGGAGGGTTTTTAGATTCAGCTAGGTGTCTACCAGGTCTAGTTAGTGATAAGCTGAGGCTGCATTATCTAGTACGGTATAACCATCAGTCACATGTGGCCAATGAGCTCTTGAAATGTGTTACTGTGGTACCGCACTTTTAATTTTTCTTAATTGTAATAACTTACATTTAAAAACTGAAGCAGTATGAAATATTTTTCTAACAACACAGCTTGATTATTTTGGCAGGACAACATTTCACCTTCACCGTGAAACTTTACTCTCACATTACTGGTATCATATGCATTGTTTCTAGTATTGCATGTAAACACTTGACTGACAGAGTTAGTGTCCATGCACTGATTTCAGTTCCAGTGATTTTTTCTGTACACCATAGTACAATTATAATGTGTTTATTTGAATGTTTCATACAGACAGCACAGGTTCCAGTGATACCTATATAAGTCACAATTGGTAATTAAGTCAAATATTATTTTAATTGTAACACAATTAAATTATTTTTCTAGTTAAAAAAATAAGAAAGAGCAAGTTTTAAAATTCAAAATGATGGCAGATTACTGATGCAGAATTGCATACAGGTGCAAAAGCTGGTACTTTGATGGGAACTCTAAAAAAAGATTGGAAAATGTATATTGTAAATTTCACAATGAATGACCATTGTAATATGCTGACATGGAGCAAAATGAGAAAGATTGTTATACAAAAATTTTTAGAGATAATAAAGTATACAATTTAAGAGACTTTTCAGAAAATACATACTGAATTAGATACATTTCCTCTAATGTTTGAAAAAGAATTGATGAAATTATTTACCTGAAATCAGAATTAAATATCTAAGATTTTTTTCTTTTTATTCTCTTTGTAGACAATTTATTTTCACTTTCTCTTTTACAGCTTTATTGACGTATAATTGAAATACAAAAAAAACTGCACATATTTAATGTCCTCAATTTGTTGAGTTTGGACATATGTATACATACTTGCGATACCATCACCGCAATGAAGGTAATAAACATGTCTATAACCTCCAAAAGTTTCCTTGTATCCCTTTGTGTGTGTGTGTGTGTGTGTGTGTGTGTGTGTGTGTGTGTGTGTAAGTACACTTAAGATCTACCCTCTTAACAAAGTTTTTTAAGTGCACAATACCATGTTGTTAACTATAGGCGTTATGTTGGATAGCAGATCTCCACAACTTATCTGTCTTGTATAACTGTAAATTTATATGAGTTGAACAGCAACTCCCCATTTTCCTCTCCCCCCACCGTCTGGCAACCAACATTCTATTTTCTACTTCTACAAGTTTGATTAGTTTATATATCTCATATAAGTAGAATCATGCAGTGACTGACTTATTTCACTTAGCATAATGTCTTCCAGATCTATCTATGTTGTCCCAAATTTTTAAGACTTTTAATAGAATCTGAGCTTGTCACTTTGACCAGATATAAAATTGCTTTGATTTTCATATACACATACACATACATTTTTAGATGGAGAGATGGTAAAAGAAACTATTATTTCAATTAGAGAAATTTTTGTTAGAAAGTTGAGGAAAATACTAAAAAGATATTTCACAAAAAGTAAGAACTTCAATTAAGCCACCAAAACTATTGCTTATAAAATACAAGATCTTTTTAACAATATCAAAGATCAATTGATTCAAAATCTGAAAAATTGCAAAAAAGTGTTTGGAGGGTAGGGTTAGCTTTAAATGAGTCACAAGATATAAAAGACACTGTCCAATTAGTACTTTGGGTATGTTATGTCTCCAAAGATTTCTTAATTTACAAGAAATATTGTCCATTCATGGCGTAAACTATCAAACTCATGGTATACATATTTTTAAATATTTTACATATGTCAAAGAAGAATTTTGGCTAGATATTAAAAAATTAGTTTCTAACACAACAAACAGTTTTTCACCTGTGTTAGGCCAAAAACCCAGTTTATTGGAATTTTTAAAAAGGAAATGATGTTTCCTTTAAGTCTTTGTTTCACTGTATAATACATCTTACAAATATTTGTGCTCAATTTTCTGAAGCAGGCTCCATGAAATCTGTCATGGATACAGTTGTTAAAATTATTCATTGTATATATGCTAATACAATGAATCATTACAAGCGAATAGAACTGTTGAAAGAAATAAAAGACAGTGAATTTAATGGTCTCATGACTTCTTTGCCAAAGTTCTTTGGTTGAGTTGTGAGAGTTTTGCTGTGCTGTTAACTCTAATTCAATATTTTCTAGAAAATAAAGGAATATTTGCCAAATATCCAATAATCAAAGACAGAAAAAACAGCAGTGTGATTTACATTCTCACACTAATATCACACTGCATATGAATGAGCTAAATTTGAAGTTCCAAGAAAAAGAAAAACTTCTCTGTGACCTAGCTAGAGCAATACAGGATTTTAAGTTGAAATTGAAACTTTTCATCATATGATTAATTAATAATGATTTTACAGTTTTCTTATATGCGTAAATATGAAGACGATTTTAATTGTAATTGATAGCATTAGGTGTAAATTGACTACAGCACTACAAGAAAAACATGAAGAACTCAACACTGATAAAGAGTTGCTTTTCAATCTGTCAATACCATTTTGAGTTTAATGTTAATAATACTGAGCTAACACAAGAGTTAATGAATTTACTAAACTTAGACCTAAATCTAAATTGATATCTTTTGCTTTGAAGTCAAAGCAATTACTTTTAAAAAGATAGACCAGTTTTGTCAATGTGGCTGCAAGTATTAAAGGACAATGATTTTTCAGTTAAGGGAAAAATTTAATTATGTTTGGAACACCTTAAATATGTAAATATATTTTTCCAACTGTGAATTACATAAAATCATATACTTCACCTATTCCTCATAAAAACTGAACATCCAAATTTGGTGTGCTATAAGTGTAAAGTACACTTAGTAAGAAGAAAAATAACTAAAATATCTCATTAATATGTTTTATATGGATTATATGATTGAGTATATTGTGTTATATAAAGTATGTTATCAAAATAGCTTACCTGCTTATTTTTACTTTTTTAATGTGGCTACGAGAAAGTTTTAAATTACATATGTGACTTACAGTACATTTCTATCAGACAGTGGTGGCCTGGGGGGAGTCTGCAAACTGCCTCCTCAATAAATACTGCACTTAGGTGCCTCAAAGGCGAGGAGGGGAGGGAGTCAGCCTGGGTGAATTACACGTCCCCTGACTACTGGGAGAACTTTTTGCCCTTTTGGGTATATAAGCGTTTGTCAGTGTTTGCCATTGTCTTTCTGCTCTTTCCTCTTCTAACCACAGAAAGAAAAGAAAGAGGAAGGTCACTTCTGGAAGCTTAAAGCCAGATTTCCTCTGGAAGTCTATCTGGCCAGTTAAAATACGTCAGAGTCTATTCAGAGACCCAAGGAGTGAAATAGAATGCCCTTACCCTACTTAGTGTCAGTAAATAGCTACAGGCTTTTTGACCCCAGATCTGTCAGAAGCCCTGAAGCAGAGAAAGGGAGAAACTCTGAGCTTCTCAGACCCTTTTTAACACTGGAAACGTCATCTAAGAAAGTAAAAGGTTGTTTTTGCAAAATAAGAAAAGTGGGGTAAGGTGAAGAAGTGATTAGGACTAAAATTGAAGTTTAAAAGGAGAAGGATATTTAACTTGCCCTTGTGTATTTTTTATTTCTTTCTATTTTTCTCTAAAATATACAAGAATCATACACAATGATTAGTGATTTTAGTCATGACCTAATAATTCATGCTCTTATTTTAATAATCACATTTTGGAGGAATATCAGTGTAAATGATCAGATTGTTTGCAACTTTGGCATGGTTAGGAAAAGGTTTTGTTTGTTTGGGGAGGTAGGGTGCTTTGGAGAAATAACCCATTTACCTGGTGGCAGATACATAGAATATGCACATAGAAACTGGGAGGAAACAAACACTTTCTAAGCAAGTTTACACACTCAGCCATGGTGCTCCGTCTGTGTCATAATCAGTTCTCTGTCTAGCACAGTGCCTGCCACATGTAGGTAGCCAGCATCATTTGTTGGATTGAATTATAAAATGAGGTCATTTCCACAAAGAGGTTTGTTGTCTAATCAGAAGACAGAATGCAAACCATGAAAAATTAAATAAATACTGTTGGTTTTATTTTTGTGTATTTTTGTATTGTGTTTGAATTTGTTTTCTTAATTATAAAAACCTTTTTACTGTTAGGGTTTTTTTTTTTTAGAAAAGACAGTGGGTACACAGGACATGATACAGACATTGCATTTATTACCTGAATTCTCACTCTCCAAATATTCCCTGTAATGACTTGGAACCATTTTTACCCTACATACATTACTCTAATTGAAAACCTTCTATAAAGTATTTGCATGCTTGGGCCAGTAAAAACTCATCATTTGAACACAAGTCTGGGCAAGAGGACTCAGTATGCCCTGCAGTCTATCTTAGCTGTTTCCCCTGCAAGACATTTCTCTCCTGCTTGCACAGTTGATTGCATTGTTTAAACTTGTGTGTTATCGCCATCATCTTCCCCACATTGTTAAGAGAAAATGCCTTCTAAGAAAGTGGAAAAGCCTGTGAACCAAGTACATGAACCAAAGAGGCCTAGAAAAACCCAATCACTAAAAAGAGAGTTGAGAGTGAAAAAGCATTTTGAGAGAAAGAGAATGAATAGAAAACATAAGCATGTAGAAAGGACAACGTAATACGTATTGACTATTGAACAACATGGTTGCAGAGTGTTAGTCTACACTCACTAACGAGTTCATTAAATGCAATTGTTGTTTTAAATCCTTTATCTTTATATTTCAGAAATTCTCCATGGATTATTATATAGATTTCTAAGAGGGTTTTAGGGATAAATGGGGGAAATTGGTTGGGGTTTCAGGAAATGCTTTTTTAAATTTTTCTCACTTAAAAATCATAAAATATGGGCTCAAGATATTTGAAATTTCAATATCCAAAATATTTTCAGGAATAAATTGTGTTTTTTAACACAGGATGCCTGAGGTCACAGAGTGAAAACAGAATTAGATGGTGTTATGAACAAATATGTTTTAGAGTTTTCTTATCTAGAAAGGTCTTTTAAACTACAAAGAACTTAATATTTTTATGTTACTTAGAGATATTTGGCAAATATATGACTCTAGATAATTTCCAAACAGAACTTCAAAGCAGTCCTGTGATGTTGAAATAAAGTTGGAATCCTAAATAAAATTTTTTAAAACTACATTTGAAATTTTTGATATCTTTATAAACTCTTCTCTCCCTAAAAGAAAAAAAATTGAGTGTGGAAGCCATAGCTGGTCCATGGACCATTGTGGCTGTTCCTAGCTGGTTTCTTTATCTCTAGTTATCCCTATCCCTCCCTGTTCCAGTGGTCAGCACAAAGCTCTCAGAATTTTCTAGCAAAACACTATTTAATCATAATAGCTTCTGGCTGAGGAAACATCAACTTCCCATTTCTTTTCATGTTGGATTGAAATGTTTCTTTCCAATCATCAAGTTCCCACCACATTGCCAAGTCTCCCCTCAATGTGGGACTGGAAATGAGACCCCTGGAAAGCACTATTGGTGGAAACATAAAGGCTATTTTCTTGGTGAAGGAGAATCAGAAAAAATGTACTCTACTCCTGGGTGTATATGGAGGATGAATACATCATTTACTGGTAACCTTTCTGAAACTCAACTAAAATTAGAAAAAAGAGAATTTTTAATGAACAAACTACAAGAACAATGAGTGAAGGAGAGAATCAGTAATGGTAAAATATTGGAAGTTTGAAAACATATGGAAAAGTGGTAATTGACTAGGAGATCCTTAGAAGACTGAGTCCTAAACCAGCCTTAAGGAAAACTGAGAAACAACAGAATTTTTACTTCAAAAAGCCTCCAAAAGCTCAGAATTGGTGTGCAAAATCTCTAGGAAATGCAGGGTAAAGTAGAAGTTAAAAATGAAATGATTGAAAATACCTAGGAATAAACTTAACCAGTGAGGTAAATATCTATATGCTGAAAATCATAAAACATTAATAAAGGAAACTGAAGATGATTCAAAGAAATGGAAAGCTATCCCATGATCTTGGATTGGAAGAATCAATATTATTAAAATTGTCATACTACCCAAAGCAATCTGCAGATTTAATGCAATCCCTATCAAAATACCCAGGATATTTTTCTCAGAACTAGAACAAAAATCTTAAAATTTATATGGAAACACAAAAGACCCCAAATTGCCAAAGCAATCCTGAGAAAAAAGAGCAAAGCTGGAGGTATAACCCTCCCCGACTATACTACAAAGCTACAGTAATCAAAACAGTGAGGTATTGGCACAAAAACAAACTCATAGATCAATGGAACAGAATAGACAGCCCAGAAATAAACCCATGCACATATAGTCAATTAATCTACAACAAAGGAGGCAAGAATATACAAAGGAGAAAAGACAGTCTCTTCAACAAATGGGAAAGCTAAACAGCTACACATAAAACACTGAAATTAGAACATTCCCTCACACCATATACAAAAATAAACTCAAAATGGTGTAAAAACCTAAATGTAAGACATGACACCATAAAACATAGGTGAAACACTCTTTGACATAAATTGTAGCAATATTTTCTTAGGTCAGTCTCCCAAGGCAAAAGAAATAAAAGCAAAAATAAACAAGTGGGACCTAATTAAACTTAAAAACTTTTGCACAGCAAAGAAAACCATCAACAGAACAAAAAGACAGCCTACAGACTGAGAGAAAATACTTCCAAATGATGTGACCAACAAGGGGTTGACATCCAAAATATATAAACAGCTCATACAACTCAACATCAAAAAAGCAAGCAATCCCCCTGGTGGCGCAGTGGTTGAGGGTCTGCCTGCCAATGCAGGGGACGCAGGTTAATGCCCCGGTCCAGGAGGATCTTGCATGCCACGGAGTGGCTGGGCCCGTGCGCCATGGCCGCTGGGCCTGTACGTCTGGAACCTGTGCTCCACGACGGGAGAGGCCACAGCGGTGAGAGGCCCGCGTACCGCAAAAAAAAAAAAAAAAAAAAAAAAAATAGCAAGCAACCCAATCAAAAAAAGGCAGAAGACTTGAATAGATAAACATTTTTTCCAAAGAAGACATACAGATGGTTGACAGGCACATGAAAAGATATTCAACATCGTTAATCATTAGAGAAACACAAATCAAAACCACAATGAGGTATCACCTCACATCTGTCAGAATGGCTACCATCAAAAAGTCTACAAATAACAAATGTTGGAGAGGATGTGGAGAAAAAGGAACTCTTGTACACTGCTAATGGAAATGCAAATTGATGTAGCCACTATGGAAAACAGTATGGAGGTTTCTTTAAAAAACCAAAAATAGGGCTTCCCAGGTGGTGCAGTGGTTGAGAGTCCGCCTGCCGATGCAGGGGACATGGGTTCGTGCCCTGGTCCGGGAAGATTCCACATGCCGCAGAGTGGCTGGACCCATGAGCCATGGCCACTGAGCCTGCGCGTCCAGAGCCTGTGCTCCGCAACGGGAGAGGCCAAAACAGTGAGAGGCCTGCGTACCGCAAAGAAAAACAAAAAACAAAAAACAAAAAACAAAAATAGAACTAACATACAATCCAGCAATCCCACTCCTGCGTATATATTTACAAAAAGCAAAAACTCTAATTCAAAAGATACGTGCACCCCAATGTTCATAGCAGCAGTCTTTACTATAGCCAAGACATGGAAGCAGCCCAGGTGCCCATCAACAGATGACTGGATTAAGATGTGTTATATGTATATATACACAATGGAATATTACTCAGCCATAAAAAAGAATGAAATATTGCCATTTCAGCAATGTGGATGGACCTAGAGAATGTTATGCTTAGTGAAATAAGTCAGACAGAGAAAGACAAATACTATATGATATTGCTCATATATGGATCTAAAAAAATAGTACAAATGAATGTATATACAAAACAGAAACAGACTCACAGACCCAGAAAACAAACTATGGTTACCAAAGGGGAAAGGGAGGGAGGGAGGAGGGACAAATTAGCGGTATGGGATTAACAAATACAAACTAATATACATAAAATAGAGTTTTTAAAAATGAAATGATTGGTTGAAGATCAATTTGGTTGAAGAAGCAACCCCAAATTTGAAGATTCCCAAATTTTTATACTGCCCCCTTTGTCCCATCCTACCATACCATGAGAGACTGCCCCTTCTAAACCACAGCAAGATGCCTGGAGATTTGGTGACTGAAGGATACAAAACAAAGAGTCTCTGGACTGTCAGACACCAGCCCTTGTTCAGGACAAGTGAATCATTCTGAAAACAGGGGCACGAATTGAATGCTGGAGTGCTCACCCAGCTCACTTCTCCCACTAGTTCCCAGGTTGCAGGTAGCTAGGATTAAACACTCTAGGCAGGAGGATGGAAAATCTTCTGGGGCCTCTGACAAACACAAGAGGGAAGGTCTGAAGCTACTGATGCCAGTATCTTTTGGATTCTCCAAAGATACATCCCAGCCAGAACACTCCCATGGTAGAGACCACAGTTGACAAACCAAACCCTCTCTCTCACAGCTTACAATCAGCTTGCTGGTGCCCCACTCATATCAGATAGCAAAGAAAGCCTCTGTCATGAATGACATAAACCAAAACAAAAAAGCAAATAAACAAACAGGAAGAAAAAAAAAAAAGGAACTTGGAGGAAATGGAGACCATGCAGGAAGAAGAAAATTTTTAAAAATAAAAAAGAACAATCCCCTAAATCCTCAGAGAAATAAGAGAAGACATTATGTCCATAAAACAAAAATAAAATGCCAAAAAACAAAAAGAAAAAAAAAAGAAACAACATTTATAAAACAAATTAAAAAGTACTCTGGGGCTTCCCTGGTGGCGCAGTGGTTGAGAGTCCACCTGCCGATGGAGGGGACACGGGTTCGTGCCCCGGTCTGGGAAGATCCCACATGCTGCTGGGCCCGTGAGCCATGTCCGCTGAGCCTGCGCATCCGGAGCCTGTGCTCCGCAACGGGAGAGGCCACAGCAGTGAGAGGCCCGTGTACCGCAAAAAAAAAAAAAGTACTCTGGAAATAAAAATTCTAGTAGAAATTAAAAATATAATAAAAGAGTTGAAAAACACCCAGAATAGATTAAAAACATGAGATGGAAAATATTATTGAAAGGATAAAGCCAGAGGACTTGTTTCAAAGTCCAACATCGAAAGAACAAAATAATTCAAGATATTTTCCCCAAATGGATGTTACATGTTTCCAGAGAGAAAGGACTTATTGAGAACCCAGCATTATAGCTGAACATAGCCCACAAAAGGTACATTAAGGCTTCTCAGAGTACGAAGGAACGAAGAAAATATCCTACAAGTTTCCAAGGAGAAAACATGTCACATCCAAAGATCGGGAATTGGAATAGCTTTAAATTTCTTAACTGCAACGCTGGGAGCTAAATGGAGCAGTGCCTTCAAAATTATAAAGGAAACCAGTTTACAATCAATAATTCTATTTGTAGCTAAACTAAGTGTGATAGTGGAATAATGACAATTTCAAACATATAAGGTATGAAAAAGTTTGCCTCTAGTATGTCGATTCTCAGAAAGCTGGCGAAGAATGTTCCTGTTACAAATGAGGGAGTAAACTAAGAAAGAGGGAGATGGGGCACAAGAAACAGGGAATCCAGCACAGGAGAGGACAAGAGAATCCCTGGGGTGACGGTGAAGGGAGAGCCTAGTAGGAGAGCTGTACTTCAGGCACTGGGGGCAGCCAGTCCAGACAGGAGCAGATTCAAGTTTAGGATTAGTACAAGAAAAAAAAATTGAATTAAGAAAAAATGACCAATCTAAAAGAATGAGAAAAAAAAAAGAAAAAGTAGTACAAATAGAAAACATAAAATAAGATGATAGAAATAAATCATAATAAATGTAAGTGGACTGAAAACTTACCAACTAAAGGGCAGAGGTTATTAAAATGGACTTAAGAAAATTCAACTTTATACTGTTTACAAAAGGCACATCTTAAAGTAAAGACAGAGAAATGTCAAAAGTAAAAGGATGAAGAAAAATCTTTCAGGCAAATATTAATAGAAAGAAAGCTCATGTAGCTACATTAATATCAGGCAAAACACACTTCAATACAAAATGCATTACTAAAGATTAAATAGATTAAACGTTTCATTCACCATGAAAATATAAAAATTGTATTCTTTTCTATATCTAATAATATAATTTCAAATATATAAAGCAAAAACTGATAGAACTACAAAAAGAGCAAAATTCACCTACCCAGTGGAAAATTTTAGTACAATTCCCTCCAAAAATAATCAAGCAGTAAGAAAATTAGCTAGAAATAAAAGAATTGAATGACATAATTAACACACTTATTCCAAAGGCTGTATATAGAACTCTGAATCCAAACCTTGGCAAATACACATTGTGCTCAAGCACACATGGAACACTTATGAAAATTAAATTTGTATCGTTAGGCTGGTAAGCAAGTCTCTATAAGTGGGAAAGCTGTCATATCATTGACACTATGTTTTCTGACTGAAATGGAATTACGTGTATTATTTTTTAAATAACATAACAAACCCAATATGTTTGAAAAATTCTAAAACAAACTTCTGAAAATTCCATGGATCAAAAAACAAACCAAGGTAGAACCTGGAAAATGCATAAATTCAAAGGACAATAAAGTAGTATATATCAAGATATATGTAAGGAGCAAAGTTGTTATTAGTGAGAATTTTACAGATTTTTATGTTTATTTAGAAAATAAGAAAGAATGGAAATTAATGAACTGAGTCTTAAAAAATTACAAAAAAAACCAGAATGCACACAAAGCCAAAAGTGGGTATTTCTGAAAATCTTAAAACTGACTAGATTTATTTTTAAAAAAAGAAAGAAGGAAAATAATATTAGGATTTAAAAATCATTCATAACTATAAATATGAGATAATTTAAAATATTAAGAGAATAATAAGAACAATTATATCCCTTTAAGTTTAAAAACAGATGAAAAGGAAAATATTACATACCACAACTGACTCAAGAAGAAATAGGAAATCGGCACACGACTCTATTAAGTAAATTGAATGAATCATTAAAAATTGACTCATGCACATACTCAGTATCACTCACAAGACTCAGACATTTTAGTGGTGAGTTCTATAGAACAGTTAAGAAGCAAAAAATTCTAATTTTATACAAACACTTCCAGATAATAAAGAAAGAGGCAGCAATACTAACCAACTTACTATATATTTTTAATACAACTTTAAAACAAAAGTATACCAGGAGAGTAAGAAAAAGAATAATAACATATTAACCTATTGCTAAACAGAGGTGCAAAATTCAAGGCAAAATGCTAGCAAACAGAAGCCAACAATGTATTAAAACTCACGGTTACATTCACACATACACGTACACACAAATGGTACAAAAGGGGGTCTTCAATTGTATTAATAATGTTCCATTTCCTAGGGTGAGTGGAGGCTCACAAGTCCCTTACATTACTCTTTATAGCCTTTTTTATGCCTGAAATATTTCCAAATATATTTTTAAGCAGCTAAGGCCTTTGAGATATAACTGAGGATGTCCAAGAATTGGCCTATTTTAAACTGAAATGTTAATGTAATAGTTTCTGGAGACATTTAAAGACTCATAAAATGTAGTTTATCCATGTGTTATTCTCAACTCTTAATCTTCTTTTCTCCCCAGAAATACACTGAATTTCCTCTATCAATGTAATATATCTTCAATGGGATGTATGTTCTAATTTTTCCTCTCAACTTTCACCATCTCCTTAGCTTATAAACATACTCAAGCCTCTGCTATCCTTAATAAATTAAAAAATGAATTCCTATCACGGTTACCTGCTGTGAATTCCTTGCCTCCCCTCTTACCAGAGTTCTTGGAAGAGCAGCCTGTACTTCCTTTCTTTAACCCATCACTTCCCCTCACTCTGCAAACCACTGCAATCTGGTTCCTGTCCACTTTGGCAGAAGAGCTCACACTCTGGTCTCAACAATTGCTTGAAAGTCAAATTCAAAATAACCTTCCAGTTTAATAGACCTCTGCTGTCCTTGACGCTACTCATCTCTTCCTCCTCCCTGAAGCTCTTTCGTCCCTTGATTCTGTGATGCTCTACTTTCCTGGTTCTCACACCTCTCTATTCTGCTGCTGTATTCTTCACAACCTCTGAGATGTCACCTTTGTTATAAATCAGGAGACCAAATGCGTGTGGGAGTATTTCTGAACTCTATCTGTTCCATTCATCAGTTTGTCTATCCTTGTTCCAAAACCACACTATCTTAATTACTGTATCTTTATAATTCATCTTGATCTAGACTAACATAAGGTCTCCAGCTTTATTTCTCTTTAAGATTGGCTTGGCTAATTATTAGCTCTTCGAATTTTCACACACATTTTAGAAAATTGCTTTTTTTGAAGTCTTTTGACCCCTAAATCTACCCCAAAATTTTTCAGAAATTTTTGAAATTCTAAAAGTCTAAGAATATCTAACCTAGTTATTCTTACACATTTTAAGGATTAACTTAGGGGGCAGTTTCATCAGAAACCTTCCTGTCTTCCCCACAACAGATTGCTTAGCTTCTCATTTTATTATTATCCCACTTACTATATTATTTAGTGATATAAATATTTAATATATTATTAATATGAGACATAGAAAAGTAAACCTGTCTTCCACACAACTGGCAAGTTTTTAATTTGGAATTCAAATCCAGATTCCAAAGCTTGATTTTCTTTTCCACTATTTATTCTTCCTCGTCTAGTGACATAATAGTTAATCATGGGATTTAAATTTAATTTGTTAGAGATTTGATGTTTACTTTTTAAAACCAGATGAATTATTAACTTTATAGAAAACAATATTTACTACCTGTAAATAAGGGTTCAAGATAAACTTTCATTTTTTTAAACACCTTATCTATATTTTCTTATTCTAAATAAAAATATTTTTTAAGGGCTTCCCCAGTGGTGCAGTGGTTAAGAATCCACCTGTCAATGCAGGGCACACAGGTTCGTGCCCTGGTCCAGGAAGATCCCACAAGCCGCGGAGCCACAGAGCCCGTGCGCCACAATTACTGAGCCTGCGCTCTAGAGCCCACGAGCCACAACTTTTTGACCCCTAAATCTACCCCAAAATTTTTCAGAAATTTTTGAAATTCTAAAAGTCTAAGAATATCTAACCTAGTTATTCTTACACATTTTAAGGATTAACTTAGGGGGCAGTTTCATCAGAAACCTTCCTGTCTTCCCCACAACAGATTGCTTAGCTTCTCATTTTATTATTATCCCACTTACTATATTATTTAGTGATATAAATATTTAATATATTATTAATATGAGACATAGAAAAGTAAACCTGTCTTCCACACAACTGGCAAGTTTTTAATTTGGAATTCAAATCCAGATTCCAAAGCTTGATTTTCTTTTCCACTATTTATTCTTCCTCGTCTAGTGACATAATAGTTAATCATGGGATTTAAATTTAATTTGTTAGAGATTTGATGTTTACTTTTTAAAACCAAATGAATTATTAACTTTATAGAAAACAATATTTACTACCTGTAAATAAGGGTTCAAGATAAACTTTCATTTTTTTAAACACCTTATCTATATTTTCTTATTCTAAATAAAAATATTTTTTAAGGGCTTCCCCAGTGGTGCAGTGGTTAAGAATCCACCTGTCAATGCAGGGCACACAGGTTCGTGCCCTGGTCCAGGAAGATCCCACAAGCCGCGGAGCCACAGAGCCCGTGCGCCACAATTACTGAGCCTGCGCTCTAGAGCCCACGAGCCACAACTACTGAGCCCGTGAGCCACAACTACTGAAGCCCGTGCACCTAGAGCCCGTGCGCCACAACAAAGAGAAGCCACTGCAATGAGAAGCCCACGCACCGCAACGAAGAGTATACCCCACTCGCCACAACTGGAGAAAGCCCACATGTAGCAACGAAGACCCAACGCAGCCAAAAAAATTAATTAATTAAATATATATATATATATATATATATATATATATATAGTTGAAATTATTTATTGCCCCAGAACACGCTGGCATAAAACAAGTATTTTATTATATTCGTGAATTCTGTGGGTCAGAGTTCAACCCAAAGTCTTGTCTCTGCTCCACCAGGCCTGGGGCCTCAGTTGGGAAGACTGGAGTGTCTGGACACTCCTTCGTTTATAGATCTGGTGCCTGACTGACAGGCGGGGCTCCACTGAGGCTGTCAACCAGAGAGCCTAGATCGGGCCTCTCCTTGTGGCTTGTGGCAGCTGGCTTCCAAGAGAGGCAGCATGTCAGGAGAGCAAGCATCCCAGAGAAACAGGAGGAAGCTGCAGGGCCCTTGCTGATCCAGTCTCAGAAGTCACACAGCAGCCGTCCCATCATACTCTATTGGTGGAAGGAGTAACAAGCTAGCTCAGCTTTAATGGGAGGGGACGTAGAGCCTGCTCTCGATGGTAGGAGTGTCAACAAATTTGGGGCCATATCTTACAACCACCAAAGTTTATTCAAATGTCTAGACTTTAATCATGTTTTTGATATCTGCATGCTTGTTTCTCTCTTCACTGTTAGTATTAGGTCTGAGAGTGATACCTTTGCAGTATCCATAGTTGGATCCATTCTGCAGGAGAGATGTGACAGCTCCACAAGATTTCCCATCACCCTTCACATCAGGAGGATTTGGGGATGATATTAGAAACAAATTCTAAATCTTCCACTCCTCTCTTCTGGAATTTTCCCATTGGCATAGACTGTGTAAAGGACTGGCCTCGTGTGGTACCCAAGAGGTAGAACAGGGAGTGTTTCCCTGACTTAAGAAATTTTCTTTTAGATTATGATAATATGTCATATATGGGGAGATATCTAAATGAAGATCAATGAACATTTCAGTATTTCACCTGAATAGTTATAGGGCACATTTCTTGAGCACTTATCGTCTGTCAGCACTGTGCTCCGCACTTATTTGATCTTTTAGCATTCTATGCCCTTTTGCCATTCAGAGTGTGGTTCTCAGAGCAGCAGCACTAACATCACCTGGGAGCTTATTAAAAATGCAGAATCTCGGGCCCAAGCCCGGACCTCTTGAATGTGAATGTACATTTTAACACGTCCCCCAGCTGATTCGTGTACACGTTAAAGTTTTAGACCTACTGTTTGATGAAGTAGGCACTGCTGCTATCTGCCTGGAGACAACTTGCTGAAGAGGGCATAATTTGTGAGTTAGCAGAGGCAGAGTCCAAATCCAGGTTTGACTGGCTCCAAAACCTGCGCTCCTAACAAATGCTCCAAAATGCCCCTCAGTAAATGTCATCATCGTATTAGCAAGGATGTTGCTACCTGTTTAAAGGGAGGTTGTGAAAGTCTTCGGTGATTCTGAGAAAGAGGCTCTTGGGACAGGTTTCTCTACCAAAGCAGTATTACTCCATCACTCCGCAAATTATTTGGCCCTCTGTTTTTCCTGCTAGATTGGGAGTTCCTTAAGAGGTGGGACCATTGCTCTGTTTTTACATCTCTAGAAACTAACACAGAAGCTGGCATGTAACATATGATTTGTTCCTTACCTGCTCATTAATGAACCCACAAATGGACCTGTCTGTTCAAGTGAGTTGTATAGATTATGGACACTTTACTGGGAGCTGAGGTTATTTTGCAGTAAAAGAAGATGCCGGGGTTTTCTCTGGGGTTTGCTACAATACCAGGGTTTCAGCTGCAGAAAACCAAAGCACAAGGCTGCTGCTCTTGGCTTGTCGGTGAAGCTTATCTCTCCATCCAGGCAGCGCCCCCACCCCAGCCAAGCAGTGGACTTCCTGAGAAAGTTCTCCTTTCTTGCCCAGTTTCTCTGTGGCTATAATTAACCTCCACATGATTTATGAAGGACAGGACCTGTGAAACACATAGAAGCTTGATCATAATCCCCAGATTTCTGTGGTCCCTCAGCTTCTAAAGTTCTCTTTTATGTATTCCATCTCAACTCTTCTTATTGAGAAATCGAGAGAGAGGAGAGCATGGAGACACAGCAATGTCTGGTGGTTAGAGCAACCAGATGTCTGCTTTTTGAGGGACAGTTTCCATTACGCTTGCTCTCCTGGCCTAGTTATTAACAACATCTTCTTTCACTGTCAAAAACACTCATGTTTGGATGATAAATTATATGGTCCCCCTAGTCATTGGGACCTAGTGATGGTCCTGAAGTTACTTCAGGAGCCAGAACAGGGCCAGCCCATCATGCAGGGCACTGCTTTCTGGACTGGTAAGCCATCGGTCATTGGTTGTTTCTCAAAGTGTGGTCTTCGGGTCAACTGCTTCAGCCAGCTTTGGAGCTGGGTATCCACGCGGGTGCCCAGGGCCCACCTTGGTCCTTGTCACTCAGAACCAGGAGGCCTTTTCCCTCAGGGTCTTAGTCACTCCAAGACACTTAAGACACTCTCTACTGTAACCTTAGTTCACCTTGAAGACCCCTGATAACCTTCTGTGCCCCCAAGCACACATCCTTCCAACCCTTTGCACCTAGAATTGTTAGTTTTCAGGTTCCAGACCTCCTGCTTCCCACCAGCTTTCAGCGGTGGCCTGACTACCACCTTCCCCACACACCAGAGCACTATTATTAGGTAGTAGCATCAGAAACTAGAACTGCAGTCCCAGCGGCCCTTTGATCTCCAGAGAGAATCGCCGGAAGGGACAGCCCAGCCTGAGGTTATATAGTCCAGCTCTCTTTCCTCTGGGCTCCGGAGGCCTGAAGGCCAGCAGGAAGGAGCTGGACTATTCTTAGCCAAGGTGTGGGAGCCTGGCAGGAGCTTCAGGCACTGCCCCAAGGGTCAGAGACAGGAATTGGCCACCCACTCTGGCTGCTTCCCCTCTCTCCCTTGGCTGCCCCTCACACAAGGAAATGACCCCCACGCTCCCCCTACCCAGCGGCAGCTTACGGCTCAGACACAGGCCACCCCCTCAGTCCCCTCAGCAGTAGGCATGGCTCAGCCTCCCTCTTAGAGGGAAGCTTCTGGGTACAGTTAGAGCCAGGAGGTGCCTTCGTTCCTTCACTGAACCCTATCCCTCTACAGATGCCAGGACTGAGCCCCACAGAGGGACAGGGACTCATTCAGGTCCATCTGGATGTTTAGGGTCTGAACATTTAACCAGTGTTGGGTGGGGTCATAGGCTGGAGGAGCTATGAGATTGGGCTAAGGTTTCCAGATGCCGGTCAGAAGACGTGGGCTCTCTGTGACAACATTTTCACAAAAGCCCTCAGTAAACTGAAGAAAATTAGGGTAAGATCATCAACACTTCAGGACCTTCTCACTCTTTCTCCAGTTCTAATCCTCTGGCTTCACTCTGGGGTCTTCAGACGCTTGCTGGGCTAGCTCTCCTAGGTCAATACATGCTCAGAGGAATCTCCCAGGCCCCATCCCTACTGTCCCCAACGAATCTTCTCAAACTTCTTCCGTTTGGATATGGCCATCTCTGGAGAAAACACACATATGGGAAGCAGCTGCCTGGCCACTCTCGCAGAATCATCTCTGTCTGAGGCAGTTGAAGCCAGAGGGGAGAATAGGCGTGGAGGTCTAAGGAAAAACATGAAGTCTGTCCAAGATGGGATCTGGGTAGAGTGTCGGGGTACCACCCCAAATGTTTGGAGCCATGCCTCCAGGGTAGCCACTGGGATTCCAACTGGCCCTTGTGCCTTCCTCTGATCCCTGCAAGACCAGATGTGTCCCACAGCTGTGTACCATCTGCTTCCCCCTACCCCAAAGGAAGCTATAGTTTGGAGGTTAAAGACGTGAGGAGGAAGAGAGTGACTCTTCCTTGGCTCTGGAGGGTGAATTATGGGAATAAGCGTCTAGACTTCCCACAAAGCAGGCAAACGGCCTGACATCCATCTGCACAGTGGCTCCCCCAAAACTCTCCTGGCATGAGAAAAAATTTTAAAGAAAAATCAATGCTGGGGTTTCCAAACTCTTTCCCTACTAAATGTTTCACGGACTCTAGCTTAGAAACTTTACCTTTCCTATTTATTCTATTATCTGTCCCTCTCCCTTCCTCCTCACCCCAAACACTTGCACCCCGAGTTCCCAACCTGGGTCATGACGAGTCTAACAGCATCTAGTCAAGCTGACATCCAATCCTCCCCAAAGGAAGAGAACTGTACACCCATCCAGCAGATGATGTTATCGGCCCCTCCCTGAGCTCAGAAGCTTGGTGCAGCCCAGACATATGGATCTTTTTAGAGACTCATGCAATTTGGCAATCCTGTTTCACACCCTCCAAGCCCTGCTGCTCTGACACTGCTCTGCTGGGACTGCACCAGCAGAGGGAAGGAGTGGATTCATGTAGGCTCTTTTATTCTCGTTCTTCCGTTGTCATTTCTCCTGGCAACTGTCTACTCGATATGGAAAACACAATTGTTTCTCTCCAGGTCCAGTCTTTGGCTGAAAACAGGAAGGAATTGAGAGAGACGGACAGAGACAGAGAGAGGAGGGAATGAAAGAACACAGCAGCACGATTCTGGTTAGTTTTCCAAGACCAAAGGCTGGGAACCCCTCGACCAACTACACACTTGGTCTTGCTCCTCCCCTTCTCCACTGCCAGCCACTCCTGGAGGACCCATTTACGTCCCCACGGTCTGTGTAAACAGCTCTGCTGGTCCGTGCAGCGCTCGACCAGAGCACTACATGTTGCCCCTCTGCCCCCATCACATAATCCACCCTGAGGCTCTGTGGGTACATTCAGCCTTGCTCTGTGTGCTCAGAAATGATGGAAAATGCTTCTGCTGAGACGAAAATATGTCCCTGCAACTTTGTGGGCACACTTGCCCCTTTCCTTCCCCAGCCAGACACACAGGAGTCTGCCATGTCTTGAAGGAAAGGGAATGATTTTGCTGCCCTGGAAGAAAGAACGACTTCTCTGCTCAGAGGCCAGAAGTCAGAACTGCCAAGGAAAGTGTTCTGGCACTCAGAGGTCTGATTCTCCCAGCACGAGACCTCCAGTGACCCCCCCCCCTCAACTGGGGAGTCTGCAAAATTTGTACCCTAAAGGGCAGGCCATCTTGGATGAAGATGTCAGACTAGGAGGAGTCCAAAAAATTCACAGGAATTGGGAAGTCCTTGACCCATTCCCCCACCCTCTGCCTCCAAGGCGGTCTCTTCGAGGCATAAGCCTCACTCAGAAGATAAGCAGTGGGTAAAGGGAGAAGGGAGGAATGTTCCCAGAGTCAGACCCCAACCAACCACCTTACTTTATGTGATGATTTCAAGACAGAAAAGACCTCTATATAAAGTGCAACAGTCAATAGTATGGGACAGATGTTTCCTTTCCAGCCACATTTTCCTGCCCCAGGTTAAAAATAACCACCCTCTCTGTTTTGGCCTCCATCAAATGAATGTCATTAAAACTGTCCATTTGGGTTTCCAAAGACAAAGACTGATAGGTTCCTGGATTTTACAGCCTGTTGGCCCATGAACTAGATGCAGTATCGGGTGCAAGATGATTCCAGCCCCTTGAGGCAATTCTTGGACCCTCTAGTGAAGGAAATTGCTTCCCTGCTCCTACCTTTAGGTAGCACCAGAGAGAGAATTTCCAAATGAGGAAGCACAGTTTGCCAAGTAGCTCCACTTTTGTTACTCCAAATAAATCCTTCATGTTGGAATTTCCTTGAATCCATTACACCCCAACCCCCAGGGTAGCCTGGACCCACTTTGGTACTCTGGCTTTAATGGAAATATAAATGTTGTCTGGTAGCACTCATGAGCGAAGCTGAGATAGGCCTGCACTTGCAGAAGATTTATTGAAAGTCTAGAAGAGACAGAAGGGAAATAAGCAGAGGCAATATCAGAAGTACAGACACACTCACATTCACAGACCATGGATTTCTGACCCATTCTCAGAAAGCTGCTTCCCAGGGCTTAAAAATTCTTTACCCAAGTTGCCCTCATCACTGACATATCCACTCTTTTAGCTAAAGCTGTTTTCGGCTATCACGTGGCTGCTCCCTCAGACGACCCAGGTCCTAATGAATCTTAAGACAAGAACTATAATAATTAATAATCGCGACAGCTTTTTCCTTTACACAATGAAAATAGCTTTATTTGTTATTTTTGTTTGTAAAAGTAATGCACAGGTATTGTAAAGTAAACTAAGGTCCATGCTGCACACAGAAGTGAAGAAGAAAAAGCGACATTTGCCCCTAATTCTACCACCCAGAGATGATCATTGAGTATGTATGTGTTGCATGTTATCCCCTCACACCCTGACCTTTGTTCCTTCCCACAAAAAAATAGCATCACACCGTGATGTGCTTTTTTCCTCACTTACATGTCACATCACCAGCTCTTAATAGCTATAGCAATGCACAGAAAAGCTGTGGATTATGTGCAAGTCTAGATGAAACACCATGTCCTTCTCTCTTACTGAGAAGCCTGTCTCTTAGGAAGCAAAACTGGGATGGCAGCCCTGGGCCAACATCGAAGGGAGGGAGAAATGAAGCATTGCATTTTATGACTCTTTGCTGAACATCATTACATTTTTGCCTTTAATGATATCCCAAGGGGCCTATGAAAGATGCCAACAGATTATCTTGGGCGCCTGCACTGGTTGATCAGCCCAAGCTCACTCCTCTCCAAGGAACAGCCCCACCTACTCAAGTGCAAGAGAGGGATGTTATCCCAACATAAGAATACTCTCCAACCCGACTTGAAAAAAAAAAAAAAAAAAAATATATATATATATATATGCAATTTGAAGACTTTTGTAATTTAAATTTTTGTAACAAATTATTCACAAACAAGTGATGATATGAATGAAAAAGAAGATACACTCTAAATATTAAAGTACAGATTAACAAGATAAAAGGAATTTTATCAATAATAATTTGAAAACTTTAGTAAATAAATAAATTCCTCGGAAAATAACAGTTTACTCAAGAGGAAATGTTTTAAAACTGAGAACTCTTATAACAATTAGAAAAAATGGAAATAGTATTTTTCAATGGTCCCACACGAAATATCAGGCCCAAGCGATTTCATAGGAAAGTTCTAACAAAGCTTTAAAAAAGTGATCATCCCAATCTTACAAAAACTCTTCCTGGGACTATAAAAAAAGAAAATATTCTCCAACTCACTTTATAAGGACTTCATAACCCCAATACCAAAATCAGACAATGACACACTGATGAAGAAAGAAATACAGACCCATTTTATTTATGAATATAGAAACAAAAGCCATAAATAGAAGACTGCATTAGCAACTTAAATTCTACAGTACATAAAAATGATAATAAGCCATGACAAAGTTGGGTTTAATGCAAAGTTGGTTTAATGTTAGAAAGTCTATAAATGTAATTCACTAAATTCCCATATGTGTAACTGATTCACTTTGTTGTAAAGCAATTATACTCCAATAAAGTGTTAAAATAAATAAATAAATATATAGGTTTTCAAATTTAAAAAAATAATAAAATAAAAGAGGAAAAACTATACTTCTCTTCAATAGATGTAGATATTTTTAAAACATCATACATTCATTATTTTAAAAAGAACTCTTTTAATAAATTAGGAATAGAAGGGAATTTCTTTAGCATGATATAAATAGCACAGTTTTAAAAATTAAGCAAATGTAGTCCTCAGTGGGGAAACATTAGAATGTTACCCTTTAAAATCTGAAATGAGGTAAGAAGGTATAAGATCACCCATCTTTCATTCTTGTAGCAGATGTTCTTGCCAGTACACTAACTTTAAAAAAAAGGAATTCAAAGGGAGAAGAAAAAATAAAATTATCACTATTTGTAGTTGATATGATCATTTACATAGAAAACCCCAAAGAATCTACAAATACTTAGAAATAATAGAATTTAACAAGGGAGCTCAATAGAGGATTAATATAAAACAATGAACTGTCATTTCACACACCAGCAACAAAAATAATTAAATAGAAGATACTATTTACAACAGTATTAGAGGACATCAATTACCTAGGAATAAATCTAACAAAAGATGAATTAAAACCACTACAGGGAAGATCATAAACTTTAAAGAAGAACCAAACAATGGAGAGCTATGCCAACTTCACTGAATGAAAGATTCCATTCTCTCCAAATTAATCTACAGGGAAATTTTTATCAAAATCCAAAAGGTTATTTTGGGGAGGAATCTGATAAGCAAATTCTCATCTATATGGAAGAGTAAAGAGCCGAGAATAGCCAGGCCACTTTTCTGAGAAAAATTTGAGTTTTCACTTGACCTAACCATATCAGGACTTATTTGAAGCTGCAGTAAATGAGGCAATGCTAAAGGCCCTGGGATACATATGGTGACCAATGAATAAGGAGCCCAGAAACAGGCACATATATATGAAGTGTTGACACATAACAGAAATGGCATTCCAGATGAGTAAGGAAAGGATAGACTATGCAGTAAATAGAGCTGGGCAAGTGTTTCTCTGTATAAAAAAATACATGAAACTGGATTAGTGACAGTTATTTCCCCTGCATCTCTCAGTCCCAGCCCCACGCTTCTATACTCTTCTCTATAATGCAGGGTATAATGTGTGTTTGCTCTAATATGTGAGAATATTCAGTTCTGCTACAGAGGATAAGGAAAGCAGACAGGATAGGTGAATTTCATCAGATGTACTAATTATAGGTGATAAGTAAGCAAGTGGTTTGTGAGACATAGGCAGAAGTCACATGTGCTAAAAATAGGAGCAAATTTGTAATCTGTGAGACATGCAAAAATAGAATAAATTGAATATATTATAAAAAAGAAGGGACCAAACAAAGGTGTTACTTACAGGTAGAAAGGAATAGAAAAATCAAGTCATGAGTCACCAAGTGTAGAGAGCATGCCTCCTCGGGCTGACATTCAGGTTATCCCTAAGTTGTCTACCTATAGGTAGACATCATTCTGGCCCCTGTATGCTCTGCCCCATAAACGCTGACAAAAGGGATGGCTGCCCAGAAGAACACTTACGAGCTGTGTGCATAAACCTGCCACCAGACCAACTTGCTCTTGCATCTCCCAGTAGAGCAAGTATATGTTGGTTCCAAGCATCTTCCACCTACTGATCCTTTAACCTCAATGCTGGTCCTCAAAACTGCACTACTGGAGCAAAACACAAGATTCAGAGAGTGTGTGGTCCTTTCACCCTACTTGTACCCATCCCAAGTGGGTTAACTTACCCCAACTCTTTCCTCTTGGTTCTAGCTGTATGTTTTAAATAGATTCAGTAACCTTTGTGATTTGATCACCATAATTTGGTCTGAGCCTTCTTG
This sequence comes from Physeter macrocephalus, assembly GCF_002837175.3. Lineage (NCBI taxonomy): Eukaryota > Metazoa > Chordata > Mammalia > Artiodactyla > Physeteridae > Physeter > Physeter macrocephalus. The sequence goes on from NC_041217.1 coordinate 37,483,709, forward strand.
GTCTGTGGGCTCTGTAGCCTGCATAGCGCACACTGGAGGTTTCCACTGCACGGAGCCAATTTCCCACAAGACACTAGGGCTGGGAATCTATATGCCACATTTCCCAGGCTCCCTTGTCAGCTGGTTTCTGGTTATGTTCTGCCAAGAGGAAGCACTGGAGAGAGACTGGCAGGTGGGAAGAGGAGAGAAAGGGCTCACTTCTGACCTCAGGTTCTCATTGCCTCCCTCTAATATCTGTACACCTCCACCGCCAAGCATCCCTCCTTGCCAAACTGGGCTCCAAACCCTGAAAGCTTTCAAAGACCCAAGACAAGTTAGCAATGTGGGAAAAAAGTCTTGGTTCCAAAATATGAAAATGGAAAATCAAAATGAACAAATGTTTTATTAAATGCCTCTAAAAGGTAAACTTAGCCAACTTGTAAATAGCAATTCAACTCTTTAGCACTTATATCGGTATATAAATGTAATAAAGCTTGAATCACAAGAACAAAATGAAGAATATATCATAAAACTCAAAAAAATTTAAAATAATTTCCCTAATTTTTTTGCATCAAAGGAGTTATATTTAACATGGGATGAGGGTCTATTTTAAATGGATTGATACGACATGTGTGTGTTTTGGGAGCTGGGGTGGGGGATGTTCAATGGTAAGGGTGGCCATGACCTAGAAGTCTATCAGGGCCCCACTCTATAGATTTCTGCTGCATCTGACACAGTGTGCGGTGTAGGTTTATTTTTTTTTTCCTAAAGATTTTTTTTTTTGATGTGGACCATTTTTTTAAAAGTCTTTACTGAATTTGTTACCATATTGCTTCTTTTTTATGCTTTGGTTTTTTGGCCACAAGGTATGTGGGATCTTAGCTCCCCAACCAGGGATCGAACCCGCACCTGCTGCGTTGGAAGGCGAAGTCTTAACCACTGGACCGCCAGGGAAGTCCCTGCGTGGTATAGTTAACATCCTCTTTCAGCAACAGCTCATGTGACGAAGTAGGGGAGCAGAAACATTGAGGAGCAGCCAAAAAAGGCTAGAGCTTTGAAGACCCTTGCTAGCTCAGCTCTACGTGGCCTGTGAGGAAACGTAAGGCCAGGGCAGACATGTGTCCAATGGCCAGAACCTGAGTTTGTGGGTGGTCAGGGCAAGGTTATGTGTGCTTGGAGTCATGAGTCTCAGTGGCCCTGGAAAATAGAAAGAGTGGTCAGTTATCACCTAGTGTCATGGTTCTGGTGTCATCCATAGTCTTGTAGGCCAGAGAAGAACAGCTCTGGTTTCCCAGAGGAAGTGATTTGTCAGCCTCCAGTGCCTCCTACTCCTATTTCCCTCCCTGACGTCTGCCATCCACTTTGTACCTAACCTGTCTTTGTTCTATACCAGGGCTTCTTAAACTTGAGCGTGTATAGAAGAGAGTGCCTATTAAAAGCGCAGATTCCCAGACCTTATCCTTGAGTCTGTGTAGACCATGCTTTGAGAAGCTCTGTTCCATAGGATCATTGTCTCCTCTGCCCCCAAAGCTAGTTAAGAAATTCAGGTCCTAGGGACAAGTTCTTGCTCCAGCTAGGGAAGACAAAGGGCATTTGAAGTAACCAGAAGAATTTACTGAGAATGAAGGAAGAGCCGAGAGGGCCAAATTGGTTTTCATATGGGGTTTTCAACCCCACATTTTGTTCACAACCTCTCATCGGGGGTAAAGCAGATCCAGCTCCTGGAGCTGAGAGAGCTGGGGGTCGGCAGAGGGCAACTCTTTTTCTCTGTTAATTGGGAGTTCCAAGGACATAAGCCTGATTTTAAAAATGTATCTTGTAACCCTTTCTGTCCCCATCTGCAGGCCCTTGAGATCACAGTGTGGTCAGATCTGAATCACCATTTGCACTTTGAAACAGATACCTACCATACCACGTACTATTTGTTCTATCAAATCTGCATCAGAAGACTTTGGTTTCATCATGTGATGAAAGGCTTTGTTTCCTCTGTAAAGGAAAGTTAGGCAACATGATCAGAATGGGAGTTTTGGGTTGCTTTTAGACCAGGACACCCTTCTACTTTCAGAATGCTAGGGGGTCTGCGGAGAAGTAAATCAGAAAAGAGCAGTGCTGGGCTTGCCTCTCTCTCCCTTTCGGCTCTGTGGAACAGACATCATGGAAGAGACTGGACTGGGTATTTGTAATCATGTGATCCCACGCAGGATCTCAGGGCATAGTCTCCAAGACTGTGCCTTCTCTTACCCCCTCCCGGTGCCGTCATCTGCTCCCATGGCTCCTCTTTCTTCCAGGATCCATCTCCCTAATCTAGTCCTTGACTAGGCTGACTGCCCAGTTCAAAGTTTCTGTAATTCAGTTTACCAACATCCAGAACAACTCGCGAGGAATACACAGCTCCGGGATCAATTACGTAGAAGAGGGTGGAGTCAGGGGAAGTGTTTTTTTCTGATAAGAGAGCAGGATGAAGCCCCTAGAGTCTCAGCCCCAGGACTGGAGAGAAGGCACCCCACGTGCTAGGGGAGTCCTTTGTCTTTATGATGATGGTGACAGTTAAGATCAAACTATGTGGGAAAATAGGGACGGTCACAGGAAATAACCCTCCAAATTAAAATAAATAGATCTTGTAAGAAAAATAATGAAAAGAAAGTGAATAATTACTGTCATTTATATGTCCTGCTCAGGCCTTCTGCATCAACACACAGCATAGTCTCTGGTGGAGTATCACTAAATGCCTCAGATTTGACACGTGCTAAATTTTACCTGATTAGCAAAATGCTCACACTTGTAAACTCAGGTCCTTACTGGTAGATTCCATCTGCAAGATTGTTCTCAGCTTAAAACTTAAAGAAAAGCAAAAAGGAAAGGAAATGGAAAAAAAAAAATCAGAGGAAACTTGCCCCCTGCCCTGGACACCGGCAAGGCTGACACAAAGCGGTTAAAGTTAAGCGAAGTCGAGATTTAAGAAGATGGGGCCTCTATATAAAGTTGAACAAGACGTCTGGGGCCCTCACAGAACCTTTTTTGGCCTCGACAGCGGCAACCCCAGCCTCCCTCCTAACGTCCTCCGCCTTTGGGACCAAGCGGGAAGCTCACGTTAGTGGCAGCCAAGGAGAGGGGTTGGCCGTGCCAGGACTAAAGAGGGAGGGGAGGGGAAAAGCAAGTTTCGCCCACCCCACGTTCGGGCGGAGGGGCGGGAGCTGCGCGTCCGGGCCTGGCCAAGCAGCGTCTCGGGCTCTGTGCATCTCTTCGGGAGCGGCGCGGGAAGGATGCTCGTCCGCAGGGGCGCGCGCGCGGGGCGCGGGATGCCGCGGGGCTGGACCGCGCTCTGCTTGCTGAGTCTGCTGCGTGAGTATGGGCCGCGCGCCCGACCCGGCCGACTTGGTGGCGGGGAGGGTCGACGCTCTCCCGGAGGCAGAGCGCGCACAGCCGAGTTAGGCGGAGCGAAGGGACCCCTGCCCCACCCCACGCCCCCACGCCCACGGCTGCTCCTGGCTTGGTGGGACCGGGGCCGCTTGAACCGAGCCCAATGGGGACTGGTGCCTCCGCTGGGAATGGGTGGGGGTGGGACGCCCCGGGAAGGCGACCACACTGTGAGCGTGAACTAGCCCAGGTGTAAATCGGAGGGCGCGCCGGAGGCTTCCCAGAGTCAATGAGGCTCTCTCGAGTTGTCTCTAAAGTAAAGCTCTTTGAAGATGCCAGTGTCCTTTCGCGTTGCCGAAGGAGCAGAGTGCAGAGGTGGAGCCAGAACCAGGAGAGAGGGGAGGAGAGAAGCAGGAAAGTTTCGTGACTGATGGTTGATTTAGAAAGCTGCGGCCTGAGCCGGTTCCTGGGAAGAGAGCGTTGGTGCCCGCTGACCACTAGGACAGGGGGAGCCAGAATTGGACGTTCAAGGAACCGGAGCGAAGCCCACACGGGATGAGGCCCCAGGTCAGAGGTCCAGAGGCCCAGGAGGCAGGCTGAGTTAGGTGACATGGGGAGTTTGGAGTGAAGAACAGTCCGTGAAAATATTCTTGCATTTAGGATCGGAAAGCTAAGTTACACTCCGTCTTCTGACACCCTCTTCTCCCTTCCACTCGAGAGAAGGCACGGGGTAGATGGAGTTTGTTCTGTGCCCTGCCTTCCTCTCCCCACTGCAACCCCTCACCCTGGCACAAACTCAAACTTGTTACATTTTGGAGTTTTCTTCCCCTGCCCTTCTTCTCCAAGTTCTAAAACGAGTGGACAGATCAGCAGACTGGTGGACACTCCTTTGCTTATCCACATCCACCCTGACCTCTTAAGCTCTTGCTTTTACTTTGGTTAAAAAGAAAAATTAGTAGGCACTCAATAAATATCTATTCATAATTGCTTTCATTTGGGGATAACATTCTCCATCTCATCTCATTGCACTTAGAAGGATTTAAACATTGTAAGTTATTCTCCCTTTGGCTCAAGATTCTGCTTCCAGGCCTCTATGACTCCCAATTCCCTACTCTTATTGCATCCTAAAGGCCACCCACCACGGCCCCCCAGAGTGACCTGGGCCAGCCAGCTAGGCCTCTTTGCTCTCAGTCTCCTCTGCTGTCCCCCTTTGGGTCCACCCAGTTGGGAGACCAGCTGGTCTCCCAGTTGGAGAAAGCTCTAAGTTAGGCTCTGGGTTGACCTGTTTAACAGCCCCAGACATGCCCTTTGGGGCAGGGAAAAAGCGTCACTAAGGTGTCCATTGAAGCCCTAGAATGGGGAACTGCCCTGGGGACTGGCTGCATCTCACGATGGGGTGAGTTGACCAGCGGCTCAGATTCCTATCCGATGCTCTACTCTCCTTTGGCTTCACAGCTCATGATGACCTGGTCCTGGGCCGAGTGAGGCCCACCCTTTTCTTATTTCCTCAGCTGGCCAGTCTCAGTCTCGCCTTGGCCTGCAGCAGTGGGGACGGAGAGTGCGATTTAACCTCTGCAAAACCTTGGGCAGATACGCTGAGAATTTCAGTGTCTCTGCTTTGGGGATGAGCGGTGGGGCCTGGGTCCCTATGCTTAATCTTGCCAGACTGCTAAGGCCAGTGTGTAGCTTTATGCATTCCCCAAGAGCTTTCTAGGGTTTGTTTTTATATAATACTAGGAGTCATTTTCTATTATACTGTGGGGTGACTAGAATGAGCGAGTGACTGTACCTTGAAATGCTAACAAAGGAGCATTGCAGAAATTCTGTGCTATTGTTACTGTGAACTTTAGGGCAGAAGAGGGTTCTGTGGTTTTTCTCCTCACTGACCCTGACCAAGAGCTTTGTTCTGGGAAGGTCTTTTTTCTGTCGCTGTGAGAACTTGGCCTGGGCTTGGGCACAGCAGCCAACCAAAAGTGGACTTTCTCTGTTGGAGATGGGGTGGCTCTGGGTGGTGACCAGAGTCAGGGTGGGCACTGAGAGGCCACCAGGTAGCACTGCCACACCACCAGCTGGAAAGAGAAATCTTTCAGGTAATCAGGGAACCCCATTTGTCAGGCCCAGGGTATCTGTTTCCTCCAAGCCCTCCAAGGCTGTCCTTCCTCTTTCCCTAACAAGTCCCACCCCTTCACATTCCTCTCCTTCCTTTGGGTCCTTCGTGTCTGCTGACCCCACACCCATATCCTGTCTGGGGCTACGTGTAAGAGGGGAAAAAAGAAAACGGAAAAGAATTTTATCAGATATTTTCCGGAGGGGAGAGGACTCCACCCTTTGACTCTCTGCCACATGGCGACCAAGAAGGAGCAGGCTTGGGACCTCTGACTAATTCCGTGGCCCCCAGTTCTCCCCCTTGTAGGGCCAAGCCCAGCTGGCATAGCCTTTGCAAACGCAAATCTTCGGCAACATTCCTGTTTGACTGATAAAACGAGCCTGGGCATCTTTTTCTTATCCCTTTGGCTCCACCTCCTGGGCCTGTTCATTCACTAGTTCTCATCTCCTTCCTTCTCTGAGTCTTTGTCTCCAAAAGCTCAGGGCAAGAAGTGCCAAACTGCAACAGATAAACTCAGGCTCAGAGTCTTACAAAAACAAATCAAAAGGAGCCACAAATTCCACTTCTTACCGTCTCACTGCCTGATTTCCTTTAGATCCTGGGCAGGAGGGCCTGGGCTTACTTTCAGAGCTGGATAGTTACCCAGTTCCACCCTCAGGGTGCCTGGGCCTCCTTCTCCCATTGACTTTGCTGGATGTCACTAAACGGCCCTGAGCGTGGGGAACTGAAAATGTGCAGGTGTGGAAAAAGAATAAAACACACCCTCCAAAAGAAAATGCTTGGAGTCGCCAGGGCAGAATTTCCATATTTTTCTGGGCTTTGACTTCCCTAATGAGAACATTCTCTTCCTTCCTCAGCTAAGAAATAAAAACACAGTATCTACGATTTTTAGTCCCAAGGGCCCTAGACTTTGTTAAGGAGAAAGACGCATGCATCTTGGGAGAATGCGATACAAATGAATAGGGATGTATACCAGGGTGTACTTCCTAGGACCTACACTCTGGAGACCACTGAAATGAATCACTTCCCTTTGGAATACAAAGGAAAAACCTCTGGCTTCATTGGGAAGTTTGCTCCTGGTTTAAGTGGAAAAAAACCCCAAAGAACCCACCGCTGTTGCCTTCTTAGCAGAGCAGCATCTCTAGGTAGCCAGCTCCATTATTTAAGAAAATGCCTTAATGAGTCTTTGGGTGCAAAAACCTAGACCCCTGGACAAACCTTTGATGTACAGTAGCAGACAGGAGGCTGAATTGCTGAACATGATAAAATAAAGTAGAGCTTGGTATTTGATGGGCCCTAGAGACAAAAGGCTAAAGGACTCCAGAGGCCAGGAGAACATAGAGAGAGGAGGGGAGGTGCTGGGAGAAGTAGGGAATAGTAGTGAGTGGATGGTGGAAAAGACCTGGCTGGGAAAATTCCTTATGTTGTGGCCCGGCTGTTTAGCATAGGAACGTCTAGCCTAGGATTTCAAGATTATGCCTTTGTCTCTTCTGGGCTGTGCTGTAATCTCCCTCCATGATCTCAAACCTTCAGTAAGCGTGCACTGGCCTTGTAACACTGTTAGTGGTGCTCTGGGGGTGGGGTGGGGGGAATACAGGAATGGGGGGTTGGCAAGCCCAAGGTGCAGTAGTGTAGAACGAGAATTCCTGCAGCCTGAGGACAGAGAGGCACAGAGCTGTGAGACAGGGGTCGGTGGCAATTAGGAAAATGGAGAAAGAGGTGACTGGGAGAAACGTAGGCCCCCAGGGAAAGCTCAAGATATTGGGGTTCCACAGGAAGTGGATGGCGGCCAGGACATGCTATTTGAATATTAAAGGGGAGTCTCAGTACCCTGTGAACACTCAGGCCACAGACACTTTTTTTATGCTCACACCTCAGCTTAGCCTCTGCAGTGTAGGAAGGCATCAGCCCAGTTCTGTGATCTAGTCCAACATGACCCAAACCCACCGAGACCCATAGCAGGGATGCTTCCTGAATGCTCCCAGGAAAGATGGGTGGCTCACTATCTCCCACAGTAGTTCGTTCTATTTAAAAAAAAACCATGATTATTAGCTTTTTTTGTACTGCAGTGAAATTAGCCTTTATATAGCTTCTAATCATTAACTGCAATTCTATTCCTTAAACTCTCACAGAATTAATCTGATCTTTCTTCATGACAATCCTTAACAACCTTTCTTGTCTGCTCCACTAGATTATAAGCTCCTTGAGGACAGGGATTTATTTAAATTCTATGGACACTAACACCTAGCAGTAGAAAGGTATCTTCTCAGCCTGTGCTCTGCACAGTGCTGAGTTTGGTGGCGCTTCAGGAAAATAAGAATGAATGAATGAGTGAGATGAATCTTGCAGAAAGGTATTTATTCTCTCTCCCCAAATTCTTCCTTTCTGTATCAAAAATCAGCAAATTTTTTTCCGTAAAGGGCCAGATAGTAAATATTTTAGGCTCTGGAGTCCATATGTGGTCTCTGACGCATACTCTACTTTGTTTTATTTTACAACACTTTAAACATGTAGAAGCCATTCTTAGCTCACTGGCCAAACAACACACAGCCCATGGGTTGGATTTGGTCCACCAGCTATACTTGCCAACCCTTGATCCAGATGAAACAGCACTAAGCCCTCAACCATATGACTTGGTTTCTAGAACTTTCCTAATGCTGGTTATCCTCTCATGGGCACTCCCTTAATTAAATAAGTTCCCTCTTAAAATATATCATTGAATGACAGGGTTCTACATAGAGGTGGTCAGTGTGAACACTCCTGATGCAGTTGCCATTCAACCCAAGTGCTTATTGTGAACTCAGAGGATTGTGTTCAGTGTCCCGAGTAATACAGACAAGTATGAGAGATGGTTCCCACACTCAGGAAACCTATGATGTAACCAAGGTGACAAGACCTATACTCAGGAAGCAGCATATGTGATCTTGTGCCAGATAAGTCATGGAGATATGTGTCTTAAGGTCTCTGAGAAGCAGGAAAAAAAGGGACCTGTCCTCAAGATAACCACTGTTTCTTGAGCATTTACCAGACAGGCAACTGCTTTACACCCCCCATCTCCTTTATTCCTCCGAACAACAAGGAGCTAGGGACTATTTTTATCTCCACTTTACAGGTGAGGTATAGAGAGGTGAAGAAGCTTCCCGAGGAGGCCATGCAGCTAGAACTTGGTAGAGGAGCCTTTCAACACGGTCCAATTACAGAGCCCGAGCTCTTTGTTTTGAGGCTCTCCTGTCTTCTCATCAACCATCAGTGCAGGCTGTGGGCTCCCAGCAGAGGCCAGCTTGTTCCTTCTTCCTGGTACTGCGTCTAAGATACCCAGGATCTCCTCCAAGAGACTCCTCTTGGGCCAGGTGCTAGAATTTGAATGAATGGGCAGAACGGTGCTGACTGGCTAGGAGATGAGAAAACAGCACCAGCAAAACCTAAAACTCAGAGGGACTGTGAAAAACAAGACCAAACATAGAGGGAAAACCTTCTCCTAAAGTACAGGAATTTAGTAATGTAGGTAGCAGAATTTTCTGGATCTCTGAGGATTTGTAAACCCCCTTTAAAGACAAAAAGAATCTTTAATTTACTAATGGTAGGTAGAAATCTTTTAAAAACATATTACATATGTTTCTGCTTTCTTAGTGTATCAGGAAAGAAAGGGCTTTAACCTTCAGACTCAGTTGTCTCATGAAAATAATTCGGTTATGGTGCAACTCAGTGGCATCATTAATGCCTATGAAGGTGTATATTTTCATTTACTCCTACCATAAATGGTTCCAGACTAGTGTGGTGTTTGATACTCATGTCTGTTTTTCGTTTATTGCTGCTTATTCATTTTCAACTGTTGCTCCTCCTTATTGTTTGCTTCTATTGTTTGCTTCTCTTTCTAATTTTTAGCTTTAGCTAGGATATCAGATAAACAAGTTTGTTAGAATTGTGTGTAAAACAAGACTGATTGCCTCTGAAATAAGTGCCTGTAAGTTAAATGCATGACTTTTACAACATGAATTTTGTGACATCTATCTGGCTTCTTGGAATCCTCATTTTGCTAACTTCCTGATACCTTGTCTCCTTTTGTCCCAAGTTCATGGGTTGAGATCCAGTAGGGTAGGTAGGGACAAATAGGGTACTTAGGGAGACACAGTTAATAAAGATGGGGTGAGAAGTAAACAACAGAAGATAGCCTTTCATTCAAATTTAAGTTGTAGTATAATGCTCTGTTGGGTTGGGGGTAAGGGCTGTTCTTCCAGTCTAGAGTGGAATGGGGTGGAGGTTTCATCGATTGTCTCTTGGATCTGGCTGGTAGGCTGCTATGACTTCCACACAGAGTTGGGGATAAGAAGCTCAGATAAAGAAAGATGAGCATTGGATGGTTTAATGCCATGGGTGTGGGGAGGAATATAGGATAAGAACAAATCTGTGGTCAGTCTTGATTCTTATAAATGTCATTCCTCCAAGACCCATCTCTTCATGGGAGCACGAGAAAGGGAGCCCTAGAGACTGTGAAAACAAGAGACTCCAGTCTCTACTGACAGCCTCTGTGCTGCAGTGTAGGTCAGGATTGGCCGCCAGCGTTCTGCCAAGGTGTCCCCTTGCCCTACACCAGCTCATATGTACCCCATTGCTCAGCCTTGCCTTTCTGCCTTCCCTCTTTGTCCTGTTTCTCTAGGATCTCAGAGGCTTCCCCACTCACCCTGGGCTCAGGGACATAAATCTGAGATTGGGGTTCCCTTTCCATTTGCAGACAGATCCTGCAACCTGTTCCTCAGTTCTTGGCTGAGAGGTGGGTGGGAGGGGGCAGCCGCAGCCAGGAGCCTGACCCTAGCGGCTCAGTAGCTGGCCTGGGTCCAGGATTGCTTCACTCATCTGGAACAGGCACGTTTGTCCTCAGAGCTAGCAGCAGGTCTCTCTTCACATCTGGAAAAGTTCAAAACTGTTTGTCTGGGTGAAGGAGGCCCTGGGGGAGGGGGTTCAAAAGCATGACATCACCTCAGCCAGGCCCAGCTTTCTCTGGGGAGATAAGAGGGCTGGGCCAGGTTGGGCCAGATGGGATTCCCAAGAATTGATGTATTGGTGGGAAGAAGAAAAAAGGGTGGGCAGGAAGAGTGATGTCAAGGGGGAGTTCCAGTGGTGCCTTGGAATGGTACCTTGAGAGGATGGTCCTGCAATTCAGTGTCCAAATGTTCCCACCACCTGTCCCCTGAGCTGAACTCATACCTTAGGGTCAGATTGCTGAGAGGGAGTTATTTAAGGACAAAAGAAGACTGGATCTGCTTCCCCATCTATTTTATTTTGATAAATCCACTCCCCACCCGCTACTGCCCCCTAGCCCAGCCAGACAGGAGCCCATACTTTTCTCTCCAAAATATGGAAGATGCATCCTGATCCTTAGCAGTTTGGACCCCCTGACCCTCTTGCTACTTCTACTCAAGAGTCAGCTAAACCTCAGTGGCCCCATTGCTCTTGCCCTGCATGAATGATGGCCTTCCCTCTTGGCCAAAACCCTGGTGATCCAGGTTCTTATCTCTAAAACGGAGATAGTAATATCACTTGTTCCTCCTCCTCACTTGCCCTATAATTTTGAGATATGAGTTTTGTACTCACCATGAGTATCAACCTACCTGCAGCAGGCTGGGAAGAGAGGCAGATGAGGGAGAGTGAGACTTGCCACCACCTTTAGGGGAAACCTTTGGCCTCAGGTTCATTGCCTTGAAACTAATGCCTAACTTCCACCTTGATGCTGAGGGAAAGAAGAGGTGTCATTTTGCACTGCTGTTTACCCAGAAACTTCTGTAAAATGCAGGCCTAGGTTTCAATCAGTAAAGTTAGAGACAAGCTTTAGGGTGGCCTGGGACCCTCAGGTGCCTTTCCTTGAGGATGCTACTGCCGGGTATGAGCTCTGAATACCAAGTCTACCCCTAATATTTACAGGGCTCAAGCTAAGAATACAATGGAGTCCCACATATTATATGTTTAAATACTTCAAAGTTATAAAGCAGGCCAACCATATGGTAAATAAAATATCGTCTATCCTCTTACCTTGAAAAACTTACCTTCATGGCCACCTGGAAGGCCAGATTTGAATTTAGGACTCTCAGAGCCTTGGAGTTCAATGCCACAATGTGGCTTAGCAGGAAGAGGTGGTCCTCGGCCCTTGCCTACCCTCTTCTCTTCTTCTTACTCATGGCTCTGGTCCATACTGTAAGGGATCTTGCATGCAGGCAAGGGACACCCCACCTACAAGGTGGGGTTAGATCTTAAGCTCTAACCCTTCTCCCTGCAAACAGCCACCCATTGGCCACCCTTGGGCCTTGGAGGCACACACCCTTGGAAGGATGGCCTGGGAGAAGAGGCCCATGCAGGTCCTCAAGTGAGCAAAGAGCCATTTGGGCAAGAAGTTCTAGGACTTCTGGTCCCAACACATGATCTAGAAGAGAGGGTACACCTCTGTTGGCCCCATGGACTCCTCGTAGCTTGGGGACAGGGAGGGCAGGAAGAGGAACAGAGTGTAGGCTCTAAAGTGCAGGGTCCAGACAGGTAGCTTCTCCTTCCTGGGTCTAAGGATGGCACCGCTGCATACCACAGGAAACATGGAAGGGTAAGAGCCTGCAGGAAATTTTCAGAGAATAACTAGTTCCAGGAACGTTATACTATAGCAATTTAACATTTGTTATCTCATTGATTTTCCCAATAATCCCTCACTTTAAAAATGAGTAAACTGAGGGCTTCCCTGGTGGCGCAGTGGTTGCGCGTCCGCCTGCCGATGCAGGGGAACCGGATT
>NC_041217.1:37496058-37507282 GCF_002837175.3 Physeter macrocephalus
CTGCCGATGCAGGGGACACAGGTTCGTGCCCCGGACCGGGAAGATCCCACAGGCCGCGGAGCGGCTGGGCCCGTGAGCCGTGGCCGCTGAGCCTGCGCGTCCGGAGCTTGTCCTCCGCAACGGGAAAGGCCGCAGCAGAGGGAGGCCCGCGTACCAAAAAAAAAAAAAAAAAAAAATTAGTAAACTGAGACACACACACATTAAATTACAGAGTTATTGACAGAGCCAGGACTAAGCTCTCTGTTCCCAGGACATTTGTTGAGAAACCAAGCCTTATGCTCTCTAGTCCATCAGCTAGATTCTTAAGTCGGAGCTTCCCGAAAGAAATCTTGGGGTTGCTAGCTGCAGTTCCTCAATAAAAGGAAAGAATGAAAGGATTTGGGTAATGGGGGAATCTAGGGAGGATAGAAGATTTTTAAAGGATTACATAGAGATGGTGTCAATCTAGTGATTATTCCAAGAGTTAATACATTGGCTGAAGAGAAGGATACATTAAAAAGGAAATAGAGGCACATCTTTTCCCACATTTTAGATCTTGGCAGTATTTATTCAGGTGTAATTTGAAATTTTAGTATTTTACTTAGCATGTTATGAGCATTGCCTCATATTCTCAAGCTGCTAGAGTTTTGCATTTTTTATTTGCAATGATTATGGTATGTTAAATGCATATAGCATCTATCCTGTTGTAATTCATTTAGTTGCTTGCAACTTTTCCCTCCTACAAATAATACTATACTAGATGTTTGATGCATGCAAACGTTTCCTTCTCTCTTTCCTTAGGAAAAATGTAGTGAGAAATTAGTCACATGTCCAGGAGGATGTCCTTGTTCTGCTTTGTTGCCAGGGGTGGCAGGGGATGTTCCAGATGGATTCTACCTAAAGTCAAGAAATTGAATCAGGTGATGCCATGAGGCTCCAGGGTTCTGATATTTCTTCTTTGTTTCTCTATAGCCTCTGGGTTCACAAATACAGAGAACTTGACTACTACTGCCACAAAGTCATCTACCCCAGGAATATTTTCAACTGTCCCTACAGCCATACCCAACCAGGAAAGCACAAAATCAACTACTTCTGGAAACATCAGCCTCTACACTGTCTCTCAGGACAGCAATGGGAACACAGCAGCCATCTCAGGTAAAGAGTGTTTGTCTCAGGCCCCAGAAGGATGCTGCTGGCACTAGGGTAAAGCATTAGGATATTTGCAAACACCCCCACCCTCTATTTCCCTCACAGATGGAAACATACAAGCCCCTTTTAATAGTGGCTTGAGTATCATGCTTAGGGTACCCTGAAGTAAGTGCTAGGCAGTTCTTCCTGTAGTGACAGCTTTCTCAAGTCAACGCCTTGGCTGCTGATCCTGATTTGTAATGCTCCTTGCACGCTTTGAGTTCAGCTTAGTGATAAAATAAGGATCTGATAAGGACTCTGTAGAGATCTCTGATCTCTTCTAAGTGAAGCAGACTGTGTACAGGTTCAAATTGGGGGTCTTTGACATCTCTAGGGTGGACCAATTTCCAGTTCAGTTTCAGAGTCCCGAGGGCATCTCTAATACATTCTATGATTATAGCTATGGTTCCAACAGCTGGCTGGAAGTGAGTTGGTAACGGTTAAGACATGAAGTAACTCTTAACTCCCCAAATTCCCTTTTCTGGGTTGAAGTCCGTGCCTATGTCAATGAACTGAGATGTGTTTGTGTGTGTGTGTGTGTGTGTGTTTATGCCAATGTGCATATATTCACACTTCTGTTTTGGTCAATTCCAGAGCCTACAGTCAATTTCACATCTACCTCTGGGATCACCCCAGTCCCTGGAACCATGAACTCTTCTGTCCAGTCACAGACCTCTTTAGCCATCACAGTGTCTTCTACCCCCATCAACTTTACAACTTCAGAGATGACCTTGCAGCCCAGCATGTTACCTGGAAATATTTCAGATTCCCCATACAATAGTACCAGCCCTGTGACATCTCCCACTAACCCCTACACATCATTTTCTCCTATCCCAAGTACCATCAAGGTGGGTGAATCAGGCCAAAAATGACAGATTGCCCCCTCACTTCATATGTATGCAAGCTCTCTCTTCCCCTTAACCTCTGCTTATCCCAACCAATGAATTTGGGTCATACAGGAGTTAGCATGAAAAATGTACAGCATAAATATTGCTGGAAGGGATAGAAAAGGGAGGAGAGGGGTAGAGTTGGGTAGCAAGGCTGATCTGTGCCGTGGGTACTATATTTCTAGGAAGCAGAGAGTAAAGAGGATTCTCGGAAATCCATCCAATTCTCTGTGGTTCTTTCCAGTACCTCTTGGTCTAATCTTTGACTAGGGTACCACTCGCCTTTGGGCATATTTGGAAACCATCTTCTACTTAATGGCGCTGCTTTTCCCAAAATGTTTAGGGCAAATACCATTTCCTCTATGCAAGAAGGTTTGGTGGTATGCCGGTAGTAGAGAGGCAGTGAGGAGCTAGGCAGACCAGGGATGTTGAGCTCAACCTGCCTTTCTCAGCCTTGGGGCCTGTGGCTATCAACAGCTTTTAGCAGGAAGAGTAGAAAATGTGAGGGCATGGAGCCTGGAGGCAGGCATGGGGGACCTGCCTGGTTTCTGTTTTTAAAGGAGCCAGAATAGAAATCTGGAGAGTCCTAAGGGACCAGGAGAAAACTGAGCATCACCGGGATCTGCCTGGCCACCTCATTATCTGTTTCCCTGCAAGTGTGTAATTCACTGGAGGGAAAACAGCTCAAAGGGGAAAAGATCCTCCCCTCTTCCATTTCTGCGCCATCCAAGCTAATGTTTACCCAGGTCACAAATAGCTACTTGCCTGCAAGCCCAGGCTAGTAACAAAAGTTTTGATTATCTGATGGATTAGGAAGTGAGGTAAAAGAAGAATATGTCATAAATTTCTAGTCTCCTAACAAAATGTTTACATTTCCTTTCTTTAAAGCCTCTTTAAAGAGTATCTCACAGAAATCAAACCAGAAAAGAGGTGGGGAAGAAATGAAGGGCAAAGATGCTGGCTTATTTACTTTTTTTTTTTTTTAATACAGGGAGAAATAAAATGTTCCGGAGTCAAAGAAGTGAAATTGACCCAAGGTATCTGCCTGGAGCTAAATGAGACCTCCAGCTGTGTAAGTCAAAGGCCCCACCTCCATCCGCAATTCCTTACCCGTCCCTCTCTTCCCAGAATTCCTTCTGAATGTCCTGAAGGCAAGTCTTGGACTGACTGACTTGGGAGAGGGTTGGGGGAGTTTAACATGGACAGGCTACTTTGAGTACTGAGCTTTGGATTTAAGGAGTGAGAGGCCCCATCTGGTGGACAAAGAAGGCAAAGACAATTTTATTTAAATTTACTTTTTCCCTCCTCTATTGTACATTTTATATATATATATATATATTCAGGTTTAAGTTTGCTTTTATGTTAAGAAAGTTCTTCATGAAATATAAACTAGTCACCTAAAATATCAATTTATTTATTATTATTTTCATATAACTCTTTAATATACAAAGAATTTTTTTGCTGTAAATGCTGCATTCTCCATATAACCATTTCCCCTAGCATTATTTATTGCATGATCCTCTCCTTTATTGATTGGAATGCTTCCTTTACTTTGTATTAAGTTTTTATATGTCCTAGGGCATATTCTTCAGAGAGATTTTATTTGTTTAGTTTGTCTTTTTCTTTTTGCCTGTTTTAAATTTTTTAATTATTATACTTTTATATTACAGCAATTTTAATATCCAGCCAAGCAGGTCTTTGCTTATTACACTATAAAAATGTAAGGCATTTTTCATCTATTCTTTTAGAAAAACTTTTGAAACACCTATTCAAGATTCAAAAAAACCACAAAACCATTAAAATTTTAATTGGAACTGCTCTAAAATCCCTCTATTTTTTTCTGGTTTTCTTTGGTATTGTTCAGTATCTTCTTTTTTTAGTTTTTAAAATGTTTTTTCCTTAGGTTTTATGGATTTATTAAGGTTTATTTATAATATAGATTTTCCATGATATATTCCAATTGATTTTTCTGGTATATTGGAAAGTTCATTGAGTTTTTAATATTTATCTTGGGTCTAGTCATTTTCTTTAACTTGTTTGTTAATTCCAGGAGCTTTTTAGCTGATTATTTTTCACTTTTAACATAAGCTATTGTGTTATTTCGCATAATATGTTGCTTTTCTCCTTCTTTTTAGTAGTTATGCCTCTTCTTTCAGTTTCATGTCTTGTTGCATTGGTAAACTGTACAGCATGGTGTTAATTTTTAATGATGATAGCAGACCTCCTTGCTTTGTTTCAGTAAATCCAATTTCCTGACAGTAACAATTTCCTGGATGAAGGATAAGATGACAGGAAGAGTGGTATTTACTCATAGAAAAAAAAACGTTTTCTTACAAGGTGGGAATCCATTTAAGGGAACCATATATATGATGTGTAACATGCATAGATTGGAAAGAGCCTGACCAAATACTGTAGTCTGTAGAGGGCATTAAGTTACTTATTTTGTCCACTCTGACTATTGGTATCTTATTCATGATTATCAGTTGGGTCATTGTGACTCACAGGTCTTTTAAAATAATACCTAAGAAAATTATTTAACTTACAATTTTAAAAAAACAACACAAATTTTGAAGACACAGGTTCACACGATGGAATAACTAAATGCAATCTGCAAAATAGTTAAGCATGAATATACAACGTACAAGTAACATTCTGTGTGCTTCTGACGCTGATTTTCAACTCTAGTCATTTAAAAAAAATTTTTTGCCCAACACTTTGCTGATTATAGCCAAGAAAAATGACCATCTTCTCCCTCTCTTTCTTTTTGTATCATCTTGGTTGAGCACTTATTTTCTTGTGCATCAGTGGTCTGTGCCAGAATGCTAATTCTTTGCACGAACGATTTAGAGCTAACTGCAGAGAATTCATTCTAAACGTCTGTCCACTGCTCTTCAAAGTTCACATTTAACGAGGGTCATTGTACAAGACAAGTGCCAGAAACTTACTGCTACTCCAGAAATAACTCCTCTTTCTGTGCTGCAGTCTCTTTCTCTCTGAGGTCCTTACTGTCTACTCTGTTCTGTGCCACAGCTAAGGTCTGCACTCTACTCAATTTGGAGAGGATCTGCAAGTAGGGACGTGAAAAGATAGCAATTCCTCCAATATCCTAAAGAAGGCTTCTGCACTGCCCATGATGAATCAACTCTATGGCAGCACCTGTGTAGTGCTATTGTTTTCCTTTTCCTTCCACCACCGTTGATACCCCACCGTTGATACCCCACTGTTGATACCCCTGTCTTCCTGAGGGTTCCTCTGCCCCAGCCCCCAAGCAGCATTGCCTCACAAGGTAATTTTCCTCAGTCAGCAATCCTTGTTCCAGAATTTTTGGCCACAGCTCCTGACTGTGTCCCAGATTCCTTTTCCTTGAGTCCTACTGCATGCTTGTCTGATAATCAATCTGTTCCAAAGTGGTGTAGTGTCTGTCTCCTAATTTTCCTTAGGTTGCATTTGTACCTTTGGTGTCAGAGAGCCTTACCACACCGGTTCTAATCGAGGGAAGCTCAGGCCTAATGAGAAGCATGAAAGACATGGGTTCCTCTAACATCACATCCTTGAGTACTTATGTAATGTTGTCATGCTCTTCCATCTAGTATATTCCCATAACAGAAGTATGCATGCATTGTTCTCAGCTATCCAGACACTCATTTTGCACTGGTACATAGTGAGTATCCAACCTGTTAGCTCTTGCCACGGGGATTATTTAAGCCTGTCTTCTGTACATGCATTCTGTGGACATTTCTATCCCAACTACTCTCCTTTTGCTCCTCATCCTTCACCTCTAGGCAGAAATCACCTATTTTAGCCAGAGGGAGGGAAGGTAATCCCACACTCTTGTCAAGCACCTGTCACCACATCTCAGAATCTTCATTAGCAGAACGTGCCACCCTATGTCTGACTTTCATTCTCTCCACTGCAATATCAGGTTAATTTAGTTTTTGTGGTTGTGGTTTCCCACATAATTTCCAAAATGTGAGCTTACTTTATTCTCTTATGCTATAGCTATTGGTCCAGGGGAATCTACCAAGGAATCATTTTAATGGTGGTAAAATACACATAATATAAAAATTTACCATTTTAAGTGTACAGTTCAGTAGTGTTAAGTACGTTCACATTGCCGTACAATCAATCTTCAGAACTCTTTTCATCTTCCAGAACTGAAACTCTCCACCCATTAAACAACTCCCCATTCCCCCCTGCTCCCAGCCCCTGGAAACCATGATTCTACTTTCTGTCTCTATGAATTTGACTACTCTAGGTACCTCATATGAGTAAAATCATATAGTATTTATCTTTTTGTGACTGCCTTATATCACTTAGCCTAATGTCCTCAAGGTTCATCCATGTTGTAGCATGTGTCAGAATTTTCTTCTTTTTTAAGGCTGAGTAATATTCCATTGTATGTTCATACCCCATTTTGTTTATCCATTCATTCACCTATGGACACTTGAGTTGCTTCCACCTTTTGGCTATTGTTAATAATGCTGCTATGAACATGTCTGTTCAAATATCTCTTCAACACTCTTATTTCATTTCTTTTGGGTATATACCCAGAAATGGAATTGCTGAATCATATGGTAGCTCTATTTTTAAAATTTTGAGGAATCGCCATACTGTTTTCCACGATAGCTACACCATTTTATATTCCCAGCCACAGGGCACAAGAGTTCCAGTTTCTCCACATGCTCACCAATATTTGTTATTTTCTGCATCTTTGATAGTAGCCATCTTAATGGGCATGACGTGGGTTTGATTGGCATTTCCTAACGATTAATGATGTTGAGCATCCTTTCATGTTCTCACTAGCCATTTGTGTATCTTCTTTGGAGAAATCTCTATTCAAGTCCTTTGCCCTCCAGTTTGTTTTTCAGAACTACCTTTCTTCAGAAACACATATGTTTATACTCAGAAGTTGTATTTTCTCCGCTAGCTCACATCACCCTTGTTCTGTCACATTTACTTCATTGGAGGCAGGCTGCCTCCGGCCTCCAGATAATATCCCCAGCCCTCGCCTTCCTTGCCCTCTGCCCCAACACTAAAGGTCAGTTTCCATGCAGAAAAAATAACTTACAGCTGGAGGACTGATGAAGACAGTGTGTCTTCTGGAAAGAGCCTGAGATCTGGGACAGCCTAACTTTTGGTCAGCTGCCCACTTGGGTGACTTGTAACGGGTCCTTTAATTACTCCAGTCTCTATATGAAAATAGGTGTTTTAGCTGCATTGTCAAACTGACACCACAGTCAATACATTTATTGAAAGAGAGGGTGGGAGGGACAGAGAGAGGCGATTTAGCCTAGAATCTTAACATTGGGAAATATCTTAACGTTCATTTAGAAAAAGACCTGTCCCTCTCTCTCCCAACTCCCCTACTTAATGTGCTTCTTTAACATGTTAAGAGTCTTTGCAAAGTTTGAGAACGCTACTCTAGAAAGGTTAGGTGGTTTTATTATGATTATTATTTTTACAAACTAACATGTGCGAGCAGATGTAGTTAGGGGTCCACCAATCTGATTCTCATGAGCAAAATGGTGAGGCTGTGGCTTCCTCCTGCCTACTCTCCCATGATGTCTGCCCACAGCCTCCCTTGGGGGAGGATGTTTATTTCAAGCATCCGGAGGAGCATACTGTGCTTTGTTCAGGACCCACCTGCTCCTCTCCAGGCCCAAACACAATTCACTGATGCTGTTGGATTCCAGAGTGGGAGGGAGGCTGGCCACTCGATTCCCTTGAATTGAGTCCAAGAAACTAAACAAGGGGTGGAGGGAACCTGTGTAGAAGCCAAACCACTTGGGATGTTAAGACGAACATCAGTTCACTGAGTCCTTGTTTGCTTGGTGTTATGCTTCGTGCAGTCTGGGTTCAAAATTATGTAATGTACACCCACTCCCCCGCCACTGAGAAGTCTTATAGTCTAGTCACAGCGAAATGACAGCAGCAGTAAGGCAGAATGTGATCAAACATCGAAGTGTGGACAGTATAGTCTAGGAGGTATTGCTGTTATTAATAGTAATAGTAACAGCTGCCATTTATCCAGTGCCAATTTGGTTCCAGGCACCTTGCCAGGCACTCCTCATACAGCAGCTCTTCAGTCACCACCCCTACTTAGTCTTCAGCTGAGGAGCCTGACACTCAGATGAGTTGCATGACTTGCAAAGAATCTAGTTAATAGCAGAACAGGGGCTGATACCCAGTCTAATGGAAGATAGAACTGGCTTCGCTGAGGAGGTGCGATGGAATTGAGTCTTGAAGGATGGGAATCCAAGGGGGAAAGCCATGTTCTGCATTGCAACCGGGGTTGTGAAGGTCACAGGCTCACACACTCCTGGGCTTCCTCGTGGTGCTACCCCCACTCCCAAGGCCCTTCCCTGCCAGCTTCTCCTGCATACATGCTACCCATTCTTCAAGGCCTATTTCAGGATGCTTCTGATAACCCCAAACCAGATGTATGCTCACCCTCCTTTGAATGTCCATAGCAGTTGTCTGTGCCTTTCTTAGGTTCTTACCGTGTAACTAGCTCTGTTACCTCTTAGTCTCTTTGTACCTCAGTTTCTTCATCTATAAAATGGGGAGAGTAATATGATCCATCTCGTAGGGTTGTGTGAGGCCTAAATGAGTCACCATGCATAAAGCACTTAAAATAGGGCCTGAGACATAGGAAGCATCGTTTATCTTCATGGCCATGCAAGGCCATGAGAGCTCTGATCATGTGGAATTCATTGCCACACCTGTCCCCCCCGCTCCCCCGCCCCCATACCTGACACACGCGCAGAGGGTTTCACACAGTGTCTCATATTCGGGTCCTGATCACTGTCGGAACAGCTGAATCTGGTTGAGGAATAGCTTCCTAGGACTCAGCAGACTGAGGAGGTGCCGCCTTTTTCGGCTTGTTTAGATTATGCAGGAGCCCTGCCTCTCTCAGGAGCAAGACACATTTCAACCAGAGACACTTCAGAAGCCCAGAATCATCCAGGCAGGAGTTTCCCTCCTCCTCATCCAGAAGGCGCAGTGCTGGGGAGGGGGAGGTGCTCACAGAGAGGCAAGGCAAGGCTCTCCAAAGGGGCACGAGCCCAGAGAGGGAGAAGACTGCTGATCACATCCAATGTGGTGCCCAGACTCCCCACAGCAAATGCTGTTGTGAAGAGCCTCTATCCAAGGACTTCCTTGGACACCTAAATCATCTATCCTTTTCCTGAGGGGGAAGCAGCCGAGGCCTGAGAATTCATTTCTCTGTAACCTTGGCTCTTGGGGACCTTCTGAGGCTACCGCTGGATTCTTCTCTCTGTGATCTGGAGGTTAGGTAGCCCTGCTCTCTGGCCTCCTCAAAGCCTTGAATTCCAGCTGGCAGGAGAAAGCTGGATCTGAGGCCAATCTTGACCTTGTCTTGTGCAGGAGCAAAGGAGCCTGGGTTTTCCTGCCTTGGGCCATAGCAGTAGGAAAATACCCAGGCTGCTTTCCAAGCTGGGAGGGCCCTCTGGCCTTGCCCTGAGGAACAGTACTGCTCCACAAACAGGAAGCTTTCTTCTCCACGGAGGCGCAGTTCTGATGCCCCTCACACGCCCTAGCAGTTTTCCCCTAACAGGAAAGCTGTCAGAGCCGTTCAGGCATTTCCTCCCCTGCCATCTGCCATCTGGACAGAGGAGAAAGTCTTGGTTTTGATTCCTTTTCTGTGCAGGGGAGGCCACTCCCTTTGGAGGCTATTGGAATAAATCCTGGAGGTCTGAGCACAGGGTGCTGGAGGGGCACAGTCAGTGATTCCAATTCATCCCTTTTCTGGGACTCAACTGTAAGAATAATCAGAGTTTGTCTTCTGAGTCTGAGTGCCTGAGTCCTCTGTCAGCCCCCTGGAGCAATCTGTCACCCTCATGTAAAACTGGGTTCCATGTTTCTAATGGGAAAGGGAAAAGGAAGACTAGACAAGAACACCCCTTGAGTCTGAGCCATGCTCTTTGTGAGGCCCCTTGGAGAGTAAGAGGGAAGGGACCGAGGATCCCGTTACGTCTATAGTCATAAGTTTGTTCTCTAATCCTCACCTCCCTTAGCTTTTCCTTCAATATTTGCAGCTATTGTAACCTTGAAACAGAGGACTTTCTCTTCATTAGTATTGCATTATTAATATTTTCTGTTATTGGTAATTTCTTTTGAATTTAATTTGAATAGATATACTGTTCAAATTACACGGGCAATCCTTCAGTAAGATGCTGTTTCCTAAATTCATTCTCTGGCATCTTACAGTACCACCTAAGACCACCTTTTGGTCCTGGAAGATTTTGGAGTTTTTATCTTATTGGGTTTTTGCACATAAGAAGTTTGCAAGATTTTTTTCTTCAGTTGGAATTTTAGAAAAAAAGGATTCTTCTTGTTTTGAGGGTAATAGTGTGACTTTAATCAGAATTATTGCCTGAGACTCCGGATGCAGTTCAGAGTATACTAGTAACCTCATCTCCTTCTCACCATTTTTCTCTGTTGTCCCAGGAGGAGTTTAAGAAGGACAATGGAGAGGAACTGACCCGAGTCCTGTGTGGGAAGGAGCTGGCTGAGGCCAGGGCCGGGGTGTGCTCCTTGCTCTTGGCCCAGTCTGAGGTGAGGCCTCACTGCCTGCTGCTGGTCTTGGCCAACAGAACAGGTAAGGGGCACATCTGTCTTGAAGTCTAGGGAGGGAGAGGGGCTGAGGTTAGAGGATCCTGGGTAGAAATCAAGCATCTTCACTCAGAGAGCACAGGTGCTAGGGAGCAGGGCTATGCTGGCTTTGGGAAAGACCCTCCTGAGTTGTACCCTCACCATCAGAGCATCTTCTAGACTAGTACAGGATGAGCTGTTCCAGCTTCTAGATTCAGCAACCTCTGTTTCTAATTCTAGAACTTTCCAGCAAGCTCCAACTTCTGAAAAAGCACCAGTCTGACCTGAAAGAGGTAAGCTCTCTGAGATGAGGGGGTCTCAGGGGAATTCACTGGAGCAGGGGAGAAAGTAATTATCTTCTGCAGACCTGCCCTTCCTACCTCTCCACCCTTCTCCAATTGTCCTTTCCCTTCTATGTTTGAAACAAAATTTTACAGTGCAGCTTAATTAAGAGATTCCAGGGCTTCCCTGGTGGCGCAGTGGTTGAGAGTCCGCCTGCCGATGCAGGGGACACGGGTTCGTGCCCCGGTCCGGGAAGATCCCACATGCCGCGGAGC
>NC_041217.1:37507387-37530542 GCF_002837175.3 Physeter macrocephalus
GGAAGATCCCACATGCCGCGGAGCGGCTGGGCCCGTGAGCCATGGCCGCTGAGCCTGCGCATCCGGAGCCTGTGCTCCGCAACGGGAGAGGCCACAGCAGTGAGAGGCCAGCGTACCACAAAAAAAAAAAAAAAAAAAAAAAAAGAGATTCCAGTCTTAAGTCCTGTTTAGAAAATCCCTGAGGTCCATGTCTTCTTGGGTTTATTCACTGTTGAGTCACACACAGGGTCCAGCATGGACTGGGCTCCTTGTCTAGAACCCATGTTCCACAAATGACAGGCTCTCTTTTTTGTCTCTTCTCTTCAAGCTGGGCATCCAAGGCTTCACTGAACAAGATGTCGGGAGCCACCAGAGCTATTCCCGAAAGACCTTGATTGCACTGGTCACCTCGGGGATCCTGCTGGCTGTCTTGGGCACCACGGGCTATTTCCTGATGAACCGCCGCAGTTGGAGCCCCACAGGAGAAAGGCTGGTCAGTTCTAGGGTCCAGGGCAAAGAAAATGGGAAGCTAGGTCTCCTGGGGAGGTCCATGAATGTCATGGAGGGGGAGGAGAAATACCAGAAAAGGCACTTCTGTGCCCTCACACGGGAACATGCGTGTATGCACATTACTGTATCCATGGACAAGTCAAAACAATATATAGCAGATTGGGGAGGGGGCACTAACTGGGGCCCTGGTCCCTGTGGTAGCAGATGGTTCATGTCATCTATTTATTATTTTCCCTGGGGTAGTTTAGCTGGGTACAAACCAGAACAGGCTGCTAAATCAGCCACTTATTTGCAAGCATGTTAAAAGCCCACGGGCACCAAGTGGCTCACAAGGGGACACATGGAAGGAAAATCTACTCTTGACATGTTCTGGATGAGAGAGGACAAGGCCAGGGTTTGACTTTTGGCCTCTGGCCCTTCACCTCCTCTGGGGAGGTTATTGCACCCTGGGGACTGCCTAGTTTCCGGCGGGAGCTGGCTCTTGAACTGCTGTGGCACGGTGTGGTGCCTCTCCTCTGTCCTTTCTCCTCTAGGAGCTGGAACCCTGATCGCTCTTCAGGAAGAAAGGAGTCTGCACATGCAGCTGCAACCTCCATCTTCCCCTCCTACTCCCTTCCTCTTCCTCCCATCCCCCTTTCTGCTGCCCTGCTTACGAGATAATGCTCCTTTATTTATACACCATCTAGGGCGAAGACCCTTATTACACGGAGAACGGTGGAGGCCAGGGCTATAGCTCAGGCCCTGGGGCCTCCCCTGAGGCTCAGGGAAAGGCCAGTGTGAATCAAGGGGCTCAGGAGAACGGCACCGGCCAGGCCACCTCCAGAAACGGCCATTCAGCGAGACAACACGTGGTGGCTGATACCGAACTGTGACGGGGGCAAGTGGGCGGGGTGAGACTGGGCAAAGTCTGGGGAAGGAGCCCCTCCCTGCACCTGAGCACGTGCTGTCTCCCTGCTGGAGGAGCCTCCCTTACCCTCCACCCTTTCCCACGGCACACCCCCTCGGAGGCCGTTCCTGGGACCCTGCCCTGTTCCAGGCCAAGGGATTCTCGCCACCTTGGGGAGACAGGTAGCTCCTGCCCTTTCCACATTCAGCTCCCTGCACCCAGCCTCTGGGCTGCTCCGCGTAAAGGTGTGATAGGGAAAGCCAAGGTGCAGAGAAACTCCTTGCGGGGGGTTGATGGGCTTGCAGCTTCCACACAGGGGCCCCTTCCCTCCAGCTCCTCTCTGCCTCATTATAGGAACTCCCAGGGGAGAGCACAGGCTTTTCTGGGTTGTAATTTCCTCCCAGGAGACTTTGCCTTTTACTCTTTCTTCGTTATATTTTCTTTCTCTGCTTTAGGGAAACCAAAGCAACCCCTTTCACCAGCTCCTTTGTAATGATATAGCCAGAAAATCATGTTGTCTTAAACCATCTCCCTCATTCCCCCTCTGAGGCACTGTGGAGTCCGTCACCAGCTCCCCTCTTGCTCTCCAAGTTCCCTGAGCTCCACAGGCCCCGGCCCCTCCCCCCAAGTTTCAGAACAGTGTCCTGTGTCTGTGTGTTTGGGGTACATGCACACACATGTTCACAAATGGGCACGCGGGGCCATGCAGAGCTTCTGCTTGGGCTGCTGTTTCTCCCTGTGGCTCAGAGTGGACAGGACCGTGGGACCAGATCTCTGAGCCGTGCCTCTTGACCTGTGTGCTTCTGAGGAAGACTCTTGCACCGAGGCTAGGTTCTGACCTTAACCTCTGTCTCAGCGGCTTCCTCCTCTCCCTGACTCCTGGGCTGAGCTGTGGCCTCAGCCTCCCAGCAGACTCCTTTCTGTCTCTGCCTTCCCAGCCCTTAATCCTTTTACTGCCCTGCAACCCATGTGGTCAGGGCCCCAGCACGTCTCCAGAGGACCCTCACCACAAGCCACCCTTTCTGTGAGTGACCCAGGTCCTGTTTTTGTTTCTGTTTTATTCCAGAGGGGTGAAAAGGGATCCAGGTTTCAATGACGATTGGAAATAGAACTTTCCAGAGATGGGAAGATGGGGTGGATTTTTTTTTTCCTGAATAAAAAATGGTGTGTGTAAATACTGTAATTAAAGTGATACTGAAACATATCTGTTCTGTGGTTCTGTCCCAGCCGGGTGTGCCTGAAAGCCAGAGCAGCGGTCTCCCCATGAGACCTGGCCAGACTACGCAGGGACCCGGTAGGGAGGGGCTAGCCAGGGAAGAGGTGGGACCAGCTCAGGGGACACAGGTACCAACCAGGATGCTGCTTTTTGTCTAAGCCTACTAACTACTCCCCTCTCTGGGGGGAGACAGGGATGCCCTCAGGGAAGCTGATGTTTCTAGTCGCAGAAAGAAAAGCAGGCAGAATGCAACGGGGTCTTCAGACTGGAGGGTGCTGAGGACTTAGGAGCTGTACCCTTCATGAACACCTTTCTGAGATAGAGGCACATTTTGGTCACCATATGCAAAAGATGCCAAACAAAGAGAAGGAGGCAGGGCCTGTGCGCCCTCTATTATAGTCACACCGTCCCCATCCCCAGCTGGGGGCAGACAATGAAGGACAGTATGGGAACTTCTCTCTAGAGATCTGGCTGCCAGCTACTGGAGGGGATGCTTTCCACCTCTGCATTAAGACAGCAGCCTAACTGCAAAACCATCTGTAAGCCCCCCTACCCCAGAGCCCAGACACCCCACCCCCAGCCCCTACCATAGGAAGTGGGGGAGGGAGAGCTGTTGGACAATCAGGAGCTTCAGGAAACGCTCCTAAGTGTGTCAACAGTGGTGGCAGCAGTTGGGGCCAAACAAAGGATCCTTCGATTCTTATCTGGCCAAAGCCAGACCTTTCCCCTCAGCAGCCCTACCCCCATTTCCCCCTTTCTTTGCTCTAACTGCTCTAACCAGAGTTTCCTCCCCAGGACTCAGGGGAGGCAAAGGGAGGAAATCTTGAGGTTTCCCTACAAGGTGATGGCTGGGGGTTGGAGAAAGGGAAGACGGTAATCAGAAAGAGAAGTCAGGTTGGCCTCTTTCTGGTCACACAACAGGCCGTGAGAGGGACGGGAGGAGAGTCTGGCCAGGTCAGGCTGGTGGTACAGGGTACAAACTCCCAGGAAACAAGGGAGGAGGCGAAAAGGCAGCTGGGTCTTTGAAATGCCTTCAGCCTCAGGCCCAGCAACCTGTAATAGTATATTGCCCCGAGTTTGTCAGAGTGTGTAGGCTCTGGGAGGAAGCGGGGGTTTGTGTGTGTGTGTGTGTGTGTGTGTGTGTGTGTGTGTGTGTGTCTCTTTAGGGGGTAGGGTTGGGTGGCGACTGGTTCTTTTTGATGCTGGACAGCTTGCCCTGAAGGACCCATTGCTTTCTAGAAAATCAAACTTTCCCACCTTTGGTGTGAGCATCCTGGTGTGGCAATGGCTCCACCTGCTGGCCATGCTGGGCTCCTACCGCTCAGCTTCAGTTCAACTGCCTCCATGTTGCGTTTCTCTCCACTACTGCCCTGCCCTTAAGCAGCCTAATCCCGGCAGGCAGGCAGTCCCACACCTGAAGCTCATTTAAATATAGACAGTCACTGCTGGAGGAGACTTGAAAGATACTTTCAACTCGACTCCCTATGGTACAGTTAAAGACAAACTAAGTCCCTGAGAGGGGCTGTAGCTGGCCCAAATCATGAAGAATTCAGGTGACCTGAATCCGAAGCTTTTCCCACTCTTCTGCTGGGACCTCAGGGTTCCTCCAGTTGGATGTCCTGAAGCTGGAGAGGACACTGTCAGGATAGGTCTGGGGCTTCACCTCTGGAGCATTTCATCAGTGGGTGCTCTCCCAGGCCTGAGCAGACAAGCAGGTCCCGGGACCTTAGTTCACGCTGCTGTGCCTGAAGTCAGCCCTGGAGAACTGACCCTGGACTACTACATAGTTCATTATGGAAAAGCATACCTAGATGTATCTTCTGCTAATGGATAAAGAGGAGGGTCCTAAGCCTGGATAAAATGGTTGGTGACGGAGTGACCCTTTTTTTTTTTCCTGAAAATGCTTTATAATAATGCAGAGCAGTTATATATAGCAAACGCCTTTAAAATGTAAACCTTTTAAACATTTAATTTTCCGGCACGAATACACACAAATGCTACTACAGGGGTGGGCTGGGAGTGGGGACAGGGTGGGAAGGGCAGATTACAGCCTCCATAGGGATTAGAGTTTCAACAGTGTTACTTATAAATTATAGTACATCGATTTTATTTACTGACCTAGGCAGCCAGAGGATGGAAGGATATACTATGTGGAGTAAACACATTCATACCAGGGTGAGGAATGCTAGAGGAGACACAACTTTTTAGCATTAAACATGTATAAAGTATTTAGCAAAGGTTACAGAAAACAGAGCAAACAAGCAAGTGTTTTTTGGTTGGGAAATTCCACTTCCATGGGGTTTGCTACTGTGCTCCTGTCTGTGAAAGGTCTGCTCCCACCCCCTCCCCCATCAACGCCTCTAGGTGGAACAGTCCTGCCTTTCCCCTTCACGTAAACCCAGTAGCAGTTGAGCAATTTAATGCAACGGGATGCTGCTTCTATTCCGACAGCCCTCACCCAAGAAGCCCACAGCCAGCACTCAGTCATTCAGCAAGTCTTCTGAACACTTACCATGTGCCAGATACCATTCTAGAGGCTGGGGACAGAGCAGTGAACAAATCCTCAGGGAGCTTACAATTCCAGTGCAGGAGAAACAAACACATTTATCGAAGCAAATCTATCCATATGTTTTCAGGTTGTATTAAGAGCTAGGCTTAAAATAAGCACTCAGAAAAATTTTGTTGAATAAATGGGGACAGAGCAGTGAAAAAATCCTCAGGGAGCTTACAATTCCAGTGCAGGAGAAACAAACACATTTATCGAAGCAAATCTATCCATATGTTTTCAGGTTGTATCAAGAGCTATGGAAAGTATAAAATAGATTGAGAGTAACAGTTGGTATCTACATGTGGTTGTTACCCTCCAGGAGGTAAGAATTGAAAACACAGTTCACTAGAATGAAGTGGGGGAGAGATCAGGCCATGCAGAGGGAAGGGCAAGTGCAGGCGTCTGTGATGCAAACTCTAGCAAGTGCAAGAAGCTGTAGGTGAAGGAGGACGAGAAGGCGGCTGGGGCTGCGTCAGAGGGAGTGAGGGGAAGGGTGGCGACAGGCCAAATCGCATCAGGCCTTTGAGGCCTCAGGAGTTTGGGCTTTATTAGCAGATGGGGAAACCCATTGGAGTATTTTGAGCAGAGAGGTAACATGATCTGATTTATATTTTAAAGGGATTGTGCTGGCTGCTAAGTAGAGAATAGAGGTAGACAGGCAAGAGAGGGGACGCAGGGAGACCAAGTAGACTATAGTGATGGTATCAAGAGGAATGCTCATGGCTGGGAGCAGGGCGATAATAGTGGAGGTGGGGAGATGAAGTGGAATTCAAAAGTTGTTTTCAAGGTAGAGCCGATAGGACTTGCTCCATCATTTATTCCTTCATATCATCATCATCATCATCATCATCACGGCTAACACTTATTGAGTACTGACTGTATCAAAATTGAGATGCTGTTTCAAAAATTAAATTAAATCCTATGAAGTAGGTACCATGACCTCAGAAAAAGAAATGGAAACTCAGAGAGTAACAGGGGACTGTGCTAGGGGCTCAGTGGCAGAGGCAAAGATGAACAAAATGTGAGTTCACTTGAACCCACAGATTTTGTTTTTTTGGCTGTGCCGCATGCGGGATCCTAGTTCCCCACCGGGGATCAAACCCACATCTCAGTGGAAGAGGAAAGTCTTAATCACTGGATTGCCAGGGAAGTCCCAAACCCACAGATTTTTAAATCTTGGGGAGAATACTACAAGTGCATTCAAACAAACAAACAAACAAACAAACAAAAATGAATGCAAGGCAGAAAGTGAGAAATAACACAAGAAGAGACTAAATGAGGTGCCAACTACCCAGAGGTGAGCAGGACCCCTTCTAGCGGGAGAGATCAGGGGCTGGGTCATGGAGAGGTGATATCTGAGTGGGGTTGTAAAAATGGATAAGAATTTGATGGCAAAAATGGGTGAGGATATTTGAGGCTGACAGAAGTACATACATATGTGTATGTGGGGATAGGGATACAGATATGTAAAAAGTACTTTCAAAACACTGTGTTTTCCAGTGTGGCAGAAAAGTAGGGTATATGGAGGGAAGCCGGGTACCAAAAAGATATGTATCACTGTTTGTGTAAGGTGTTTAATGCCAGACCACAGAGTTTAGATTTATTCAATAGAAGAGAGAGGGCAACTGCAGAGCTGGCCTGTCGCCACCCTTCCCCTCACTCCCTCTGACGCAGCCCCAGCCGCCTTCTCGTCCTCCTTCACCTACAGCTTCTTGCACTTGCTAGAGTTTGCATCACAGACGCCTGCACTTGCCCTTCCCTCTGCATGGCCTGATCTCTCCCCCACTTCATTCTAGTGAACTGTGTTTTCAATTCTTACCTCCTGGAGGGTAACAACCACATGTAGATACCAACTGTTACTCTCAATCTATTTTATACTTTCCATAGCTCTTAATACAACCTGAAAACATATGGATAGATTTGCTTCGATAAATGTGTTTGTTTCTCCTGCACTGGAATTGTAAGCTCCCTGAGGATTTTTTCACTGCTCTGTCCCCATTTATTCAACAAAATTTTTCTGAGTGCTTATTTTAAGCCAGGTACTATGCCAGGCCTGGGATAAGACACAGTCCCTCTGTCAAGCCTTTACACTGGTTGCGTGTGGAGGGACAGATGACAGAATAATTAGCATTGAGTGTTAGTGCTTGGGAGCCTTGAGGAGGAAGGGCACGGAAGTCATGCAAGGCTACCCAGAGGAGGTGACATCTCAGCTGACCCTGAGGGACAAGCAGGATTTAAAAAGGAGAAGAGGGGCTTCCCTGGTGGCACAGTGGTTGAGAATCCGCCTGCCGATGCAGGGGAACTGGGTTCGCTAATTAGCATTGAGTGTTAGTGCTTGGGAGCCTTGAGGAGGAAGGGCACGGAAGTCATGCAAGGCTACCCAGAGGAGGTGACATCTCAGCTGACCCTGAGGGACAAGCAGGATTTAAAAAGGAGAAGAGGGGCTTCCCTGGTGGCACAGTGGTTGAGAATCCGCCTGCCGATGCAGGGGAACTGGGTTCGCGCCCCGGTCTGGGAGGATCCCACATGCCGCCAAGCGGCTGGGCCCGTGAGCCATGGCCGCTGAGCCTGCGCGTCCGGAGCCTGTGCTCCGCAACGGGAGAGGCCACGGCAGAGGGAGGCCCGCAAAAAAAAAAATAAAATAAAATAAAAAAATAAAAAGGAGAAGAGGAGATATGGATGTTCCAGGGAGAGGTAGGCACCTTGGCCCAGGCACAAAGTGAGACTGGTCATTCCAGAAATGTGAGTGGTTCTTTGAAGGCCCAAGCAAAGGATATGATTCTTCTTTGTATCTTTTATTTCTATACTGAGACTTTCTATTTGTTCCTTTATTTTAAGCATATTATGATTGCTCATTGAAGCATGTTTATAATGGTTGTTTTTAAATCCTTGTCAGATAATTCCAACATCTCTGTCATCTCAGTGTTGGCATCTGCTAATTATTTTTTCTCATTCAAGTTGAGATTTTCCTGGTTCTTGGCATTACGGGTGACTTTAAATTGTGTCCTGGACACTTTGGGTATTGTGTTATGAAACTCTGGATCTGTTTCAGCAGGGCCCCTTTCATGCTGCACTGGGTGGCAGGTACCTCCTGGTTACCACCAGGTGGGGGTAAAAGTCCAGGATCCCCTTTCAACTGTTGACGCTTGTGGAGGGCTGGGTGCCTCATTATTGCTGGACCAGAGTGGAAGTTCAGCATCCCCTCTAGGTCTCTGCTGATACTACCTTGATGACATGTCACTCCTTGAGTCCTGAGGTCCCTAACCTTCTTCTCTTTACCTTTCAGATTTTTATTTTATATATGATGTTCAGTGTTTTTAGAAGTATTTAGCCAGAGGAATAGGGAGAAGTGTGTCTTCTTCATCTTGTCTGGAACTGGACATTCACGCAAGAAATATGAGGGAGGAGAGGAAATCACTAGCCGTGAGGCTGGAGAGTTAGGCCTGCTCAAGACCAGTTTTTCTCAAAGCCCTCTTACACCATTGAGAGGTGTAATCTAGAATTTCAAAGACTTTTGATCTTGAGAATTATATCTATCAATAATTACTGTATCAGAAAGTAAAACTGAGACCATTTCAGATTATTCGTTAACACATTTAAAAATAATAATTACCTCTTTACGTGAGTGTATGTCACCCATTTTAATGAAAAATAACTATATTTTCAAAAAAAAACATTTAGGGAGAAGTGAGGCATTGTTTCACATTTTGGTAAATTTCTTCAATATCTGGCTTAATAGAAAATTGCTGATGCTCTCATATGTTTCTTTATTCAATCTGTTGTCATATTACGTGTCTTGTGGCCTCTGGAACACTCCACTGTACTACACTTGTGGGAGAATGAAAGTGAAAGAGGGCAAATAACATTTAATATGATTATGAAAATAATTTTGACCTTAGTTACCCCTTGGTAATGTCTTGGGGACCCCCCAGGAGATCCTGGACCACACTGCTGCTTTAGAATTCACTCTTTCAGGACCCACTAGCCTATGTGGCTACTGAGCACTTGAGATGTGGCCAGTGTGAATGAGGAACAGAACTTTCCACTTTATTTAATTTTAATTAATTCAAATTTTAAGACTGGAACAAGATAGTTTTTTTGTGTGTTAAATAAAATCCTGTTATTTTTGTAGGAATACATTTCACTTTAACCCTTGAAAATTTAGCATCTGAATCAAGGTATGAAATAGAGGCCGGATTTTGAGGACTTAGAAAAAAAAGTAAGACATCTCATTAATAATTTTTTATATTGGGTTTATGCTGCTATGATAAGATTTTGAATATATTGGATTAAATAAAATGCATTTTGAAAATTCACTTCACCTGTTTTTTTTTTAACTTTTTAAAATGTGGCTACTTTTAAAATGTAAATTTAAAGTTACTTATGTAACTCATATTTCTACTGGGCAGTACTGCTCTAAATGAATCTAGATGATGAAAGCTTTATATGCCACGTGAGGTCTATTCTTTATTTTGAAGGTAATGTGGAACTATTGACAAGTCTGAAGAAGGGAAGTGACTCAATCAGATTTGCATTTTAGAAAGCTCACTTTGGCAGAAGTATGGGGCATGGATCAAAGGAGGAACTAGTTAGGAGGCTACTGCACTAGTGAAGATAAGGGAAACATGTGGCCTGAAGGAAAGTGGCTAAACTGGAGACAGAATGGGAGGATGTAATCTTAGGTGTAATATTGGCATCGTGGTTATGCAGGGAAATGAATGTCCTTATTCTTAGGAGATGCACGCAGAACTCTTTAGGGATGAAGTGTCATAATATCTGCAACTTTCTTTTATTATCTACACTTTATTTTTTTTAGTTTAATTTTTATTGGCATATAGTTGATTTATAAAGATGTGTTACTTTCAGGTGTACAGCAAAGTGATTCAGTTATACATATACATATATACACTCTTTTTCAGATTCTTTTCCCTGCAACTTACTTTCAAATCCACCGTATTTACATGGAAACTTTACACACACACACACACACACACACACACACACAGAGTACATCTGTGAGAGAATAAGAGTGATAGGGCAAATAGCATCTTAGTATTATTATGAAAAAAATATATATCTATGGAGAGAGGAGGAGGGGAGAGAAAGAAAATGTGACATGAAATATTAGCAATTGTGAACCTATGTGAAGTAATCTAGTAAATAGGGGATCATTTTACTCTTAACTTTTCTAGAGGTTTGACATTTTTTGAAGCAAAAAGATGAGGAAAATAATGAAAAACAAAGAATGCAGCAATTGGATATGAGAGATAGGGAAAAGGGCAGTGAAGAATGATTTTCTGTTTCTCTTGGCAACAGAGTGTACCGTGTTGTCATCCTCAAGATGGAAACACAGGAGGAGAAACAGGCTCGTGGGGCAAGGATGAGTTCAGTATGGATCTGTGGACTCAGAAGTGCCTTTGGGATCCAATAGGTAGTGTACAAGCTGAAGTTTCTGAGAGGGAACTTGGCGAGAGATGCAGACTTGGGTGACATTAAAATCTAGATAGTAATTGAAGGAGAGCACCATGGTGTCAAGGGTGTGCATGGAGACTGAGAAGAGGCAGGTGTGAGGATAGAACCCTGGGGAGCACTGACTTTTTAGGGTCAGCCAAGAGGGCTGCCATGGTAGACAGCCTCCAGGATGGCCCCCAGTGCTGCCTCCTCATCTTCATACTGGTGTGTGGTCCTCCCCGACATTGTACTAGTATTGGTCTGTGTGACAAGTGATGGTACGACACTCCTGAGATCTTGGCCACATGTGCTTATTCTTCTTGGATCACTCACTCTGGGGAAGCCATCTCCATGTCACGAGGAGCCCTGCGCAGAGGTCCATGTGTGAAGAACTGAAACTTCCGGCCCATAGCCATGCGAGGGAGCTTGGAAGAGCTTGGAAGAGAATCTTCATGAATGAAAGAATGAATGAATGAGACTGCAATCTCATGAGAAATCCTGAGCCAGAACAACTCAGCAAAACTGCTCCCAAATTCCTGACCCTAAGAAGCTATGTAAGATAATCAATGCCGTTTTAAGCTGCTAAATTTGGGGGTAATTTGTTATGTAGCAACAGATAACTAATACAGATGTCTCACGTGGAGACTTAGAAGGGTGGTCAAGGAGACATGAAAACTTTGAGACCGGTACCATAAGGAACCAGAGAACAGAATATTTCATGGAGGAAGGTCTGTTATACAGTGTCAAATGCTACCAAGTGGTAGAGAAATGGAATTTTCAACAAAGGGGTGATTGGTAACCTTGGTGAAAGCAATCAGTGGAGTGTGGGAGGGTAGAAACCAGATTATAATAGACTGAAGAATAAGTAAGGATAAAAGCTAGAATTTTTCCATTATCACACTTAATTGCGGGGAAAATCCCTTGTGATAAACACCAAATCCCCATTTTGGGGATGAGAAAGCCAGGGTCACATTGCTCCTATGTGGTAAAATCCGTACGCCCCCGCCTGCAGTGGCTTGTTAGAGAATTCTAACTACATTCATTACTCTTTCTGGGAAGCGTTCCGATAATTCCATTTTGTAACCTCACCGCACTTGCAGCGATGTTCTTGCAACGTTACAATTTTGGTGTCCCAGCCCGCTGCCCAGCTGGGATGGACGCTCCTTCCTCTGGCTCCGCCTTACTCACCCCTCCTGCCTTGGGAAGAGAACTGACAAATTAAAGTTAGTGAAGAGCCATTCTTTCATTCATTTCAAAGCTACTTATTGAACTCTTTGTAAGAGCCTCAGCTACTGGCCAGACTTCTCAGACAAGAATGGGCTACCAACGTGATGTTTTACATATGAAGTCAGCACTCCACAAGCAAAAGAAAATCTTCGTTATCTTCCTGGAGTGAGAGCCCCTACCCAAGGTTGAAAAAGGAATGCAAAATTCAGCAACTGCAGCATCAACAAATTGAAGCAATCGTAGTAATCATTCAGCGGTGATTGATAGCAACAGCTCCTCTTGGGTCTCATACATGAACCTATAGATAGGTAGCTATTTCTAGCTCTAAATCTGTTTTCATGTCTTTGGCCTCCAGTCAATCAATTCACCTTTCCATGACCCACACGGCCTCCCTCACAGAAAGATTTCCTGAGAAAGCTTTGCCCTAGGAGTAGAACCACTTCAGACCAGCTTGAGCTACATTCAGTGACCACATGGTGTCGTGGTCCACCTCCTGGCTTTAGAATCAGATAGGCCTGACCTGGGAGTCCAGCTCTGATACAAGGTATGTGACTTTGAGTGGGTTTTTTTTTTTTAACCTCTTTCATTCCTAGGCTCCTTATCTGGAAAAAAAAAAAAGGGTGGGGTTTAATCATATCTACCTCATAGCATGACCACAAGTTTAACAGGAAGCAAACATTTTTATGTTAAAAATATTACTGCCGTATTTCTTCATTTTAAGTGAGGCAGGATTCATCTCAGAGGCGCTCGGCTCATTTGTTGGGGAGAGCACTGGGGTAAACTTTTGAGGCTGAGAAAACCAGCTGAGCAACTCTATACACACCCATCTCCTTAGATCCTCCTTTGACCCCAGATTGAGAATAGCCCAGATTGGAGACATTTGTTCAAAGAGCTAAATTTCTGCGTGTGATAAAGTGATAGAAAGCTGATATTTTCAGGGAAAGGTGGGGAACAGTAGAGAAATGGAGGAGAAGGCTCTCAGGAAGGAAAAATGGCTGCAGGCAGGGTTCTGGGTAGCAAAACAGCCAGGAGGGAGGGCGGGGCAGGTGAGGAGCTTTACTGTGGTGATTCCCAGCTATTGCTTGCTCTAAGTGGTGCTATAACTGTCCTATCTTGCCTCTGACCTTCAGTAAAAGTCTTCCACACAAAATGACCCTGTGTTCTGGGAGCTTTAAGGACAGAAGGAAGGAAAGAGTTTAACTTGCTATGAGAATAATAGGACGAGAGGATGCCCTGTCACGAGGCAGGAAAATGACCTTGAATTCAGCTGGAGCAGGAATTCATAAGAAAAAGAGAACATGAAAATGTCAGCCCATCCCCCAGGAATCCTCGGAAATCTTGGGGAGAACAGGGACATCCCACAGAATTTGGTACGGGGACTCGGGCTGTTTAAGGAAAACATGTTCCTTCTCTCATAAGGATTAAATGAGAGAATGTACAGGAAGCAATTCGCTCCGAGCCCAACCTGTGATCAGCACTCTAAACTAAAGGTAGCTTCTTATTACGATTTAATGGACAATTTCCTCTTTTCTTCACCCCTTTGAACTTCAAGGACTCACAAGCTATTTGAAAATTATGATATAGTCATTCATTTATTCTATAAACATTTATCAAATTCCTTCTATGTAGCAGGTAATCTGAATAATTTCAGGCAGTAGGAGTGATGATCATAGTTCATGTATGCGGGCTTAGCATGTGCTAGGTAGTGGGCTAAGTGCTTTACCCGGCTTGTTTCATTTAATCCTTGCGACAATCCTAGGGAGGAACGATTATCTTCCCACTTTATAAACGAGGAGGCTGAGGCACAGTGAGGTTAAGCGACTTGCCTAGACCACATAGCTAGCCAGTGGGAGAGCCAAGGTTTGAACCCAGGCAGTCGGATTTCAGAGCATTCTCTAAAACTCCATACTGCACTGTTTTTGAATGCAACTGACATGTGTGTGAGTTATGGCCTATGGGGGGGAGGGGTCATGGGGAGGTAAACCTACAAGTATGGCTAGGATTTTCTTGCCTTCTTTTTCCTCCTACCTCCCATTCCCATTCTAGCTCTCACTGTCAAGACGGGGGTGGCACCAGCATCCCAACACTTAACATCTGTTCAGAGCTTCTCATCACCTGGTTTGAGGTCTCCCATTCTACCTGTGCCCACCATTAGCAAGGGGAAACACGAAAAGGGAGAGAAGGAAAAGACCTGTTGAACTAACCGATAGATAATTAGAAGCTGACTATTTTGCCATAATGCAGCACAAGAGCAATAAATCAATCAATCACTTGGGGGGTAGGGAAGGACTTTCCTATAATCAGCATTTAAAGGCTTATACCACTTAATTAGTCTGTTAATTAAAACTGTTCTCCTCCTTCCACATGTTATCAGCCTGCAAGGCAGAGAAAAACTCAAGCCCCCGGGGTGGGGGGGGGCAGGAGATAAGAGAAGTAAGAAAGACTGGAGTGCATAGCAGATTCAAACAGCTGGGCATGTGGGTGTTTTAAAAGCACAACGCTTAGTGCCCGGGGCAAATCTACCTGCTAGTAGGAAGGGAACGTTTATCAAAAACCAAAAGGCTGTTGTCTTTGTTGAACAGAAAGGGGAAAAAAATGATTTAATCGTTAAAGAGAAAAACCCCCATAACCGCACACAGGGATCTTCGAAGGGCAGGTGCACTGCGTGTTCCCTGGGGCGCTGGATACAGTGAGAAACAAACATGCTTGGGGCAAACGCAGCGTTATCAGAAGACTCTGGAGCTCGGGGACTATGCCCTGATGCTGACGTGTGCACTTCTGAGGGAACTAACACACATGGAGTCCCTACTATGTGCCAGGCACCGCCTCCATTCTTTATGTCTGTAACATCGTGTTTGGTGATTTCGTCGACATTCTTAGAGTGCGCTCGAGTTATTTCTGGGAATTCCCAAAAAAGGAGCCTCATACGAGCCTTCACAGCTGTGGTCACCAAAGACTGGCTGCTCTGCTCTTCTCCTCCTGTTCTGGCTCTCAGTGGTCCATGCCTCCTGCCCACCAAGAGCCGGGAAAAGCCTCTCATCGCTGTGGCTGACTGTGTCATGCAAACTCATAGGGCCCAGAAACTCACAAGTCATTCTTGAGCAGTTCAAATAGACTCCGAGCCCCACAGCTCTCTCCGTGTTCCTGGGAGGACTGTGGCCTTCATACTCCTTTCCTCTCTTTTCCAGCCCCTCCGCTGGCCTCTGTCTTCCCCACCCTGGTTACCAAACACACACTCTGGTGCACTCAAATGAAGACGAGCAGACACGGAGTCTTCACCAGCATCAGCCCACCAGCAGCGGTTAGGTTACCTTGTTATTACAATCCTCACAACAGCCGTGTGACAGACCACTAGCAATCCCATTTTACAAAATAGGGAAACTGTGGCTCAGAGAGGGTAAACCATTTGGCTAGGACTCCGCAGGTAGTGACAAAACATTTAGATGAGGGCTTCCCTGGTGGCGCAGTGGTTGAGAGTCCGCCTGCCGATGCAGGGGACACGGGTTGGTGCCCCGGTCCGGGAAGATCCCACATGCCGCGGAGCTGCTGGGCCTGTGAGCCATGGCCGCTGAGCCTGCGCGTCCGGAGCCTGTGCTCTGCAACCGGAGAGGCCACAACAGTGAGAGGCCCACGTACCGCAAAAACAAACAAACAAAAAAAGCACATTTAAATGAGCTCAGTAAATATATGCTGACGGACAGAATTGGAAATATGGAGGCAAGAGAAGATCTCCAGCTTCTGGGAACTTTGGGGCCTGCAGGGGTCCGACTATGTGGTAAAAGGGAAATGTCAGTTGAGGCCACCCTTCTAGGGTGGGAGAAGGGGCAGAGATGGGGAGTATAGGGTCAGCTCCAAGGTCAACTGCTCCTGAACCCAATTCCCCTGCTGGACACCTGTAGTTATCTAATCTACTTTCTACCAACAACCCATCACATTCCAACCACCCCGCTAGCCCACCCCCCCAAAAAAACCCCTTCAGAAATAGTAAGTGGTGTCATTTGTTAGCTGCATGAGCCTCTGGATGTCAACATGTACAAACATTCCCACTTGGGGATGGAATGGAGGGGCAGTGGTAATGCGATGGAGAGAGCCTGGGCTTGGAACCTAGTGACAAACTGCTGTTCCCCGGTAACTATCTAGGTGAATTTAGGCAAATTGCTTCCATTGTCCACCTTCAGTTTCCTCATATGCAAAATGGGAAATGTCAGCCACCTTCCTCAAAATGTTACTGTGAGGATTAAGCAAAGTTAATACAATACTATTATTATATAGAGAGAACTTCAAAATTACAAAGTGCTTCCACATATACCTCTGGCAACCCTCAGAGCACCCTGAGTATTATTATCCCCATTTTTCAGTTGAGGAAATCGAAGACCCAGAAAGACTGGAATTCACTAGAGAACAGTGAGGGGTGCTATTTCTCAAAAGCAGTGGGCCTGGCCCCAGCACGTCTGACTTTCAGATCCTGCAGCACCACAGTATCTGTCCCAGAGTCCCTGTGTGTGTCATGTTCAAAGCTTTCATTCCTCTGGTAAGCAGTAAACATTTGTGTTCCTATCAGGATACTGCTGCAGCGCTCCTGTTGTGGCGGGGTAAGTGGACATCATCTAAGTGAGGAACAATCTCTGTGATGAATGTTACAGGTGGGGAAAGGCAAGGTGACATACGTGGAGACAGAGACAGAGGGAAACCAGAAGAATGAGTAGGGCATAGCCTCACAAATCAGGGACGGGGGTTCTCACCTCACGGTGGGAAAGAGCTTGCTGTTTGGTACAAGTGAAGCACAAAGGGTGAGAGGGAAGGGGCAAGAGAGGAGGCCAGAGGGTTAGCTGAGGGCCAGAGCTTGGAGGCTGAGAGAGCTGGGTGAAGGAATTGGGACCTCATTCTTAGTAAATGCAGAGCTGCCTACACATTTTCAGCAGAGAAGTGGTTGATATTTTTGGAAGATCCTTCTGGCTGGGATGTGGAGACTGGATCAGAGCCTGGTGAGACTGGAGGCAGATAGGCCCGCTAGGATGGAGACAGATGCAGAAATTCAAGCAAGAGATAATGGTGGTCTGAGCTTGGGATAGGGCCATGGGGATGGAGAGAAGGGCAATCTCTGAAATAAATTTAGGACATGGTGATTGATGGGGAATGTGTATGGAGGAAAGAAAGGGAGGGGGGAGGAGTCAAGGATGACACTAGCTTGTTTCTGGCATGTGCAACTGGTGGGTGGTGATGTCCCTTATTCAACAAGGGGACACTTGGGGTAGAATATCTGCTATTTGTCAGGGGTATCCTGTATGAGCCTGTAACCCAATTTCACCTAGGGACCTCTAAATTATGTTTGCCTTGCCCAGAGGAGAAGAAATGGATGAAAAGATCCTGCCAACTTGAGAATTCTGCTTGACAGGTGCCAAGGTGTGGATGTATGTTGATGGTGAAGCATCTGGTATGAGGGGCATCCGGTTCCTCTGGAGCAAGGGCATTCATCTTCCTGGGTCTCCAGTGGGCCTCCTGTTCCCTCAGCCCAGCTTCCCTTTGATTATTTAAGAGCTATTTGTCAAGGGCATACCACGTAAGCCACCTTCGTAGTTGCAGAGCGGAAACTCTTCTTAGAAGAGTTTATAATCTAGAAGCAGCCTTAAGACAACCAACCACAAAAATAACTACAGGTCCACATGAATAGCGTTAATAGCCATAAATGGCATAAAGAACATGCTCCCAGAAGACCAAGGTCACTTCTGATTGGGAAAACCAGGGAGGAAGTGGTATTCAAGCTGGTCTTAAAGGAGAGGTGGAACTTCTATAGGCGTAAATGTGGGACTGCGGTAGGAGTAGGTACTCCTGAAGGAAGAAACAGCATGAGCAAAGATGGCAGCGTGCACAGGGAACCACCATCTCCATCTCTTGCTATCTTGGGGACGGCAGAGAGGGAGTCCTTAAGCTGGGGTCCATGGAGCTTTGGGAAGTCTGAGAATTCCCTGACCGTGCAAAATTATGTTTATGCATGAATGTGCACTTTTCTGGAGAGGGGCCCAGCTCTCTTTCAATTCTCCGAAGGATCTAGGGCCGAGAAAATGTTAAAAAACAGTACTCCAAATCTCCCGAATTAGAATTTACAGGTGGGTTGAGGCATCTGTCGTTTTTTTGTTTTTTTTTATTTTTTATTTTTTTATCTCTTTCAAGAACTGTCCGGTGCACACCTCGGATCTCTAGACAGGCCCAAGGAGACCCTGAAATGCTAGCTCACAGGGCTTCCCTGCCTTTGCCCACCCCTGATCCCCCCACCTCCATTTTATGAGTAGTCGCCACCCTCACCAGTCTCCACTGCCCTGAGAGAAATACGGGAGGCAAGGTCAGAGAAGCAGAGGGGAAACTCAGGGACTTATGCAAGACTCTGGAATCTCCTTCAGAGATGGGGTGTGTGGGAGCCTTTCCCCCGTAAGGCTGGAGGTCAGAACGGCCTGCGGGGTCCCCCGCCCCACTGCAAACCCACGGTCAAATTCTGGGAATTTCCAAACCAGTCGGCGGTGCTGCGGCAGATCTTCCCGGACGTCAGCGTGCGGTGCCGGCCGCGGCCGCTTGGTGGCGCGGCGCCGGGCGCCGAGCGTGGGAAGCGCGGGCGCGCGGGCGGGCTGAGCTCACACACCCGGGAAGCGGCCACGGCAGAGCCGGAGTCCGCAGCGGCTGCGCATCTCGCGCCTCCCGCGGGGCGCTCAGGGGGCGCCGAGGAGGTTGTGCGGTCCCCTGGGAGGGATGCGGACGCCGGAGGTAAGACCGGGGCCCCGGGCGGGTGTGTGTGTTGGGGGTGGGGGGGGACGCCGCGGCCGGGCCTGCGGGAAGTCTCCGAGAGCCCCGGGCAGGGGTGGGCCCCCTGGGGACGATGCCCCGGGCCCGGCGGGCTCGGGTCGTCCCCCACCCCCGCTGCGGCGCGGCCTTCCCGCGCAGCTGCCCTCGCCGCGTGGGTGGGAGCGGATCCGGGCCGGGAGCAGCCCGGGCCGGTCCCTGGGCTCTGGGGCCGGGGCCAGCAGGGTGGGGGAGGTGGATGAGCAGCCCCCTGAGCCCGGCCCGGGAGCCCCTGCCCGCTCCTCACCTTCCGTTTCTCAGCTCCGCAGTGGGCGTGGTGCCCCTCTGCTGCAGAGGGGGTGCCCGGAGTTGAGGAAGGCAGTGGGGGAGGAGAGCGCAGAGACAGGTGGTTGAGGGGGCGAGCGATGGTGCACGGAGGCTCGTGATATTAATGCCTATTTCTTTCTCCCCCCTTCTTCAGGGGGCGCGGAGGTGCGCGTGGAGGAGGAGGCGGGAAGGCCAGAGGCTTAGCTCGGGCGAGGCAGGCGCAGCCGGAGATGCCACTGGGCAATGTCTCTGTTCATTACCCCCCCCCCCCAGATTAATAAAGTGGGTGTGGAGGTGCGGCTGGGGGAGTTTGTTGAACTGCCCCAGGCCTGCCGCCTGGCTCTCTCGTGCATATCTGGGAGCCGCTTGCATTGAGCGCTCTGCAGAGGTTGGGGGTGGGGGCTGCCGTCGAATTGCAGAAGCTTCAGCAGCAGAGACAGTTGCAGAGATAGGGGCTGCGAGAAGGCCTGGGGGATGGAGGGGCGGTGTCCGGAGGTGAAAGGGAGTCTCCAGGCCTGCAGACTAAGTTCATAGGTGCTGGGTTGGCCAGGATACAGTGGGAGGTGGGAGCGGTAGGGAAAGAGGGTGTCCTTAGGGCCCCCTCCTTCCAGCTTTGTTTGTAGCCATAGACCAAAATGTGGGATTCGGCATTTGCCAAATGTGCTTAATTTTTTTTTTTTCTTTCCCTTTCTGTTTGTTTTGTTTTTTAGAGGAACGGCAAATGACAGAGCAGAGGGAAGGCTGGCCCAGCCAATCCTGGAGCCGCTGCAGCACTGGTTCCCCAAACAAACACATTCTGGTGCAAGGACAGAGAGGAGGGGGCTGCTGGCCCACACCCCTCCCCTGCCCTTGGCCCCCTTGCTGCTCCCCTGTGAGAAGGGCAGCTGGACAGAGGCTGCCTTGGGCCAGGGTGGTGATGGTGTTGTGGCCCCTCCCTGCTGCCCAGCGTGGGAAGAAGAATGCAGAGCCAGGCAAGTCTCCCTCTGTGTCCTCTGGGGTGGAAGGAGCAGGTAGAGACAGGGCTGGGGCAGCCATGGCCTGGCTAGCTTTGCTTTGGCCTTCGTGGCGAGAGGGCTGTACCTCCGGCCCCTTGGGTTTGGTTCTCTCGGCCTGTCCCTGGCACTCAACAACTGCGTCTATGTGCTCATTGGTGCCACCATGTTATATAACGCTTATATAATCTCCCAGGGCGAGTGCTGTGTCTCCACTCTCAGGTCACACAGACACTGTGTCCGTGCGGAAGTCAGGATCTGTGGAAGCTTCTACGCTCTCATCTTCAACCTGGCTCCTCCTGATCCCGACTGCAGGAGGGGGAAATGGGAGAGCAGGGGCCCACTCTACCCCAGCTGTCTGGGGCTGAGAAAGGGGGGTTGGCCAGGCAGCCTTCCTCATGTTCTTGCCCAGTGCACCTTCTGGTGGAGTGGATGCCATTCTTGTGCTCTGAGGCCAGTTTTTTGTTCTTGAGGTCCCCTGGCGTGGCAAATGGGTGTGGTGAGATGACCCCCAGAATGTTGCAGTGGAAGAATACATGGTACATAGGGTTGGATAAAGAGAGTGAGAAATTAACTCTGCCTTTGAGGTTTTGCGCAAGAGTGGCTAGAAGGATGGGATGACGGTGGCATTCTAAGAAATTTGGAGCAGGCCTAAGGGCTAGAGGATGGTCAGGGAAGGGTGTACAGGGAAGTGGATCAGACAGCAAAGATAAACATGGTGTTCTTTTACTGTACTCTCCACTGGGCTGTCCCTGGTTACCAGGGCAACAGAAGCAGTGATGAAAATCATGCCTTTCGTTCAGTGGAAAAATCTGGCTCCTCCTCCCGCCTCTTCCTTCTCTAATTGTCTGCAACCTATTGGGAGGGTGATGGCTCTAGGGATCAGAGACCCCAGCGTGTTCATATCAGGCACCCCCCCTTCCCCATTTTTTGTCATCTTCCGCCTTCCTGCATCCCCTGTCTCCCCCAGAGCTCAGTAATTGGCAGTTGCGTAGGAGTTGGACTGGATGGAGGGGGAAGGGCATGGACGTCATTGTAGGGCAGGGTGAGCAGAGCGTGGGTAGAGATGTGGATACAGGAATGACTGGCACACGAGGAGGGTCAGGCATTGATTAGCTGGATGGAACTTGTTCCTGGGATGGTAAGACCTGGGGTGGGAAGGGTGGGTGAGATGATGGAAGGCCTGCAGAACCTGGCAGTCTGGGCTTGCAGTGGTGGTAGGAAATAGGAAGGCCCTGAGGTTTCTGGTGTGGTCGTGGGTCCTGAGGAAAGTTAGAACTCATTCATTCAGCACTTTTTGGGTGCTTAGCATGTTAGGTAAGGTTCTGGGAGCTAGGAAGACACAAGTAAGTAGGACTGGGCTTTGACCTTGAAGAGATCATGGTAGATGAGAGGAGGATGGGTATATGGGGGAAGATCGGCTGGCATTGTTACAAGCCTAGAATCTGGGACTCCAGGCAGGAGATTGGCAATATTCCAGACCGGAGATGATGGATTAGGGTGGAGCGTGTGAGAATGCAGAGGAAGAGGTAGTTCAGAGAGCCCCTTTGGCTTGGGGACAGAACATGGGGAAGAGGAGGCGCTGACGTTTTGA
Organism: Physeter macrocephalus; assembly: GCF_002837175.3. Classification (NCBI taxonomy): domain Eukaryota; kingdom Metazoa; phylum Chordata; class Mammalia; order Artiodactyla; family Physeteridae; genus Physeter; species Physeter macrocephalus. The sequence goes on from NC_041217.1 coordinate 37,528,889, forward strand.
GCCTTAATGATTGACAGAAATAGAAAAATCAGGGTTCATACTTATTTGGGGTAGTCATGTTTGATTTGCTTTTAGACATATTGCCCAAGGCAGTGGCAGAATGTCTGGATGGAAATGTTTATGCTCAGGCAAATAAAATTTGCGATGGAAGTCAGTTCTGAGAAGAGGTTTGGAGGAAATTGTATTATGAAGCCTTGAAGGTATGAGGTTGTTGAGAAGGTAGTGTAGAGAGAGATCCCAGGGCCTGGGGCATCGGCCTAGAATTGGGTGAGGCTGTATGCCTTGTATTTGTTTATTATCCCAGGGCCCACCCAGACTGCTGGACCAGTTTCTGCTAATGAACGCCCACGTCTTCTACCAAACCACACCCCATTTTGAAGTTCAGGTTTCTGTTTAAGTTTTCTTCTCGCTAATAACTATGTCCAGGAGGATATGTCCTGGAAAGATAGATATATACATTTACCTCTCCAAGCTCTCTCCTTGGCCTTTGCTATACCATTCACTTATAAATTACGGAGAGGCCCTGGGATGTGCTATAGAGATGTGCCATAGGTCCTTAGCCTCCACCAGCGAGGCTGTTTGTTCTGGTTCCTTTCCAGTCATCACTCTAGAGGAATAAGAGCACTGGACAGAGTCAGGAGGCCTTTGCCAACTACCTGATCTTGGGCAAGTCACTTCCTTTTCCAGACCATAGCGTCTAGTCTAAGGGTCTAGTTTCTTCCAGCTCTAAAGCCTTCAGATATGATTTCCAAAGTTTTTTCCACTTTTGCCCATGTTTCTGATGCAGGTGAGGCTTTTGAAACCAGCAGCCCAGATTTCTTTGGAGTCTTGTGCGAGGGAGTAGGAGGAATGGAGACCTGGTCCCTAGAGCTGCCCCTGTCTCCAGAGTGGGCGGGAGCCCTCCAGGTAGAGGGTGGCCCCTGTTCCTCTTGGGAGCTTGGGAATGCTAGAAGAGCTGGTTTTCCCAGTGACCAGGAGTTGGCAAACTACAGCCCATGGGCTGATGCCTGCTTTTGTAAATAAAGTTTTATTGGAACACAGACATGCCCACTGTTTACGTCTATGGCTGCTTTCATGCTACATTGGTATAGTTGGGTAGTTGCAACAGAGACTGTATGACTACAAGGCTAAAGTCTTTACTGTCTTGCCGTTCAGGAAAAAAATTGCTAATCTCTGTCCTAGACCACCAGAAAAGTGCTTGGATCACCACTGGGGATGCTTACTATGGCCGGATTCCTAGGGTTCTTGAAGATTCTGCCTTGGGCCTTCCTTTGTGATCCCATGACAGGATGATGTGGCAATTGAGATGGTAGATTCTTAGAGTCAGCCCAAAGATAGTGGTCCTGGATCTGGGAAACCCCTTTCATTTTCATCTGTTTTCCTGAAGCCTGGAGGGTGCCTGTCCCCCTAGTCCCTCACACATATACTTCTTTGAGCCCGGAGACCTACATTCCTCATCAGGGAAGGCTTGTGGCCTTGGTGTGACAAGCTACCCTCCCTCTCATTTCCCAGGCCTATGCAGAGGAGAATGGGCCAACCCAAACCCAGTGTCTGGTGAGGAGAAGGAGAGGCTCATTGGTTCTGCCAAGTCCTGCAGCATATTTCCCTTGATACCTTTTTTTTTTTTTTTTTTTTTTTCACGGTATGCCGGCCT
>NC_041217.1:37530716-37535445 GCF_002837175.3 Physeter macrocephalus
GCTCAGCGGCCATGGCTCACGGGCCCAGCCGCTCCGCGGCATGTGGGATCTTCCCGGACCGGGGCACGAACCCGTGTCCCCTGCATCGGTAGGCTGACTCTCAACCACTGTGCCACCAGGGGAAGCCCTCCCTTGATACCTTTGCCTTGTCACTTCTGGCCTCACTATGCCCTTTAGTTCCAAGGCCCTGGAGGTGCATCTGCAGAGAGAGCCTGCAACCCAGCCTGGTTTGTCTGCCTGAACTTGGCACTCATCCACTGTCGGAATAAGGCCCCGCAGCCTGGGGTTTGCGGGGTGTGTGTCTGTGTTGGCTTGAGGCCGGAATCAGTACTCAGGATTCTTGCAGCCAACCTTACAGAGTCCCCTTGTGTCCTGGTCTCCACCTTTTTTGACTCGGGCCTCATGCTGGAGTCTCGGTGAAACTCCTGGCTAGGAACAGGATGAATTTCAAGTTCTTGCTTTTATAAAACAGTAGCAGCAGAGCAGTTGGGTCACTTCTGCTCAGGGCTGAGGTAGGAAGTGAGACACTTTGGTAGCAAGAGGAAACCGCGTGCTCAGAGCCGTGCAGGAGGGGGGCAGGGGGCTGGTAACTGAGGTTTATTCCCATTGCAGCTGGAAGGGAGGAGGCTGGCAGTGAGAGGAGGGAGCAGACGACCCAGAATAGCAAAGGAGACAGAAGCTCAGCACACCCAGAGCTGCTTTTAGCTGGTAATGGTAAGCCTGGCTCTAGGAGCCTTACTTCTCACCTCCTCTACACACATTTTCCCCAGAGGCCAGGCCTGTGACTGTTCTCATCAAAGAAAAAAGGAAAAAGGTCTTCATCAGAAATCCTCTCTAAATACCTTTCAGTTTAGGGTGACCCCAGACTACACGGGTTTACACGAACGTTTAGACAAGTGCACTGACTTGGAGAAACATTCAGTTACTACAGATTTATTAAGGATCTGTTCTGGGTTGGGCATTGTGTGAAGCTTGGAGGATACAGAGGTCAATAAAGGATTCACAGTGTGGTCTGGAAGGTGTATGGGCAGTTGAACCAATTTTAATAGAACCTGTGCTAGATCATAAGCTTCAGGTGAGCACATCTGTGTGTGTCGTGTTCACTGCTGTGGCCCCATGTGGGGTCCTGTGCTCGGCGTATGGCAGGCACACACATGTTTAACTGGCTGACCCATCCCTGTTTGGTGTGTTTCCTGGAAATGTGCAGGAGGGATCTGAGGAGGTAAGTGGAGCAAGAGAGGAGCTCACGGCAGCGTGTGTGACAAATCTGGGCAAGGATGGACATACCTGGACAGACTGGTTATGCGAGTGCTGTTAAGCAGAAAGGATGTAGACGGGTTGGCTGTGTGGGAATGAGAGACACCGTTGGCCTTAGGACAATGAGAAAGGAGGAGAATGACCTGGTACAAAGAGGTGGGTAACCAGCCCCACATCACTGGATAAAGCCAGGGGCTGGGGAAGAAGGAAGAACCAGCCAGTGGCAGGGAAGGTAAGATTGAGTCGGGAGAGTAGAAACCAGCATAAGAGGAAGCCTGGAGGCGTCTCAGGCCCAGGGTGGAAGCAGAGCTGAAGCAGGTGAGTCCCAGGTGAAGATGATGACGGTGACTGTCGGCTCTGTCCTGCAGGTCTCGTCCGAAATGACCATGTCCAGGTATGACCCAGAATACCACTTTCCCCGCACTGGGGCAGACCCAAGGAAATTAACTGAAGTTTGAGATTATGGTTATTCTCCTTTCTAAAATTCTTACTGTGGAAATTTTCACATATCTATGACGGTAGAGAGAGTATAAGAAACTTCAGTGTTCCCGTCACTCAGTTTTATCTTGTAATCAACACATGGCCCCTTTTGTTTCATCTGTACATTCATCGACCTTATTCCTTACTCCCTTCTTGGATTATTTTACGGCAGATCCAAGACATCATATTTCATCCATAAATACTTCATGATGAGTCTCTAAAGACGTAATACATTTTAAAAAACATAACCCCAGTAGTAGTATCACCCCCTGCAAAAGCACCGTTATTCTTAATGTCACCAATCATCCATTCAGTTACGTTTCCCTTGCTTGTTGCCATTTTTCTTTTAAATAGTTGGTTTTGTTTGAATCAGCCTCCAAACAAGATCCACATGTTTCATTTAGTTCATGGTTGATCTCAGCGTCTCTGTTAATACAGATTATGCTCATTCTGAAAAGAATGACGCTTTGCAGTTCTGCCTTTTAGATTTACTTAGCTGCCCCTGCTCTATCTCCAGTCAGCCGCTATCAAAAGCCTTCCTGAGTTTTGTTGAACCATTTGGTGATTTTTGAGCACTTTTCATTATTCCTTGTCTTTGTGGTTTAATGTAACTAGTCGTTTTTACCTTCCTTCAATAAATATTTCTCGGGAGCCTCCTGTGTGTCAGGCACTGTTCCAGGCACTGGGCATACTGCTGTGAAAAGACAGGCTGGGCCCTGCTCTCAAGGAGCTTGCGGTCTGACCACGTGAGAGCTGTTGTGGGTCTGCTTGTCGTCCCCTGCCCCATGTTCCTCCCAGCCAAGTTGGGTGACCATACCCATCACTTCTGTGCTGACACATTTGCCATGTCCTAGGGCTTGGTATTCATGTTCTCATGCTGTCCTTTCATGTAGTTGATACGTGGTGTCCCCAGTACTGATGGAGAAGCCAGGTGTGGTTTCTGTGGCATGTCCCTGTTTCACAGCCTTGCCCATGGATTCTAGCAGTGTCACCAACTGACTTTGCGTGTGTCCATGTGACGCTCTTGGGCTTGAGCCTTTATAACTAGGCGAGTTCACGTGGAGAGCTTGCTTAACTGGCAGATTGTAGAGGGGTTGAGTAAAAACATCTGGAAGGTGCTCAGAACTGTTAAAGAGCTCAGCGCATGCCATGGTGCTGGTATGTTTTTTGAGCAGGTTGGCTGTTTCTGTGTCTTTTTGGACTTCCGGTTGCTTTGGGGCTTTTGCCCATAATGATTAGGCTACCTGCCTAATTAGGCCTGCTTTCTAGACCTGCTGTTTTCTTGCCAAGCAGTACGGTATTGGGTGACTGCCGCCTCAGTAGCAGAATCTAATGGTACAATTCAGGCCTGTCTTGTTAATAAGACATTTCACTGATTTGCATTTCTCTGTGAATAAATAATCAGACTTATTTGGACACTGTGACTTTTGATTTTGAGAGTCCATGATTCTTCTTGTATTTTTCCAGTTCAATGCAGATATATTGCAGTTCCTGGATTATAGTGTCTGAGCCTTTTAACAAAAAGTCTTAGTGAATAAAAATGAGTATATTCCCAGATACAAAGACTAGTATTCTTTCACCTTTCCTAGCTCTTTTACTCTATAGTTAAGATAGTAATACAGAATATATGAATATGCCATGATATACATGTCCTGTTACTGAAGGCTACATAGTTTAGAGTTTGGTGTTATGTTTTTATTTTCTTCTAGTTAAGTAATCTTTAATTATTTTGCTCACGCACCGGTGTTGGTTAAAACTTTCGAACAAGTTTCCTCGCGCGTGTGTGTGCGCGCGTGTAGGTATACAGCATCGCTGTGCTGATATATTACATACATTACAAAACACAAAAAGTTAAAAATGGCTGGATAGATTGTATTTCTGTCTGAACTACTTATGGTCCTGTGGGAGCCCCTCTTCTTTGCACTAAATTTCACCCTGAGACATATTCAGGACGTTGCTCCAGCACCTCCCTCTCCTTCTTGCATCACCATTTCCCCCCTCTCTCCTGGATCATTTCCATATGCTGCTGTTTTTCTCATGTTAAAAAAGGCCTTCTTTGACCTCTTCTCTTCTAGCTGCTGCCCGTTTCTCTGCCCCAAAGAGCTTCCAGTCCTTGCTCCCTTCGCTTCCTCTGTCAGATCCCTCCTGTCCGGCTAGTCCCAACCACTTTGGACAACAGCTCTCTTGCCAAGGCCAGCGGGGACCTCCATGGTACTAAGTCTAGTGGCCCCTTCCTGGTCTTCATCGAAGTAGCTTCAGCGATACTGGCACAGCTGGTCATACCCTTTTTCTTGAAGCTCTTTCTTCACTTGACTTCCAGGTATATATTTCTGGTTTTCCACCTGTCTCATTGGCCGTCCCTTCTCAGCATCTCGTCTCCCTGACTTCTAAATGTTAGAAGGCCTGGGGCACCTGCTGTCTATCTTCTTTCTCTTCATGATCCTCTCCCAACTCATGACTTTACATACCACCTGTATGGATGTTGTCTAGAATTCACTTCAGAGTAATCCCGTGAGATAAACAAGACTGACCGTGAGTTGATAATGGTTGAAACTGGCTGGTGGGTACCTGGGCGTTTATTCTGCTGTTCTCTCTAGTTTTGTTTATGTTTGAAATTTTCCATAATGAAAAGTTAAAAAAAATCTACATGCTAATGACCCCCAATTATTTTTCTCAAGCCCAGCTCAAGCTCCTGAAGTACAGTCCTATGTGTCTATCTGCCTACTTAACATTTCAACTTGAATGTTAATAGACATTTCATACTTAACATGCCCAAAACTGAACTTCTGATTTTTCCACGCAAATATATTCTTCCTGCAGTCTCGCATCTTGGTTATGAGAATGCCAACCTTCCCATTACTCATCCAAAATGCCTATGGTCATGCTTCACTTCTCTCTCTCTTTTTTTTTTTTTTTTTTTTTCGTTTTTTTTTCTTTTTGCGGTACGCGGGCCTCTCACTGCTGTGGCCTCTCCCGTTGCGGAGCACAGGCT
>NC_041217.1:37535647-37540752 GCF_002837175.3 Physeter macrocephalus
TCTTCCCGGACCGGGGCACGAACCCGCGTCCCTTGCATCGGCAGGCGGACTCTCAACCACTGCGCCACCAGGGAAGCCCCATCACTTTTCTCTTTTATGTCCTTCATTCAGTCCATCAGAAAATCTTGTTGCCTCTACCTGCAAAATATACGTAGACTATGACCAGTCAGAACTGCTTCCACTGCCGTCACCACGGTCCAAGCCACCATCATCTCTCACCTGCTTCTCCTCTGCCCCTTACAGGCTGTAGTCCTCACAGTAGTCAGAAGGATCCCACGAGACATAAGTCACATCCTGCCTGCCATGCTCAAAACCCTGCTGTGGCTTCTTTCCGCACTCAGTGAAAGCCATGGTTGGAGTGGTCTGCAGAGACCCTGCAGCTTATGAACACTGTCCAATAGAAATATAATGAATTACACAGGAGCACCACATGTGTAATTTAACAATTTCTGGTAGCTAAATATAAAAGGAAAAGGAAGTAGGTGAAATTAATTTTAATCATCTAACCCAGTATGTCAAAACTGTTTTCATTTTTGATGTGTATTTCGTTGTTCTTTTTGTACTACGTCACACCCATAGCACATGTCAGTTTGGACCAGCTACATTTCATGTGCTCAGCAGCCTCGTGCCTAGTGGCTGCTTTATTGGGATTGCAGGCCTACCTAGTCTGGCCCCACTTGGCTTCTGTGTCCTTCCCTCCTACTACTCTTCACTTCTTTCACTCTGCTGCAGCCACACTGGCCTCCTTGCTGTTCCTCAGATAAACCAGGCATTTCCTGTGTTAGGGCCTTTACACCTACTGTTCCCTCTGTTTGGAATACTTTTCCCCAGGGAGCCCCATAGCTGACTCTCGCTTCCTTTGGGTCTGTGCTCAGATACTACCTTCTCAGTTCCTTGCCTACCCACACATGCTTGCTAGCATTTCCTGCGTCTCTTCCCTGCAATGTTTTTTCTCCATAGCACCATCACTGTTGAACATAACTGTGCACTTCTGTTACTTCATAGATTTTCTCTCTCTCCCCACTGGAATGTGAGCTCCATGAGGGCAGGGGTTTTTGTCTGTGTTCCCTGCTGTATTTCCAGAGCATGGAACAGCGCCTGGCACGTATAAGAGGTGGATTGATGTTGCTGAGGAATTAAATGAAACGTATTATTAAGAATGATTCTTTTTTAGTAAGAACCATGCAATTGAGTGTATTTTATTGTTTCAGAATATCATGGATCATATTTTGCAATATGGCAGCTTGAAGGTCTGCTTCAAGTCACGGTGTTTTGAAAGAGTCCTCTCTATAAAGATGTTATTATGGGTTCAACTTATAATATAAATGGATTTAAGACCCCTGAAATACTGTATTTCGTTCACTTCATTGAGAGATTTGAAAACAAGTTGGTGTATCCTGTCTTATGTGTGTTCACAGATAAAAGGCTTTAGAGACAATGTCTTTCTGTCAAATTTGGTAGTATCATCAGGTAATGGTGGAAATGATTTCCAAATGCCAGTTTTTGAAATGCTCGTTCCGTGACACAAGTCTCTTTCAAAAAGTAAAGGCTTTCTTACCCATTTTTAAAATGTCACTTTACCTTAAAGGGACAGATTAAATACTTATTTGTTTGTTTAAAAAATAGTCATTAATCGGCATTCTCCTGATAGGCACTCATTACAGAAGAAGTCAGCAAATTTTGGAACCTTGTTTTCCAGATTAAAAAGAAATATAATTTCTGTTTAAGTTGAGCCACACTTTCAGGTCTTCCACCATGAGATGATCATGGCAGTGTGGTCCAGTGCTTTGCAGATCCCACCCTCTCATTGCCAAGGAGTCATTTATTGTATTGAAGAGGATATCCTTAAAGTTGCTTGACTGGGCACATGTAAACCATACTCAAGTGCACAGACAACTGGGCTGCGCTTGTCCATCCTTTGGTGTTTTGTGTCTCCTACCTGGACCCAGGACGCAAAGGTGGTGGCACCAGCGTGTTGTGAGTTAGGAGGTAGGCGGTTGCGCTCAGAAGCTGCTCTGGAGGTGAGCATAGCAAGGATAGCTGGAAGAGGTGGCCAAGGTAGCTAGGGTAGCGGCTGTCTTTTTTTTTTTTTTTTTTTTTTTTTTTAATTGAAGTATAGTTGATTTACAGTGTTGTGTTAATGTCTGCTCTACAGCAAAGTGATTCAGTTATACATACATTCTTTTTTATATTCTTCTCCATTATGGTTCATCTCAGGATATAGAATATAGTTCCCTGTGCTCTACAGGAGGACCTTGTTGTTTATCCGTCCTACATGTAATAGTTTGCATCTACTAGTCCCAAACTCCCAGTCCATCCCTCCCACACACCCCCTCCCCATTGGCAACCACAAGTCTGTTCTCTATGTCTGTGAGTCTGTTTCTCTTTTATAGATAGGTTCATTTGCGTCATATTTTAGATTCCATGTATAAGTAATATCTTATGGTATTTGTCTTTCTCTTTCTGACTTAACCTCCCTTAGTATGATAATCTCTAGTTGCCTCCATGTTGCTGCAAATGGCATTATTTCCTTCTTTTTTATGGCTGAGTAGTTTTCCATTGTACATATGTACCACATCTTCATTATCCATTCCTCTGTTGATAGACATTTAGGTTGTTTCCATGCCTGGGCTATTGTGAATAGGGCCGGCTATCTTCTTAGAGAGAGAGGTGTTATGCCTTTGAAGCATTGTGCCATGTCTTCCATCCATTCACCTATATATGGAAAATGCTTGTGCAAGTACGCTTTCCTTCCATTTTGACGGTCTAGGAGGTATGTCAGCTGGATATGTGCACGTGGAATTGTTTTTCCAACTGCCGTGACCAGAAGTGCGATTTAAAAGATCAACAGCTGGATTGAGAACTGCAGCTCCGGCTGGGAACCGAGGCCCTGGTTACTTTCTGCTGCAGTGGAGATCATCTCCTGCGTGCCCTGGGCCCGGCATCGATGAGCAAGGCTTGTCTCCAGCGGGCCAGTCTTTGCTACTTAGACCACCAGCCAACCCGTCAGCCTCTCTTCTTGCCACACATTTGTACAGGGCCTCCTGTGGAAAAGGCTCTGTGTTTCTGGATGCAGTGGCGTGGGCACAGGAAAGGAAGGAATGTGCCAGTGTGAATGAGACCTGGTCTCTGTCCTCAGGGAGCTAATGCTTAATGAGGGAGATAGACACCCATGCTAAATACAAGACAAAGCATAAAAGGGACACGGATGGAGTGTGAGAAAGTGTTATATTAGCCAGAGTGGGAATTGGAGAGGTGGTGAAGAACATGAGCAAGGAGATCTCATCCATCTCTTCATGGCTGAATCCTCAGAGCCTAGCACAGTGCTCCATCCCTATCAGGTGCACAGGAAATGTGTATTTGTTAATAGCTGGGTGTTGAAGGAATGGGGCTTCACCCCCAGGGATGAAGGAGGAAATGTCTTGTTGGGAGGAGGTGGTCATGTGCCCTGAGTGGGTGTGTGTGGCAGGAGAGGGGCTGTGTTCTGGGAGGGCCAGCCTCAGGGCAGGGCACCTGGACCAGCTTTTTCCAAGAATTTGATTTTGGTGGTTCTTAACCTCTTTTTGTGCCAGTTCTCATTAGGAATCGCATGGAAACTGTAGTCTCTTGCTCTAAGAAAAAAAATAAAATCATGACAGCACATGATTTGACATATACCATTAGAGGACTCACAGATCCCAAGGTATAAAACCCTGCCATAGGCTGGGGAGCCGTCAATGCTTATTGAGCTCTTTAAACAGGGATAAGACACTTTTTTTTTCCTGGAGTCTTTGGGAATTGACTCAGATGAGTATATACTGTGTAGGCATTCTGGGTTTTAAGGGCATTGGTAAGTGACAGCCACAATAGTGGCCTTGATGAGCTTAAGGAAGCAGTGGAGAATTGGAGGGGGGTGGCAGTTGGCGGCCTCTGTGCACTGATATGGAGAGATCCAATGTTTGCTCCACTGAGCAGGGGATGAAAAAATTTACCTGAGAGAAGATAGAAAAACATTAAATTTAAAACTTACTAATTCAGGGACTTCTTTGGCGGTCCAGTGGTTAAGACTCTGTGCTTCCAGTGCAAGGGGCATGGGTTCGATCCCCCGTCCAGGAACTAAGATCCCATATGCCGCTGCATGGTGTGGCCAAAAAAAAAAAAAAAATTTTTTTTAAGATTAAAAAAAAAATTGAACTTACTAATTCAGAATATGGAATGCTTATGCTAGTTTTTTTCTGTGACGTGTTTTCCAGCTCAGATACCCAGCCAAGCAGTAATTACAGATACAGAGAGGCAGTGTGTTGCATTTCTGGGAACAGAGAGAGTGGAAGGGAGTTATTAGAGTTTTATATCACCAAGGTATTGGGTTCAGAGAACTCCTTAGCAATCCTGACCCATCAGGGAAGGCTGCCTGGAGGAGGAATGTGGCAAGATTTCATGGGCCACTTGGAAAAGCAGAAAGACTGGGTTGAGGACTGGGCTTATTTTAAAATTATATGGTTTTTGTTTCTGTTGTCACAAAAATTCCTATAGATTATCTGTATACCTTCAGTTAAAAAATAAATTTACAAAACAAACTTTCTGTCCTCTAGGAGTTTGTAGTGTATCTGCTGTACAGATAGGCTGTCTGGAGAGTTAAAAAATCCAGTATGGGCGGCACAGTGTTGCCATTTCTGCCTTTGTGTGTCATAGGTAAGTTCATTCATGGAGGGGTGAGGTTGGGGGGTGGTGAGGCCATGCTTTGTCCCAGGGGACAATGTTGATTGAACATTGGCCCTGTGCCAGGCTGGGTTAGATGCTGGCCAGCACCCGAAGGCACCGCTGGAGTGGGAGGGGAAAGCCCTTGCGCTCCTGAACCTGAGTGTAGCAGGGGACAGACTCGGGGGTCTTGGGAGTAGCATTGTCCGAAGCATATGGCGGGGAAAGGGCTTGATGGTTGCTGTGCAGTCTCTTCCACCCCTCTGCTGACGTCCCCCACTCATGGGATTTTGCTTTGTGGGAAAGTTAGTCTGTGACAGAGTTTATTTATTTATTTTTTTTTGTGGTATGCGGGCCTCGCTCTGTTGTGGCCTCTCCCGTTGCGGAGCACAGGCTCCGGACGCGCAGGCTCGGCGGCCATGGCTCGT
>NC_041217.1:37540926-37541458 GCF_002837175.3 Physeter macrocephalus
CGCGGCATGTGGGATCCTCCCGGACCGGGGCACGAACCCGCGTCCCCTGCATCGGCAGGCGGGCTCTCAACCACTGCGCCACCAGGGAAGCCCCGTGACAGAGTTTTGAAAGTTCTTTTGAAAAGAAGAACCCCTCCTGTTTTCCCCAGGGAGGTGTTCAGACTGCAAGACCAGACACCTTAATGGGTGGTGAAATCAATTTAGTGGGTTCGGACCAACGTGGAAAAAAAAAAGAGAGTAACAGAAAATATTAGATTGCATAGTATGTAGTAAAGATGAGTATGATTTCATGAAAGTCTCAGTCATATATATATATATATATATATATATACACACATATCTACAGATATATGTATCTGTATACACACAAGTGCACATGTATATAAGTACCAGGCCACAAGGCCACCTTGTAAACTTTTTTTTTTTTTTTTAATTTTATTTTTTTGCTTATTTATTGTTGGCTGTACTGGGTCTTCAGCTCTGTGCGAGGGCTTTCTCCAGTTGCGGCGAGCGGGGGCCACTCTTCATCGCG
>NC_041217.1:37541624-37584659 GCF_002837175.3 Physeter macrocephalus
GTTGCGGAGCACAGGCTCCAGACGCGCAGGCTCAGTAGTTGTGGCTCACGGGCCCAGTTGCTCCGCGGCATGTGGGATCCTCCCAGACCAGGGCTCGAACCCGTGTCCCCTGCATTAGCAGGCAGATTCTCAACCACTGAGCCACCAGGGAAGCCCCTAAACTTTCTTTCTTACTGTGGGTTAGGGTCCAGAAAGTTTGAGAAACAAGCACTGGAAGGATTTCTTTGCTCTTAGTGTAGAGCATGGGTTCCAGTCGCTTCCCCAGAGGCCATCTCTATGGAGACTTTTTTTTTTTAAGAGCAGCAGAGTCAGGCTGTCACAGCATGATCTGAGGTTTGTCTGCGGCTGCTTACCCACTCCTGCCCCCACTTCCCCGTGCCTGGTGTTTCCTGCTGTGGCGAGCTGGGGAGAGAGGCCAGGCAGACCTCACCAGGGGTGGGAGCAGAGGCCGCCTCCCCTCCCAAGTCACCAGGTGTGACCCCCTGGAGTGCAGCATCTCCAGCCCCGTGCCTCTTCTCTGGCTTCTTGACTTGATTAGCTATTTCCATACCAAGGGCAGGGAGAGGAAGGCCAACCTGACTTATTACTTTGCCCCGTTCTTCTCTGTTTCTCAGGGGCATTGGGTGGGGAGGCTAGAGTCCACACTGTCTGGGGGGTGGATTCCTGGTGGGCTGAAGTGAGCCAGCTCCCCGCTCAGAATGACCACTTAGCTCGGTAATTCTCTGGCTCCATCTTTCCCACAGAGGAGAGGAGCCTTTCTTGGATCGCAGTTGCTTCTTCCATCAACTGTGCTGACCGGCCTGCAGAGCGCTGACCCACTTGTGGTACCTCAAATAGAGGTTTAAATTAGGACCTTTAATCTGTAAGAGGCTTACAGCCCGTTGGGTGGCCAGCTGCTCTGGACTTCTCTGTGGGCAGAGCTGGGCTTTGCCAGGCTGTCGTTGGGTTGAGGGAATCATGGGGGTCGGTGGCTTCCTTGCAGGAGTGACCGTACGTGTGGCCTCACTCATGGAGGCCTGGGAACAGCAGGAGTCCCAGGGGAGCAGAGCTGTTTGCCCGACACTCCTTTCGCTGTCGGCACTTACACACACAGTCCCTGGGAGTGGGTGGGTACCATCTCTGGTTATGGGCCAGGGTGGTGGTCTGTCCTTGTAGTGATGGAGTGGAAAGCCCAGAATTCCATGGGCCTTGGGTACTGGTGCTGCTTCTTCTGGGCACTGAGCCTGGCTCCTTGCCGATGTGCAGTTAGCTCTGCTGGCTCAGTGTGTGTTTCCATCCCACAGACGCCTATTAACCAAGAGCTGTGTGTCCAGTACGGTGCTGGGTGCCATAGGGGCACACAGAAACATGAGACTTGGGGCCTCCCCCAGATCGCTCATTGTCTTTTTGAGGAGACCCGACTAGTACATATCAAAGCATTCATTTGTCCCACAGACACATACTTACTTGGCTGGTAGCTGTTCACAGTAGCAAATTATAAAGTTGCAAAGTAATAGGCCTGGGGGGAAGTTCTTTGGGAGGCCTGGGAACGGGGAGAGCTATGGGGTGGTGAGAGCTGGGCCTGAGTGGTGGGACTTAGCAGGATGGGGAGAGGGGAGGTCGTTGAAGGTGGGAGGAACAGTGTGAACAGAGGCCAGGAGAGTGCGTGGTCCACCTCTAAGTGCAGGTTGCTGGAGCCTCTTCCTCCCCTCCCGCTTCTTGAAACAGTCCCAGTTTCAGTCCTAGAAACTTACTCCTTCAATAAAGTAGAGACAGATCTCAGGTTCCCTCTTTTTTCTCCTGTTTATCATTATAACAACAATAATGACTCCCGACTTTTATTGAGCGCTTACTGCATACCACTGTTCTGTGTGCTTTACGTGGATTGTCTCATTAAGTCTTCCCAGCAATGCTCTGATATCACTGTTACATATTATTATGTGCATTTTACAGTTGATGAAACTGAGCCATAGAAAGGTTAAATGACTTGCCCACGGTCACATAGCAAGGTTGCGGTTGGGTCAGAAGTCCACCTGAGGCAGCGTGAAAGCCGAGGCCGTGCTCTTAACCCACTGGTTCCCAAACTTGTCTGATCATTGAAATCACCAGGGAATCTTGTAAAATTTCCAAAGCCCCAACCAGTTACATTACCTGCAGACCAGTTACATCACAGTCTTGGGGACGAGGGGGTGGGGTGGGGAACTCTGGTATGAGTAGTTTTTGAAGTTTCCCAGGTGATTGCAATGTGCCAGGTTTAGAAACCACTATCTTAACCTCTGAGTTTTAGGGCCTGTGAGTATTTGATGGAATACATTTCTATACTCAAGGCAGAGGGGCCTTCCCCCAGGCCTGTGTCACCACCATTCCATAGGGAGTAACTCCAGCTTCTTGTCTGAGGGAGCAGGATCCCTGTCACCCCGCGGCATCTGGGACTCCCCGAGAGTGAAGCCTGGGTGGGCTGGAGTGGACAGAGGAAGGACTGGTCGCTTGGCATCAGTGCCCCCTTCCCCCTCTGAGTGCCACCTTGGGGCAGAGACTGCTTTCAGAGCCCTGCAGACCTCCCCACGGTTTCTCACGTTCTGCTCCCCTGGGCCCCTGACTTCACTGGGGAGGGGAGAGGGTCACATGAGGGCACATCGCTGCTGACAAGTCTCGCTCCTCTCTGCCTGTCCCCGGGTGAACCTGAAATGGACACGAAGTGCAGAGTCCTTTGGGTGACTGGGAACAGCACTAAATTTAGCAAAACTCTAGCTGGTGGGTGGCCGGCCTGTAGTGAGCCAAGCCCAGCCCCAAGTGGACTATATTTTATAGTCAGCAACGCAGCCAGTGTAGTCTGTGCTTGGGCAAGTCTGTGGTTACACGGGGGGATCTTTCCGTTTCTAAGGCCCGGCAGCTTGTCTGCCATCCCGCAGGATCCCAGGCTCTGCCTCTGCGAGACTTGGGTCCACCCGCCCCCACCCCCGCCACCCCGTTGGGACTGGTCTTCCGTCCGTCCTTCCCTCATGTGTCTGGAAGTCCCACTTCAGTACTTTTGCCTTGGCCTACACGTTCTTCTAGGCCTCTTGGCCGGCGTTGCCAGCCTTCATTCCCAAGGCCCTGGAGAGCAGGACCTGAGCTTCAGTCAATTTTTCATAGGGTATCTGGCATCTTAGGACACTTTTCGGTCACGGTTGTTGAGTGGAGGTAAGGAAAGAGCTGGGATGGTTAGTTGAACAAGGTTGTGAGTGACTGAGATGTATGTTCCTTCCTCCCAGAAGCTCACTCAAGTACATGGCACCAGGGTGAATGACGATGTGGAGTGGCTGTGGCTGGGCTTTGATGCTCTTTGATGCTTGGGGCTCTCTTTGCTTGGCTCAGTCTTCTGCCCTGTTGTGGACTATATCTGGGAGGGGGTGGGCTTTGTGGAACTGGGGAGTGGAGGTCTGCTGGTGACAGAACATCTTCCCCTTCTGGGCCTCCTCCTCCCCCCGTCTCAGATCTGACAGTGGCGGCTTGCCTGGCGGTGCCCCTGTTGCCTTAACGTCCTGAGAAATAATGAACAGGCTACATTTTCTCAGCCCTTTCCAAGGTGGACGTTACACTTTGGCCAGGGCTGGGGTCTTGTCTTTGTGACGTGATTTGTTAATATAAGGCAGCGGTTCTCAACCAGGGGCAACTTTGCCTCCAGGGGACATTTGGCAGTGTCCAGAGGCATTTTGGGTTGTCACGGCTGAGGAGCAGGAGGGGTGTTATTGGTGTCTAGTGGGTAGAGGCCAGGGATACAGCGAAATACTGTATAATGTACAGGGCAGCCCTCCCCACCACAAAGAATTATCCGGTCCGAAACGTTGATAGGACCGAGGTTGAAAAACCCTGGTGTAGGGGGACAGTCTTGTAGAAATGGCCCTAAGAGGTCATTTCATCCAGATCCCTGCTTCCATCGGAAATGACTTGAGACCAGGAGCTATGTGGACGTTGCCTTCCCCCTTTGCCCGCCCCGTCTCCCTCCCTCCTCAGCATGTACAGTGTCCTCTAACAATTGTGTTCAGGAGGTTGTTTCCAGGGAGTCGCTTAAACCGCGTAATGGCCCAGTTTCCCATAGAATCCCACCGTCAAGCACCCACGTGCTCCAGGTGGTCATCTGGGAGGCTTGGTGCAGCTGTATCCTTGGCGCGCTTGCACGAGCTCTGAGATGAACTTCAAGCACACCAGGGAAGCCATTCCACACAGACGTCACGTGTGAGTGATAAGAGTCTATCCTGGAGCTGTTTTCCTTCTCTCTTCAGTCGCTCTCCTTCGCTCTCTGCGTTGCAGAACCGGGTTCCACTTGCTAAAGTTCTCTTAAATGCAAGAAACACATGCTCATTGCCCTGGAGAACATGATGTTGCTTCCCAGATAAAACATCCAATCTGTTGCCAGATACCTCAGCAGCCCAGTGATGGCTCATCTGCCAACACCGTCCTCCTGTAGCTGGCAAGGCTGCCTTAAGGCCAGAACGGGGAGATGAGACATCCCCCAACGTGAGGACCTTAGCTCACTCTGCATGACGCAGGGAGGGCAGCTGTGGGTGGATTCTAGAATACGCTGGCTTTTTACATTTCAGGACAAGCCTCAAGGTTCTTCCCATGTGACTTCACTGCCTGGACTCTTTAGTTGTGACGCCAGAGAGTGAAGGTATGACGTGGGGGAAGAAGTGGCGGAGGAGATGGGAAGGGCAGAAGCCAAGGTAAGGCCAAGCAACCAGGGAGATGTACAGCTGCTCGCCTGAGTGCATTTGACATCCTTGCCCCAGGTCACTTCTCAGTGTTGTTCCCCTGCCCCTGACACAGTCCCTCAGTTTCCATGAGTTCGAGGGAGACCAGCATAGTTTTGGATGGGCTCAAGCCAAACAGTGAGGAAAGTAATGCTACTTAGTGGACTAAATACCAGTCAGTGATGTTGGAGTTACCTGCTTTTGGTTGTTGTTTTTTTGTTTGTTTTGAGTTTTCTGTCTGCTTTTGTTCATAGAAGTCACTTGGGGGATGGATTCTCTGATAAATCCTGGTGTTCTTGGAGTTCACGTTCACTGCTTCCCTTATCCTCATATGAAGGACTAGGATGATGATTGTGGGCTCCGGAACCATGTTCTAGATTATTGCTGTCTGAGCCAGCAGCCAGGACAGTCGAAACCAAAAGCCTCTGATGTCCTCTTCAGCGATGGTAAACATTTGAAATGGATTGAACGGATGACTGTGTGTATGTTTAGAGAGTCACACCCAGTAGAGAAAGAACCTCCGGGTAAGCCCGGCTTGCTCACCCCAGCTGCAGGTCTGAGCGCACCCAGGGTCACATCCTTTTATTCCATGATGGGCTGAGGTCACTTCCTTATGTACCCAGGGCTGCCCACACCCAGCCACTGTTTCCTGCACTGGGTCAGGGCGTGCACTTCATTCTCCTCATAACCTCTTTGGTGGCGTATTGTCACCTACCAGCCTTCTTTGTCCTCAGTCCCTGAGCGTCCTTTCATCTTAGTTACCATCTTGCTCTAGGTCCTGAGCATGGCTTTGAGTCTCTGGCTTCTGTGTGGACTTCCTGGCTCCTGGGCCCAGAGCTACCTCAGTACTCTGGCAGCCACTGGACACGTAAGCCCTGGGTTGCTGGTTTGGAGCCCAGCTCCAAAATCAGTCCCGAAATCAAAATCCTCAGTCGTCTTGGTCTTCACTCGGTCAACCCTGGCCTCCACCACTTCTGTCTCATTAAAAAATCTTGTTTCTCATAAAAATTACTCCATATTTCAATATGCATCTAAAAAACCCAAATGCATTTTCAAACTCAGTCTCAGAACATGAAGCTTGACAAAGTAATTTGGAGTTTTGAAAACGTGTTTATTTAGTATGGTTTTGAAGTGTTGTAGAGTAACATTTCTGCCATTTATTAAAAGGCAATAGGAAAGTGATCAGAAACGTATATGTATCTTTTAGATTTCATGAGCAGAGAGATGGCAGGCGCTGAAATCTGTTGGTGTTGGGGGGACCACCCATTTGGATAAAAGTCCATTGTTCTTAATTGTTTTTTCTCATGAGCTATTTTTTAAGGAAATTTTTAATTGACATGTAACACACATACAGAAAAGTGAGCGTATCCAAAGTATTGGGCACAAAGTGCCCCCAGCCTGTAACCACCCACGTCAAGCAAAGGAGCAGAGTGTACCACACCCCGTTCCGGAATATGCCTTGTGCTTCTTTCCAGCTGCTGACCGTGCTTCTGAGGGTAACCGCTATTTTAACTGCTAAAATTACAGATTCGTTTTGCCTGCTTTTCAGCTTTATATATATGGAATCACACAGTATGTTCTCTCTTGTATTTGGCCTCTTTCACTCGTCATTTTATCTGTGACGTTCATCCTTGCAGCGTGCCGTTGTAGTTTCCTAGTCTTGTGGCTGTATAGTATTCCGTTTTATTAATAGAACACAGTTTATTATTTGTTGTATGGTTGATGCATGTTTGGGCTGTGTGCAGAGTTTGGCTGTTTCAAACAGCGCTACCATGAATATGTTTGAATATGTCTTTTGGTGAATGAATGTGTGCACGTACACACACATGTCTGAGTGTATGTATGCATAATTTATGTGTGTGTTTCTGTTGGGTATGTACCTAGGAGTGGAACTGCTAGATCATAGTTTTAGCAGATAATGCCAAACAGTGATACCAGTTATACTTCCACTAGCAAAGTAGGAAAGTTCTGGTTGCTCCATGCCCTTTCCAGTATTTGGCGTTATCTTCTTTCTTCATTGTACTCATTCTAATGGGTATGAAGTAATATTGTACTGTGGTCTGAATTTGCCCTTCCATGATATTGACCATTTGGGTATGCTCTTTTGTGAAGTGCCTGTTCAGGTCTTTTACTCGTTTTTCTGTTGAATTGCCTCTCTTTTTCTTATGGGTTTGCAGGAAGCCGTTCATACATTATTGAATATATGCATTGCACATATTTTCTCCCTTCTGTAGCTTTTGATGTCCATACCTTTAGTGATATCCCCGAGGTTAATCCACATGAAAGCAGTAGGATTATATGTAATACTTTGCATGGGGATCTTTGATTCTTTGTTAGTGATATTGAAGTTGGGGCTGCATTCTTTCAGTACTTGTCTACAAAGGCACTATTGCGGTATTAGCTGTGTAGAGTGAGACAGGGACTCTTGAAGTTCTTGCTGTATGTATGTGTTGGCACCTTTGAGATCACATAAAAATAAAAATTGTTCATATCCAAGTGCTTGCTGTGCTCCATATACTGTTCTAAGCTTTGACATGGACAGTCTCACTCCTCATACATGCTTATCAGTTGTCACTCTTATTAGCCCCATTTTCAAGTGAGGAAACTGAGGCTCAGAGAGGTTTTGTAATTACTGAAGGTCACATAACTGGGATCTTGGCTGCAAAACTCATGCTCTGTAATCAGTTGTATTGCATAGAGAATTGCGGAACCTAAAATTTGTGTTTTATTAGAACGCCTGGCATAGCGCCTGGCGCATAATAAGTGCTCAGTAAATACCTGTTGAGTGAAAGGATTTGACAGTGGTGAGTTGGATGATGTCTTCATTGAGTAGGGAAGTTTGTCTGGCAGTGGGATATGTTGGTATGAGAAGCAGTTGTTTTCCATCCTGATGTATCTCTTCCCTGATGTATCTCGTGATGATGTCACAAGTAGACATCATAGTGGACATTTGTGGAGTGAATGACTCAATCTCAGACAGGTTGTACACCCTGCTTAGTGGAAGGGGTACATTCAGAGGACGCTGCAGGGAGGGCCCAGGGCCAAGACAGGCACATGAGTAGGGGCCATGGTCATGGCCCAGGGAGAATTCAGAGTCCAGCTCGCAGCATCCTGGTTGTACAGCCACAGGGTAGCCCAGTTTGTGGAAGCAGAACAGGGTCCAGTGTCAGCAGGCAAGGCTGTCCCAGTTACAGGCTGTTGGGTCAGAAGCGGTCCCAGCAGCAGTGCAGGGCTGGCAGGCTCCAAAGTCAGGTAATCCAGAGTCACAAGGTTGCAAGCAGTAAAAGTTCAGGCAGGCAGGAAAGAGAGCCAAGGAGCGCTTGCAGGGAGCCATTTCCCCGTCGACAGGTATTTATTGCAGGGAGCCATTTCCTCCTGAATGAGGCCTTTCTTCTCAGGCCACCGAGGGCCTGTGAGGAATACATCAGACCTCAGGCGGGACCGGGTGGGGTGACCCAGAGACCAGCCTGTGCTGGAGCCAGAAAGAGCTGTCATGAACGTCTTGTCAAGCTCTTCATTTAACGGGCGAGGAAATTAAAGCCTAAGTGTGAGATTACTCATAGCCAGGGGGAGAGCCAGCCTTGGAACCAGGCACTGCAGAGTGTTTCCTGCTTCCTCATGTTTTCCATCAAAAATTAAGAGGTGGAAGGAAGAAGGACCATGGTGAAAGCCTTAAAGAAGAAAGATGGAGATTCCTTGGATATGGGGGGAGAAGGAGGAATCAAGTGACTACAGTACAGAACCTGAGCGAATGGCAGTTCCAGTGATGGGAAAGTGGGAAGGAAGCTGGCTGGATGATGATTGCGATCTCAAGTCTAGAATGTAAGTTCCAGGAAGACAGAGGCTTTTGCATTTTTATTGAAGCATAACATACAGAAAAGTACACAGAGAGCAAGGACTTTTTTTTTCTATTTATTTTTGTTGTGGAAAATACATATAAAATTTACCATCATAACCATTTTTAAGTGTACAGTTCATTGGTATTAAGTACATTCATATTCTTGTGCAACCATCACCACCATCAGAATTCTTTTCATCTTGCAAAATTGAAACTGTACCCGTTAAATAGTAACTGTCTATTCCCCCTCCCCCAACCCCTGGCAAACACCCATCCACTTTCTACTACTCTAGGCACCTTATAAAGTGGAATCATACAGTATTTGCCTTTTTGTGACTGGCTTATTTCACTTAACATAATGTCTTTAGGTTTATCCGTGCTACAGCATGTGTCAGAATTTCCTTCCTTTTAAAGGCTGAATAATATCCCATTGTATGGATATACCACATTTCATTTATCCATTCATCTGTTGATGGACACCTGGGGCAAGAACCTTTATATGGTTTGCTTACCAATGAATGGAGTAGATCCTGGCCTTAGTATGTGCTCAACAAATAATTGTTGAATGAATTTTAGTTCTGTTGAACGTGAACTGACAGTGGGCTACCCAGGTGGGCTGTCCAACAGGCGTTCCAAGATGACTCAGGACTAAAGGTGAGGTGAGAGATGAGGCCAGCAGTGAGAAGGTGCTCCCAGGGCACCGGGGCCGAGATGGGAGCAGGGGCCTGGGCTCAGCACAGGTGGGAGCAGAGCAATGAAAGATGCAGGAAAGGTGGTCTCAGGGAAGTGCCATGTACTTTAAAACAGGAGAGAGGTTTTAAGAAGGGGGTGCTGAGCACCATCCGAGTCAAGAAGGATGGGGTCTGAGGAAGGAACATTAGAGCTGGCAAATAGTGATGGAGCCAAGATGAACTCGGCTCCGTCTGATATCATTGTTGGCCTTGGAAAGAAATTTCTGGAGCGTGGTGGTGGAGGTACAGGCCAGAACATGAGATAGGGGGAAACACGTGTGAAATAGCCAGAGCTGTTAAATGCTGGGCACTAGGTGAGGTGCCAGGACTAGCAGCAGCAGGTGGGGCAGCAGCAGAGAAAGACGCATGAAGCACAGACCGTTCTTAGGCTTCATGGAAGTCTTGAACTTGAGTGTGGCCTTGGAGTTGGGCTCTGTGCAATAAAGAGGAGAGAGAAGGGCATGCCAAGTAGATAAGCAATGAGAAAAAGAGCTTGGTGGAAAGAATGGGGACGTGCATGGGTACAACAAGGAAGCCAGATCGATGAGGCAGAGGATATGTGGGGGAAAGTGGGAAATATGGTTGGCACTTCTATCCTTTCCTCCCTTCTAAAGTTAATGAAGGCATGGCCATTGGGAAGCTTGAGTAATCTACATCTAAACACCACATCTAGCGTAACTTAGCAGTCACACTTATATAATTACCGGACACCAATCCCCAGGACAACCCCATTACCCTGTAAATGTAATAGAAGATTTTATCATGGACACTGGTAGTTGTAAAGAATTGGTTGCATGTGACAGATACACCTGGCTCAAATATGAGTGTAGCTGTTTCTGAGTTGTGTACTGGAGAATCAGAGCCTCCATTCAGGGTAACTACTATTCACGAAGCTCCAGCTGACAGCCGTGCCTGATACTAGATGCTCAGCTGTAAAGACAGAAGGGTTGAGATCTAAAAAGTAAGACTTGAGCCTGAACTGTTGCCAGACTTAACCTGAGTCCTAAAGGCTTTCCTTTCCACAGAACCTGGGGAGATGTTGAGCTGAAGACTGAGAAAGTAGATGCCACATCTGCCACCATCTCACTCTTCAGCAGTTCCACACAAATGCTGAGCTGCCACTGCTCTACCCTGGGGCCAGGCAAAAGCCTGTACTCTCATACAGAGCCCCCTCTGAAAAAGCAGTTTGGTAAATTCTTATGTACACCCAAAAGGTTGCCCCAGATCTCACGGAAATATTTAGAAATGGTTTTTAAAGGTAATATCCAGCTAACTCCCCCAAATCCAGGATCCCTGGAAGCTATTTATCTCAAGGAGAATGCCTAGAGCATTCCCATAGGGTATAAACGAAGGATCCAAGTGTGTGGGAACACATATCCTCTGTACAGGGTACCAGTCAGATGCCACCCCCGCCCCCCGCCCCCAGTGCAGGGGCCAAGGCGGAGGGCGTGAGGCAGGAGAGGCCAGAGTCCTTAACTGTTTCTGAGTACCAGAGTTTTCCTGGCAGAGCTGGGAAGCATGAAGCATCTCCCTACCTGCCTCCAGCTCTGAGTTGCTGAAAGGGAAACCAGGACCCTAAAGGAGGTTTTTGGATCTCTGCACGCTTGGCCTGCATTATCTATGGCACCACTGCTTACTCCAGCCCCATAGCAGGTTCCCTTAGCACTCAGCCTAGTCTGGCCTGACATGGGTTTTAGGGAGCCTTATATACAAACAATAAAATAAAAATGATAGCTAAATTTACGGTGTCCAGATGTGGTTCTGTTTTCTATGTATTAGCTCATTTAAACCTTATAGTGACTCTGTGGGATAATTGCTGTTTGACAGATGAGGAAACTGAGTCACAGAGAGGCATGGTCTCTTTCCTGAAATCACTCAGCTAGTAACAGGTGGAGGTCTAAATTGAACCCGTGTGCCTCCAGAGCCTGTGCTTCTCAGGGAAGACGGCCCCTGTGGGATGTGTAGGAGCCACCAGAGGTCAGAGCAGAGAGGTCAGCTGCTGACCAGTCAGACTCCGAGATCCGGTTTCTCCCTGTCGGAGCCGGCTGCCCCCGCTGCTTCAGGGAGGGGACTGCCCTGTTGTATTACCCAAGTTTGCCAGGAGGATTGGCCTGTTCCTCGTGTCAAAACAAGCCAAGCAGGAAAAAAATCAACAAACAACTCATGACTTCCAGCAGAAAAAGCTCTGCAGCTTCTCCAGCAGGAGGGAGATCTCTGCTGCGGAGGCTCAGATGGCCCAGGTTACGTCCTAGCTGTAGGCGTGTGCCGAGAGGAACTGAGACCCTTGGTTTTACAGGTCGGGGCCCCGAGGCCCGGCCCACTTGGTGCTCAGTCCCTGCCAGCAGCCCTCCTCCTCTGCTCCCCGTCACGCTGCGTGAGATTTGCTGGTGTCCTGTCGCTGAGCCTGACTGGTTCTGTTTCCATGCTCTTCTGCACATCATTCCTTGCCCCTTGGGTTGCCTTTGCTCCTTCCATTTTTATTGGAAGTTTTGGATTCTTCAGAGCCCCCTTTAGCTTCTGCCTCCTCCATGGAGCCTCTTTGCCTCCAGTGAATCCTGCCCCCTCCAGGTTCCTGTTGCATTTATTAACTCTTTTATTAATCACTGGGCTCCCCAATACTGCCTGCCTAGCGGTGTCTTCAAAAAATTTATGTGTATGACATTTGCATATTTGTGTATGCACATACCATATATTTGCATACACATTTGCATGTATGTATATATGTGCATATTTCTTATTTATAAGGTGGCGGATGGTAATGCATGCCTTCCACAAGTAATATTTATTGAGTGCCTGCTATATTGCAGGCACTATTCTAGGCTCCAGGGATTTATCAGTTTACAAAGCAGACAGAAGTCCCTGTTCTCATGGAGCTGACACTCCACCCACTTTCAGGAAGAGCCCCCGCCCCCTCCAGAGTTGCTGGGAGAAGAGGAGGAGGCAGAGGGTCCCTGCTGGTTGGTCAGAGGTGGAACCACAACCTGGGTGGGACTGCAGCAGGATGGAGGCTGCTCTGGTGGCCTGCAGGCGGCACAGGGACTCCCAGGGTGAGATTTCTGCTGTGAAAGAAGAGGAGGAGGAGGAAAGGCCGCCTGGGTTGCCCTCAAGGGGCAGCATATCTCTTTCCCCCTCCCCAGTCATAACCCATGCCTGACCCTGAGGCTAAACACACTCCCACCCCCTCACACAGCCCCAGTGGGCAGGAGGAACAGCACCAGGTGGAGGCACCCCGGTCTCAGGGCTGCAGCCCCAGAGCCCTGTGCCTCAGAGTTGTGCCACCTTCCCCGCTCCAGCCCTCCCATGTGGTGGTAAAGGCTTACCTGGCACAGAGGCAGCCTGGCTGGCAGGGGCACCTGGAGTCTTCCTGGCCACGCAAGGCCACTGAAAGAAGAGGTCATTCGACAGACCCCAGAGATCCCCCTCCCCAGCTTGTGCCAGAGGCAGGACTCTGGAGTCACTGAGCCCCCAGCAGATCTGGGGTCAAGTTCCCCCACCTAGTGGCCTGGGGTAAATGTAGATGTGGAGTGGATTTGCCGTGGATTTGGGCTTCTCATCACCTCACGCTGTGACCATTGGCTATTGCTCATACATAACATCCCTTCCTGCTTTCTGCTTTCTTCCTAGGATGAGGGAGGGCAACCTTGAGTGATGTTTTATCCCTCCATGCATCTCTTTTCCATGTGGGAAGTACCCATTTCCAAGATATCTCTTTGGGAAGTAGAGAGAGGGGGCCATGGCTGTGGCCATCCCTGCATTTGGCTCTACCCGTGGCTCTGGTCACCTCTGACTGCCCTGCTGGGCCTCAGAGCCCACACCAGCCTCTCTGCGAGGGGCAGGGTGATTTTGAGTAAGTTTTACTTGACCTTTGCTTTGCTTCAGTTTCCTCATCTATAATATGGGACTGGTAATAATTGCACCTACCTCATGGAGTTATTAAAGGGATTAAATGAGCCTATAAAGGAGCTTATAATAGAGTCTGGCTCACAGTAAGTGCTCTATGTCTGTTAATCCTAGATTACTCACCATGTTTGTGAAGTGGTGGTGGGCTTGTTTGCTTAGCTCTGTGACCACGAGCTCACTGTGGGCAGGACATGTCTTATGTGTTCCTGTAGTCTCAGGGCCTAGCCCACCCAGTGCCTGGCACATGGTAGGCATTCAGCAAACATGTGTTAAGAGAACAGTGACCTCTGGATGTGGGCCATGGTGAAGGGTAGGCTCAGCATATGTGGAGGCATACAGGAGGGAGGCCTATGGAAGGGCAATTAAGCAGGATCAGAGGGTGCAGAATGGGAGAATGTGAAAACAGGTTGGAGGGGTGGATTGGGACCAGATGCGAGGGGGCCTGGGACGCTAGGAGAAAGCCCCGGCAAGGCACTGGGGAACTGTGGAAGGTTTCAGAGCAGGAGAGGGACATGCAGGTCCAGGATTTCAGGGAAGATCCTGGTAGAAGAATCTAGACTACACTGGAGAAGAGAGAGCCTGGAGCTAGCAGGGCGACCAGTTAGGAGGTGCTGGGGACACACGGCTGAGAGTCACAAGCCATGTGGGCAGGCGGCATGCTATCTGCTCCCCTGCCCCCCTGGCCCCCGGCGCCACGAGGAACCAGGCCAGTCTGTTGTGACCTTCGCCATCCAGCCCTGACTGTTCCAGCCCTGGTGCTTGTCTATTTGCAGCCTCCTCTCTCTGACACCTTGCGCAGGTTGCCAGGTTACGGCAGCCCGTGCTGCGCAAGTCCTTGTGCCCCAGCTCCGATGCCACTTGCTTCCCCCTCACTCTCCAGCCTCTGGATGTCGGTGTTTATTGTTTTAATCTTAAAGTGAGAAACAGTGAGGTTGCTGGAAATAGGCCATGTGCTTTTATTTGTTCTTCTAACCAAGGACAGGCATGTTTCTCAATGCCAGGAGCAGGACCTGGAGCCCAGGATGGAGATGCAGGCAGGGTGCCGAGGATTCACCAGGGAGGGCCGAGTGCTCTGGGGGTCTGGACCGGACAGTGACTATTTGGTCCTGTGGCGGGAGCCTGTGTCTGCCATCTTGCTGGTCCCGGAACAGGTCCATCAGGGCAGATGCTGCTGTTCAGAGCCACCATGGCAGGGCTGGGTCCCAGCCTGGCCGGCAGGAGGGCACAGGTCTTGGCCATTGAGGATACTGGCTTATCCTTGCGACCTGTGCCCTTGAATCTGGGCCACACTCTTATGAGGTGCTGGCTTGTGTAAGGAAGTTGCTTGTAGCCAACCTGTCTTAATAAGCACCTGCTGCATACAGTGTTGTATCTGGTCTCTGCTGTAACAGCCATCTGGGAATCCAGGGGACACCGCAGGCCTGGCCGGGCATTGGAGTGCAGTGACAGTCCCCGCCATTTAATGAGTGTTTACTACGTGTTGGCCATTGCGCTGAGCACTCCGCATACATTATCTCATTTAATCCTGAGGATAACCACGTCACAGCTGTTATTAGCACTGTTTTTTGGGTGAAGAAACTGAGACAAGAGGAGGTTAATTAACTTGCCCTGGGTCACGCAGCCAGTACATTTGAGTTTCCCTGAGTCAGAGCCCCTGCGGTCAGTCCTGATGCTCATGTGATAGGCACCTAGAACTTGGGGCTTATCGTTGGGAAGACCTAGGGTCAGTTTTTTGCTCTGCCTCTCCATTACCGGCTAGACGATCTTGGCCAGCTCCCCTCACTTTTCTCATTTGCCCATCTGTAAAGTGGGAATAACTGTGTATACTTCACAAGGCTTCGAGGGGGGATAAAATGGCATAATTTGTCATAAAACTTGTTTGTGCACAAGAAAGAGTTATACGTACATTACACCTCACTTAAATGAGTCGATAGTAAAAACTTAAAACTACTTACAGAAAAAGGTACATGTTCACGTGCCTTTTTTTTTTTTTTTTTTTTTTTAAGGAAATGTGGTTGGTCCCACCTTTGTCCCTGGAGTTGTCAAGCATGAAAATGGGGAGGAGTTCATCAGGGAAGGACAGAGTTCGGAGGAAGTCTCCTAAGAGGAGGATGTCACTAGCTTGCCTAGCACAGTGGTTGGGAGTCTGGTACTGGCGGCATACCCTGCACAGGCTCCCAGCCCCTAACCTGTAAAGTGGAGGTGATGGTCATCCCAGCTTCCAAGCGCTGTCGTGAGGACCGACTGAGCTGTGATACACGCATGGGGCCGGCACCAGGCCTGATGCGTGGTGAGTGGTGATTCGTGGATGTTGAGGTCCACGTTCATGATGAGGCGGATGCTGTTTGGACAGGTAAGGGGGAAGGGACATCCTGGTTTGGGGGCTTAGCCTTATTTGAAGGCTGTCTCGAAGGGGGACGGGGAGCACACACGTCTGGTGGGAATGAGGGCCTAGGCCCCAGAGCAACCCTGGGAAGAGGCCAGACCCTTGATAAGGGCTCTAAGCCAAATGGAGGCTCTACTTCTCCTACCCCTCATCTCCCAAAGCTGGGGTCAGTGGGGGTCAGGGCTGTGGGAGAGGAGGTCGTGGTCCTCCTGCAGGCAGCGGGGAGATGGCCGTGTCCTAGAGGTCCGGTGGCCGGGTTCCAGCTTGGGCCTGAGCAGGTTACAGATCAGTGGGAGGATGGATGCATCCCATGGGGTAGCTTGGCTTTGTCATCTTGGCTGAGGAACAAAGTTTATTCACAAAGGGTTCCGGCCATTTTTAAACCTGTTACTTGGTTCTGTGTGTGAGGGAGTGAAAGGAGACGGGAGGGTAAGAGTTGGGGTGGGGCTGAGAGGGAGGTTAACGTTGGAAGTGACCCGCGGAGGCCCCTTTATCTCTTTCTTGCATGAAGGTGATGTAGTAACTTTGGGTATAGCCTGAAGGTACGTAGTGGTCAGTCAGTATCTGGGCATTTTATGATTTAGAAAATGAGAGGTAAACACTGATATTTCAGGTATTTAGAAGTAGGCCCCAGAGAAGTTGTACTGTGTTTCCACTCTTGCGTTCACTTGTTTGTTCGGCCAGCAGACAGTTACTGGAAGTGGGTGTGCCTCCATGGTGGCGTGAAGGGTTGTGAGAGGCAGTCCAGGTCCACAAGAAGCTTCCTTGCAGTCAGGCTGTTTTATAACTGTTCCCAAATCATGTTAGCTCTGGAATCTATTTTAGGAACTCCTTTGGTTATGAACCATATCTTATATTTAATTTTGATTCTCTTTCTCCTCCTGTCCTGGATTCAGTAGCTTCATCCACAAACACTGTGTGCCTCGTGTTATCATAGGTATTGGAAGTATTTCGAAGAATCAGAGATACTTGGTAGGAACGCGTTAACTAACTAGAGCTGCTGCCTAGAACGGCCTCCCAAGGACTTTAGGCCTTCTCTGTGCAGTCACCACTTCCATGTCGCAGAGGACCCTGGAGCCCACCAGTATCTGTGAGATGCCTGGAGCTGGGCATCAAGGCAGAGGGCGTTGCTCCGCTTTTCTTTGGTTGGTGAGTGTTCATAATAATAGTAGGAATTCCAGCCCACCCCCGGGGGCGCCTGAAGGTAGGTGAGGCTCTTGAGATCTTTCTGCCTACCTCTGAGGGCTGCGATGGCGCTCCTTTGCTCCTTTCTCTTCATTTGTTCCTGTAGCTGGTGAGGATGGCGTTCTGCTCAGATCTACAGTGAGTAGCCATGGGGAGCTGTTAGAGTCTCTGGTCTTTGATTCTCTGGGAGAGGGTGGGTTTGACAGGGCCTTCCCACCTCTGAGATGAGGACAGCTGGATTCTATCTCCTCCGTCCTCAGCATCGCGTGGGGCCACACCAAAAAGAAAACCTCATGACTGATCCCAAGGTCCAGAGTTGACACTGCACTGATTTCAGCCCAGGGCAGGCCGCCTTAAGCATCTTCCGGCCCGAGGGTGTTTGTGAAAGCACAGGTCGGGTGTCCCTTTGACATTTGCTTGGGGATCCTTTCCAGAAGCTGGAGGAAGAGGAGTAAATTCATGTTTGACAAGTCTAGATGAAGGGAAGGAGAGAGAAGCAGGAGCCTCACACAGGACCAGTGAGTGCAGGGAAGGGACTCGGACCAAGTGAACCCGCTTCCGGTGTGTTTGTCAGGGACTGAGGGTGGTGATGTTGACAGGGAGCCTTATCAACCAGTCAACAAGCATGCATAGATTGGGTGCCTCTGGGAGTTTCACATTGGAGAGAATGAAAGAGACTTCTAAACCGGCACAGGCCTTTGAAAAGTTCAGACTCTAGTGGGAGGCATAGATGAGCACACGTGACAAGACATGACAGTGCATTATGAGGCTCCGGACTGTAACACAGGGTTACACGTGCTGTTGGCATTTGGAGAAGGGAGGACAGTCATGGCCATCTATCCTGCCTGGGAAAGACTGGAGAATAAAGGTAGATCTAATGCTTCGTCTAGTAGAGACCGCGGGTCTCTGGTCCTAGTCCACATCAGCAGCGTCAGCACGCCTTCTCCTTGAAGGAGCCTGGTCAGGTGGAAGGGATCCAGCCAGGGAGCACTCAGGACAGGGGCAGGGAGCTCTGGGGTCAGAGAACAGGGTTCTAGTCCCAGCTAAGGAAAGTTGGGCAGATTAGTGGATATAATATATGTGAAAGCATCTGGCTGAGTGTTTTTCATGTAGAAATAATTCAGCAGAGGTTTGTTGATATATTCCTAGGATCACGATTGAGAGATTCCCAAGGAAGATACCACAGCAAGGTTTAAAAAGAGTGTAGGGGGTGAGGGTGGGAGTGTAGGGCTGGGGCAGCTGCACTGGTGGAGAAAGCAGGAGGGAGGGAGGGAGAGCTCCTGTGGGAAGAAGGTTCTGCTGGAGGTCAGTCTGCTGTCCCTCCTGCTCAGGCCACTTTTGGAGGGTTGTTCAGTTTCTTGATCCCAACGAGAAGGAAGATGTCAAAGGAGAACGAGTGCGGAGGAGGGCTGCTGGCATGCTGAGGAATGGATAAAGCATGGGCATATATACCCCAGAGAGGGGAAGATTTCCGCAGAATGAGTTTGCTGGGCAGAGTTTTGTGCATTGAAAGGACTGTGACCTGATGTGGGTGTCGGGCTTACTCTGTGGCAGTGACAGGGAGGCCGATGTTGATGCAGGGAGCTGGGTCATTGTCCCTCCCTTTGAGCTGCGAAGGACTCGAGGGAGGAAAGATGGGTGGCCCTCTGAGGTAGTGAGCCCCTTCAGCGGCGCTCTTGGTGTTTACAGGTAAGCTGAATGGCCATGACGCAGGGGTGCTAATAATAAAAAGTCTTAATAGTTGCCACTTCCTGAATGCTTGTTGTGTACCAGGCAGTGTGACCCAGGGCTTTACTTGTATGGACTCATTTAATCTCCTGCAACACTGGGCCAGGGGTATGAGTAGCTTATTAGCCCTACTTTATAGATGAGAAAACTTAGCCTGAGAAATGAAGTAACCCAGCCAAGGTCCCATACATTGGCCTCCAGCCCAAGGCCCGTCTTCTTGTATTGGTGAAAGGTGAGTCCGGATGACATGTAGGGTGCCTTGCAACACCAGGTTTCTAAGTCTCCATCTGGTGGGTCATCCTGGCCATTTGGATGGGGTTGGGCAGCTCTCTTGGGTCCACGGCAGGAATGGCGGTTACTGTTCTCCTGGTGACCTCACTGGGACTGGGAGGTCAGCAGGGGTATTCCGTTGGCTGTTAGGAACTGGCCTTGACGGGGAAGTGGCTGGGGAGCCCCCAGGCTTATCTGAGCAGCCCAGTTCCTTGTATCCGGTGTCCTCTAACCCTCTGGTGACTCTGGGCTCTCGGAAGCACCAGTGGTCCTTTTTTTTTTTTTTTTTTGCGGTACGCGGGCCTCCCTCTGTTGTGGCCTCTCCCGTTGCGGAGCACAGGCTCCGGACGCGCAGGCCCAGCGGCCACGGCTCACGGGCCCAGCCGCTCCGCGGCATGTGGGATCCTCCCAGACCGGGGCGCGAACCCGGTTCCCCTGCATCGGCAGGCGGACGCGCAACCACTGCGCCACCAGGGAAGCCCCAGTGGTCCTTTTTTGTGTCAGCTTCCCCAGAAGCTTCTTGACTGTGTCGTCAGCGCACTCAGCCTGCAGGTGTCCCCCCACCCCCTTAGCTGTGTCACTGCAGAAGGACACAGAGTGACGTCCAGGGGCCAAGACCTACCTTGTTTTGGGGGGCCAGAGTGGGATTAAGGAGCCAGCTGTCCTCCTACGGTCCTAGTTCTCCAGGCTCTGGCAACCGGGAAAGCCCTTGCTTCCACGGGCAGAGCTCCCAGAAGAGGGCCTAGCACTAAGCCTGACAAACAGTCAGCCCCAGGCATGTTTGTTTGGAATAACAGATGTGTAGGACCCGCCTGCCTTCTCAGTGCTCACCCTAGGCCCTGAGGACTTTGGAGAGTTTGGAGGGAGGGCGTTGGAGGGTGGTTGGCTGCTCCTCTCACTCCACATTAAATGGTACTGGGAGAAGCTTCTCAGCGTCATCCTTTGTGTTTTAAGGCTGTTACTGTTTCTCTGCTTCTGGGGCAAGAACACTGACCTTCCAGGCCTGAACCAGATCCTAACCTGAGAATAACGGTTGCCCGCCGGTCCCAGGGGCCTTCAGAGAGCTGAACCTTCATGTGTTGTTGCAACACCTTCCCTCTGTAAATAAAACACTCCCAGGACTGCCCTTTATCCCACGGTTCTGGCCATCAACCCCTCCCTACTCTTGAGCTCTCTGTATGCATAGGATGTACTCACATCATCGAAAACTTTGTGGGACCTTACTTTTGTTAAGGCTTAATATTATGAAAATAATGTACAGTGCATCCCCAATAGTGCCCCCACATATGACATTAAATATTACGTTTCAGACTGCCTCAACCCCTCGCCCACCCGTCAGATGACAGCCTTGTCCCCCCTGCAGATCCTGACAAGGCCGGCGCTTTGCTGAAAGTCCAGACCTGTGCCCTGGTGTGCACGATGGCTCCGAGGTCTTTCCTGTCCTTCTCAGGCTGTGGGCAAGGTCATGGGCAATGGGCATGCCCCCTGTGTGGGGGAGAAGGCAGTATGGAAATTAAAGTGCAAGTCAGAGTTGTTTGGGGAACCCCCATCCTACTTGTGTTTGTGACGACTGCTCTCTAGTTCTGACTCAGCTGAGTGAAGCAATAGCTGGTTCCGGGGCAGGAAAGAAACGCCATTTTTGAGACACATGGCGCTCATGTGGTCATGCAGAGGTCAGTACAGCCCCGTGAATCATCAGTTGCCCAGGTTCTCCATACCCTAGATATGTCTGCTCTTGCTTGGCACTTCCCTCTTTGATCAAGAACCCCAGGAGCAGCCGTAACATCTAAGGGTCCTAGCCTGTGCCTGGAGGGCATCTGGCCGAGACCTCTCATTTCCCTAGTTGCATCTGGCCGGTGGCACAGACGGCAGGGTCCGCCGTGTAGGGATGGGGTAGAGCTCCCTTCAGTCCGACTCACGTGGCCCGGCCACACTCCATCTCTCTGGAAATTATTTCCATCCGTTGACGGCCAGGATTTCAAGAACGGCCAGCCAAGAGTAGCGTTGAGTTACTCCCTGAGTCCCAAGAAGACTTTGCCCCCTGCATTTCGGGCAACCCTAGAAGCCCCTGGTTCAGGGGCTTTGGCTAGTGGAATGACCATGTTTACTGAGCCCCAGCCCATTTTCAGAATAGCAGGTGCCCAGCCCATTGCCAGCCTGGGTTTTGCCTGAGGCTGAGCCATGAGCCCTCTGGGGCACTAGCTTAGATTTAACGATCAGTGGCCTCGGGTAAGGCAGACATTTTGGCCTTTTCCATTTTTCCCAGGAGGTGGTGGGAGCCAGCTTGGGCAGGACACTTTGGAGCCTGGATTTTTGGCTTGAGAGGCAGACTGACTCAGTCTGCCCAGAAGAAAGCATCTACTTATGAATTGGGCATACTGGTCACAATATCTGCCATCCTAGGCCTGACCTTCCCCCTAAACAAACGTGCGCCGTGACTACACTGCCCTTGGTGTATTCCACACGGGAGTCTCTGTTGGTGCTGGGGCTCACTTCTGTTTGTTAAGGAGCTGACTTGGCCCTCACTCATCTTCTTTCACCCTGTAGTCAGGGGAGTCCTGTGTTCTCAGGGCCAGCGTCTGGCAGGCCACTTACTGTCTGCTGCCTGGTTCCAGCTCTCCGCCCGTGGCGGCATTCCGTGTCTGCATCTGCATCTCACCTCTGCCAGGACCTACCCTCCAGCACAGGCTGTCCCTAGCCCTTGTCTCTCGGATTTTCACTTGGCACGTGGTGCTGCATTGTGTCCTTGGAGTGTTTGTTTTCACTGCTGGGGCCTTGTTTCACTTCAGCTCAGCAACCTGGGCAGAAGTGCCGTGGTCCTTTGGGTTGGGAATTTGATGGGAAAAACTCCTCAGTGGCTCTGGGGTAGTTGTTTCTGGAGACTGACAAGATGCGGTCTTTAAGGCTGTTAGACGGACCACATCATGGTCATTATTGTTGATCGAAGCTATTAACGGCACGGTTCTTTCAGGAACCTTTCCCCATGGATAACATCAGACGTCTAGTCTACAAGTACCATTTCTGACACCCCCCACCCCCGACTCAGCACATTTTCAGACTTTTTCTAATTATATATATTTATAGATTCTGTGTTTTTATTTCTTCTCAAAGTTCCCTGAGATTGGAATTCCCTTACCAGGTAGTTAACTGTCCCAGCAATTTGGCTGTTACTTGGCACTCAAGCTTTTTCCTCGAAGCCCCTCCTCTGTCTTCAGCCTATCACCTCAACATACTCCACCTTGTCTGCTTGGTCTTGTCAGTATGAAGCGAGGTGTGGTTGTGCCTGATTAGTACTTGGTTGAAAGACTGAGATTGCCACGTACTATAGGTCTCTTGAGGTGTTACTGGGCCTTTTCTTCCAGTGCCTGGTATGGTACCAACCACAAAATCATCATCGTCCATCATCACCATCATCATCATAGTGATACTGGTACCAGTTGAACATTAACTCTGTGTTGGGCATTGTGCTGAACGCTCCTGTATCTCATACCATCCTCACCAAGAAAACCCCTAGGAAGTATGGATGAAGCTGAAAATAGGAACTTAGGAAGGTCAAATAAGTTGTTCAAGTCTGTATAACTAGTAG
Organism: Physeter macrocephalus; assembly: GCF_002837175.3. NCBI lineage: Eukaryota > Metazoa > Chordata > Mammalia > Artiodactyla > Physeteridae > Physeter > Physeter macrocephalus. Next base: position 37,563,961 of record NC_041217.1, read on the forward strand.
AGGCTGCATTAGGATGCACATTCAAACCTGTCTCACTTCAGAGTCTGAATTTTTCACCACTATCTGTATTATCCTCGTACTCACGAAACGTTTGTTGAATGGCAAGGTTGTTCGCCCAGTCTGGCTGGTCTCTGAGGTATCACTAACCATGATGAGGATAGCACCCAATATTTTTGAATACTTAGATTGCTAGGCTCTGTAATAATGTGATGTAAGTGACATGCATCAGGTTAATCTATGTAATCTGCAGAGCTCAATGAGGAAGATTTCCCCCGTTTTGCAGGTTAGGAAACCGAGGCTCAGAAAGGCTGAGTTAACTTGCTCAAGATCACACAGCTAAAGAGTATATAAGTTGGGATTTGGCTGCCAGTCATCTCTTGAACAGTGTGAGTCTGTTCTCTTGATCACTGTGTTATTGTCTCCAAAAAAAAAGATTAATTTCTTCCTCTGTCCCTTTCTTCTTGCTGCCCCCTTCCTTAGCTTGGGATGCTTTTTCTGTGTCTGTTCCTTTTCATCCTGCTCTTTCTGAGAGGCCCAGGCTGGGCTCAGACTATGTCTGTCCACACTGAATGTTGCAAAATTAGTTCTTTGATTTATATTTTCTTAAACTTTACTTGTAGACATATCCTCACGTTAAAAATCACCTGATTTAAGATTGGTGCTCCATACTATGAGTAGACCTATTTGTCTATCTTATTTCTGACCAAAGGAATGGAACAGAGAGCCTAGTTATAGACCCGTGTATATCTGGACACCTGATTTATGACAAAGGGGGCACTGCTGGGCAGTAGGGAATGAACGGTCATTTTAATAACAAGCAGCGCTGGGTCAGTTGGATGTCCACAAGGAAAGAAATAATCTTGACCACTACCTCACGTCATACACAAAAATAAATTCCAGAGAGATCATCAATCTCAATGTGAAAGTTAAGACAAAATAAAACTTCATTTACAAGGTCATATAGAGTATCTTCATAACCTTGAGGTAGCCATACATTTTTTTAAAGAAGACACCAAGAGCACCAAAAATAAAGGAAAAGATTGATAAGTTGGGTGACATTAAAATGAGGAACTTCTCATCATCAAAAGACATCAATAAAAGAGAGAAAAGGCAAGCAGAGTGGAAAGGATACAAGTAATACCTACAACTGGCAAGTGGATTCGTATCCAGAGTACGTAAAGAATCGAACAGACACATTAAAAAAAAGAGCCCCTCTCCCCCCCAAAAAATGGACAAAAGAATATTCCGTACTTATCAACTGAGTTGTATACAGTTTTCTCCTCCCAATTCCAGGTTCTAACCAATGTGTCCTGGGTCATTGACGCAGCCTGGTGGCTGGCCTTGGGAACTGTCTAATCCCCTGGCTCATCTTGACATTTTCTTTTATGTCTGGACTGTGGACCCTTCCTTTTGCATGTCCTGTGTCACTCAGCTGTTTTTCTGCCACAAGTGCCTCCTTTCTCATGAATACATAATACATAGGTCTCTTCCTCTTTTCCTTTGGCTTGTTAACTTTTGACCAGCTATTTTAAGACTCTTTCTCTCCGGCTTCTTCTCCCTTGCCATCCCTCCTGCCTCCACCCCCACCCCTTTTTCGTTTCCCTTTTTGTACCTCCTTGTTTAGCCTAAAGACTTGTCGTTGTAATGGTTATCCTAAAATATATGAAAGCCTTTGGGGGAGTAGGCTCGTACTGTGGGCTCCAGAGGTAGAGCGAAGACTTGAGGCTGGTAATTAGCTACCTTGAGAGTGATGTCATCTCAGTTATGTTCCATTGTCTGAGTCCCCCAAAGGTGGGCCGGGGGGGTTACTGAACGAAGTAGAGGCTGGGCAGTGCCTTGGTCTTAGTGTTGTTTATGGAGGGCCCTATGCCTTGGATAGGCAGCTGGATTATGATAATCCTTTCCAATCTTATCAACAAAGCCCCAAATAGAGCCTTTGAGGATGCCCAGAGCAGCAACTCTCATCTGGGAGAGAGGGCCTGTGTATTGGAATGATTCTTTTGTCCTTCTGGCGGTTCAGGATGGGGCACAGATACTAGCACTCTAATGGTATCATTCCTAGCTAACAATAACTCCGATGTACCCCTCCACCTGCAGCCCTCAACATGGGGCTGGTTGACAACCACTGACCTGAAGGGTAGGATTTCCCTTATTTCCTTCTGTGCCATTCGTTTCCTCCAATAGCAGCATGTGAGGTGAATCTTTTCGGTTATCTTCTTCTCTGTTTCTTTATTTTATTTAAATCCTCACTCGGGCAGTGCTTGTTCCTATAGCATATTTTGGACACATTACCACAGAGAAAACCCAGTGGAAACTCTGCAGGTATGTTTGGACTTTAAAAACTGGGGGACAGTGTTTAAAAACCAAGAGTTTAATGTAGTAAATGTAGATTTTTGCCTTCTCCTGAAACATTGGACGATCTGGGTCTCTACTCCCAGATGGCCCCAAGTGGGCAGAGCAGGGGAGGGGCTTGTCCCTGCTCCTGACACTCCCTCCCTGTGGCTCGCATCCTTTGCTACCTGCCGAGTCCCCCAAGGCATTGGGGTTTGTCTCTTCCTGAAGTGGGTAAAATAGGCTTTTGTGGGCTAGCCTGGGAACCCAACCAGTACGTTTAATATTGTTTCAGTGAGAAAATGAGTTCCAGCTTTTAAAGAGCAGACTTTGGAAACATCAGAAATGCCAATTTGGGAATGCTTGTAGGGTCCTCTAACGGAACCTGTATGTCTTGAGGTGATGGCCTGTGTCTTGTACTTCTCCTGCGCTGAATGTGGCCTTAGCATCTAGTAGGTACTTAATCAGTGATTTACCTCCTGGGGTTACTGAGTGCCCTTTGTCTGCTCCCTTCCAGGTGGTAAACAGAAACACCTTCTCCCTGTGGACCCGAACCTGTCAGTGCTGCCTGAGAGCAGACCACTGCCTGATTTATCTAGAACACCCACTCGAGCCCTTGATAACTCGTGTAGAGTTTGGGATCAGTCCCCTGCACAGAGCTCCCTGTCTTGAGAGAAATGACTTCTTTCCTGATGAAAGATCCAGCCCATGTTCAGGAGGCCCTAATGAGGAAATGGGAGGACAGAGAGGCCTGCACTAAGCCTGCACTCTTGGCTGAAGCCCGCCGAACTGGAGTTTGTGGCAATTACAGAGTGCTTGCATTCCAAACCCAGGGCAAGGGCTGGGTAAAAGTCCAGCTCATCCCCTTTAAAGAAAAAAAATTCTTCCTCTTTGACATTTCGAGGTTTTGACCCAGATCAGTCAGAGGCCACGGAGAGCTCGCAATGTCTGGAGAGTGTGTTTAGTTCCTGAGGCCTGGAGCTGCAGAGAAGCCGGAGCGAGCCAGTGACCTGCTGGGCTTGAGATGAAGCCCTGCCTTTTCAAGTGCGCCCTGGCCCAGCCTCCCCAGACCTCACAGGGTGGACGGAAGGAGCCAGCACCTTCCCTTCACTCCAAAGTTATCTTTACCCCCTGAAATCAAACATCGCATGCAGCACCCTGTAAAACTGTTTCCTTGTAGGCTTGAGCGTGCTTGCTGAGTAAACATCCTCCCATGTTTTTGGAACTGAATCCATTTCTGCTTCCTGGTCATCCCATGTGGGTTTTTCTGTTCTGGGTGCCATGCAGAATCAGGTTAATAGAAGGCAGACCTAGAGTTGGGCTGGGGCACCTGAAATGACAGTTTCAATCTTAGTAAATTGTAAGGAGAGTAACAGGGTCGTGGGAAGAAAGAGAGAAGACTTAGATGAAGAATGAAATGAAACAGAGCCTCCCAAACATAGTGCTGCCATAATGCTTTGCAGGTCACAGTTGGTTCCTGCCGAGCCCTGAGATGGGGACGTTCCTTTGCATGGGCTCAAGCTCCGTCATGCTGTGGTTGAACCACAGTCAGCCTCCGTCTGTAGGTTCTGTGGCTGCGTATGGCCCTCCTGACCCTAACTTGCTCTTCTCCGTCTCTCGTGACTTATTTGCCTCTTCTCTCTCACTTCCACGCACCCACGACATCTCCATCGCCATGGCATTGAGCAGCCACGTCATTCACCAAGTTCACGGGGTGATGGGCCAACTCTGTGCTGAGCCCTACTTCCTTCTAGTTCTCCCTCCTGAAGCAGGAGGCTCCCTGGCAGAGCTCAAAGCCCTTTGTTTATTTGATCCTGGGCGTCTTGGACAAATCAGGAATGTCCTGACATGAACTTAGGCATGTTTTTCTTCCATGGAAAAGGAAACTACAGCAAATGGTATTTAAGTAGGCAGAGGACCATTCCGGGGGACTCGCGTTGGTGCCATCGAGGCCACATTCCTTTGGTCATCAGACCAGTAGGTGACTTCTTTATTGGCATGCTCTACCCTGGAGCCCAGAAGGTGTGAATTTGAAGCACTTTCTCCCCTGCTGAGAGCTTGGCACAGATGCTCTGGACTTCTTTTAAAGCCATGGAGTACCATGGTTGTCTTCCAAGTGGTCTTCTTTCTGCTGGGTGAAGCCTTGGCCCAGAGTAGTTGCTTGAAGAAGGCTGCTTGGGAGTTGGGGTACAGGATAAGGTTGCTGCCTGGCCTCTCGTTCTCAAGCCGTCTTGAAGTTGCAGTGATCTCGATGTGATATGCTTTGAGTCAGCTGCCCCAGGACCTGAACACGTCTCTCACTTCCGATCAGGGCTAGGCTCTTGTGGTACAACTGGTCGCCAGAAACCTTTGCGGGTCTGCATTCTTTGGATGTGGTGTTGTGGGAACCCAAGACTTCCTGAGTCTGTCTAGGTATATGGGGTTCAGTGAGTTGGCATCTGAGTTGTTCTGGAACTATTTCTGGGTCTGGGGGAAGGAAAATGTTGGGAGCTATGTGCTTTGCTGCAGTGGAGACCTGTCAGTATCCAAAAACAACCCCAGTCAGTCTCCAGAGCGTTGGTGGGAAACCCCCCCTCCCTGTGAGAGCTTCCAGGTGTGAATGCCCATGTATTACCATGGCAGGGGCAGTGCGGGGTGGGCTGGCGGGTGCTCATCTCACTTGGCCACCTGCCCTGGAGAGAAGAAGCCGGTCGTTGGCCACTGCAGGTCCAGGCTTGGCTGCTGCTCTGTTTTGCTGCTTTTCATGTTGTCAGAGGATCTTCTTGGGAACAAATGACTCAGCAACCTGAATCGCTGGGACTGAGTAGCCTAAGTGCCTTTTGAGAAGTGATTGGACCTATCTACACAGGCCCTAAAATTCTGAGCCCAGGAAGAGTGGAGATCCGGACTGGTTTTACTCTAGATTCTTCAGGCTGCCATTCAATTTGGTTTCTCCAATTCCTGCCCCAATAGAAGGATCTCACTCATGGGGTAAGCAGGCAATGTTTTAATTATGCTTTTTGTCCTTAGGAAATTCCAGGAAGAAAAAAGATCCTGGTTTGTGGCCAAAAAAGCAGAAAACAACAAAAATCAGCTACGGCTGTAATTCTGGACTTGTCTGTGGCAGAAAAGAGTTAATAGGACGGTGGTCTCAGGGTGGGGGCCGTTATATTCTCGGGTCCAGGAGAAGCTCATATGGTTCAAGAAAAGATGACGCCACATTTCGTGTGGGACAGCCCTGTCTGGGTTCTGGGCGCTGTCACTCAAAGAGTTAAGCTAGTCTTATGGCTGGGGAGCCCTCGGGGAAGGCCTGAGCCTGCAGGGACCAGGCCCTCTATGCCCCAGAGCAGTGAGGTCTGGGGTAAAAGAGGGGCTGAGAAGTGTGGCCAGGAAAGCGGAGTGTAGGCCCAACTTTTTTTTGCCTTGTTTGACCAGCCTTGGCACTGCCCTCTGGCTCTCCAGGGGAAAAGCTGCAGTTCTGCTCTTGCAACACAAGGAGCAGACTGGAGAATTTAGATCTGCGTCACAGAGCTCAGAGAGAGAGAGAGGAGAGAGGGGAGAGAGAGAGGGAGAGAGAGAGAGAGCGCGAGCGCTCCGTCGATAGGTCTGCTAGCAACAGCCGTGCTGCAGCAGAGAGAGAGAGAGAAATCAAGAAACAAGTCATAGCAACACCGGGCACCAGGTTCTGCCAGCTCACTTGCCAAGCGTTCAGAAATCTGTCAGGGGCCGGAGGCCTCTGGGTAGCCTAGGCTAAGGAGATGACACGCAAGGTGGCACGGGCGGTTCCCGCGGGGAGGAGGTAGGGTGGCGGTGGGGGGCAGGGGTGGGAGCAAGAGGTTTCGGGGCGATGGTGGAAGGTTTAATGGGACCAGTTTCTGGAACATTCGGGACTGCGGCACCTTACGGCCGACCGAGATTTGGGTCTGCGCAGGCGACGATGGGTGGTCCGATGGGCTTCAGGACTTGATGGCGTAACCCCCGTCTTCCCCCACGTACGTATTTGCTGGGATCGGGGGCGATGTCTCTGCGTATGTGGGTGCTCTGTCTTTCTCACCTTTTTTCTTGCTTTTTGCTATTTTTTTTTTTTTTTCTGAGGGAGGGGTTTTTTCCACTTTAATTTCTTTTCCCTTAGTGTCAGCTGCTCAAGCCTGACCGAGGTAGAGGAAAGAGGAGCAAGCCGTCCCTGGTGTCCCACCTGACCTCCCAGCCGTTACCCCCATTTCCTTCTATCGGGCAGACAGACAGACAGGCTGGTTTTCCAAGTTGTTTGGGTATCAGTGTCTGTCCGTCCGTATGGTTCTCAGGTAGAAGGTGCGGAGTGAGGAGGAGAAGTGTTGAGAGGAAGGCGAGAGGGGCAGCTTTCTAGGGGTTGCCTTGTTGAAACATTCGGCCCTGGGAATCTGGGGCTATTGGGGAGCAGGTGGGCAGGATGGGGCGTGGGCTGCGAGAAGTGGGGTAAAGCCGGTAGGTTTGTCACTGCGTAGTTGGGGAAAGTGGGGAATGGTGACGCAGTCACTGTTGGATCTTGTTAGGGGCTCTGGGGGGACAGGTAGTGAGGGTCCCAGGGTCTGTAGGGCCAGCTGAGAGGGGTTGAGGATGAGCTGAGAAGGGAAGCTAGCATTTAGAGATTAAATGTCATCCTTTTGGCGTTGGAAAGTTGTTTACCTTGTGCTCTCTGTGTCTCCATGTTGGCACCCTTCCAGTTCACATGTGATGGCCTTCCTTGTACTGCTGCATCATTAACTAAGTGACTGAGCTGGCCTTCCATTGGCCAGGGGAGGGCTCTCACTCCAGACACTTCCTCTGATTGGTGGGTGGACCAATGGCAGGTGAAAACCTTTTTTTGATTGGCTGAGGGAAGGGTATCAAATCTGAATTTGCATTTCACTTGCTTAAAGGGGAGGGGGGAGAAGCCCAGCAGCTTTCTAAAATCTGTTTAGGGGTGTGCGTATGCTCCTGTGTCTGTGCCTGCTTCTGACTGACCAGTTGAAGCCTCTTCCTGTGCCTTTTTAACTTCATGCACTATAAGGAAGAGGAGCTGAGGGCTCCCCGAACTTTTGTTTTGGAGGGGCAGGGGTTGGGGAGATGGGCACGCAGAGGGTTGACCAAACTGGAAGAAAATACTTGTTCTTTAGTGGGAATTTTCCGATCAGCCACACCTCAGCGTTGCGGCAAAATAAATCTTGGCTCCCCTGGAAACGCATGGGCAAGGTAGGGCAGAGCTGCTGTTGCCACCACCCTGGGCTTCCTGCTGACTCCGGGCTCCTCCCTGGGGACAAGAGATTTGCATTGACGTCCCAGGCCGTCCAGAGCTGAGCCCATTATGGGAAGGACCTGCCTTCTGGAAGCTGCTGCTCCCCGGTGCTTGGAGAGGTGAGGACGGGAACCGACCCCAGCACGCTGCTCAGAAACTGCGTATTTGCTGGGATTTCCGGAAAGCCACGGGGCCACAAGAGGCTTGGAGGTCCCAGGTTAGAAGGGTTTGTCCTCCTGGGGAGTGAGGAGAGTAAGAGCAAAACTAGGGCAGCAGGCTGCTCGCCTCTGGTTGGGGGAGGAGGACTTGGAAGAATCAGGGTCCCAGCTCCCCTGTCTGGTCCTTGTTGCAGTGCCCATGTCTGTGGGGAGGGGTTTCCGAGCCCTGCACCTTGCGCGGTGTCCCCCGCCCATGACTGCGCATCTGGGAGCGCAATGCGCCCTGGGTCTCTGGCCTAGGACAGCACCGCCCTTCTTATTACATAACGGAGGGCACGGCTGTGCCTTCCCGGCCCTTTCTTGCAACCCTATCTCCTGGCTCCCCAGCGCCCACAGAGCTGGGGAGGGTCTGGTGGGTGAGTGGTGCAAGACTTCACTCCCTTGGAGGGCTAGCTCTTGTCCAGTCAGCGATAGGGGCTGGGTTTGAAGGCAGAAATGGACTGCTGACCCCCATCTTGGGATTTGAAGCGCAGAATGTCCTTCTGAATGCCCTATGTCACCTATGGCCCCCAGGACCTCTCAGGAGGATGGGATGATGCCCTTCTTTCTCTCTTATGTTTTCTGCTTTTTTGAGAGGAAGTTTCTGAAGGGAAAGATGCGACAATTGTGAGAGTAAGGGTTTGGGGTGGAGGGGGGCAGTTGGGAGGTGGTTGACAGTTCCCTCCCCTTGTCTCTGGCTTCCCTTTCCCTGGGTGGGTTGATAATATTTTTGGACTCCTTTTTATCATAAGGCTGCCATTTTGGAGGCATTTCTGCTGGTCTCCGACATGGTGGCGTTGGTTTTTCTGGTCCTGCTGTGCCAGTTCCGCAGAGTGGGCGGGGGGCGGGGGCTATGACGGAGGCGGCGGCGGCGAGGGGGGTGTAGGGGGGGCAGAAACGCAGCAGAGGCGGGCGCAGCGGTGGCTGCCGCAGTGAAGGTGGCCCCAGGGGCAGGACCGCCCAGTCCCACCCTCGGACACAGCACTGGCTTTGCCAGAGCGTGGGCATCGCTCACCGGAGGCCTGGGGCTCCCATGCCTTCATCGGACTGAGGCTTAGAGCAGTCCGGGGAAAAGCCGAGTTTGGGGCGGGAGGGTGGAGGCAGAGATACGGCAGCTCATCTCAGACATGTCGGACCTGTGGTTTGTGTTCCCCAAATAGGTTCTGTCTCTGGCAGTCTCCCCATGGGGACAGGGGGTGGGGTCCATGGCAGCTTTGAGGATTTGTTTGGATGGCCCTGCCTTTTTCCCGTTTTTTCCTCTCTGTTCCTTCGCACGCCCCCTGCCAGTGCCATGGTTCCAGCTGTATCCTCCAGTGAGGCTCCCTGCTGCCCGTCCCTCTCCTCTCCAGGCCCTTCTGCGTGCAGTGGCCATCTTGTCTTTCTTGCTCAGAAATTTAAAATGGTTTCTCATCGTTTCCAGAAGGAGATTCCTTCCCTTTAGCAGGATGCTGGAGGCTGTCTGTAACTAGTCTTGTCTTAGCTTCCCTAAACTCAGTCTCACCTCTCTGAGTTTCCCTAGGTGGACCACGTATTCCAGAAAAACCAGGCGACTTACTTTTTCTTGCTTTTTTATCTCTCTGTTCTCACTAGTGATATTCTCCACGCCTCCTCTCCACTGCACCCACCTGCGGCAGTCCCACCGTCTTCCGTGGACCTCTCCTGATTACCTTCACAAGAAGCAGTCCTCCTCCCATCCGGCCAGACTCCCATACGCTTCATGCCTCTTTTGTGCTACTGTAGATGTGCTGTGGTTCTTCGTGTATAAGTCTTATGTCACCTATTAGATTGTGAGCCCCAGGAAGCTAGGGAAAAGAAGGGAAACATGTACCTGTGTGGTGCTTTCTGTTTGCCAGGTACCACATCCATCTGGTTCACGGCGGTTATTTCATTTATTTCTCACCGCAACCCTGCGAGGAGTGTCCCATGGCCGGTAAGTGTTCTGATCGTGATTAGAACCCTGGTCTGTCAAAGCCTTTGCATTTTTCTTCTCTCAGTCTTCAGTGTCTGCAAAATGCCGCTTACGAGGTAGATCCCCAAAATGTGTCTATTTAAGGAGTTTTGTGAGTCCCTGATGTTCTGTGAGAGTTTGGGTGGCTCATCTTCCTGCGCCCAAGGTCTGGGTCACTTGGCTTTTCCATGCCACCCTCCCTGCTGCCTCATTAACTTTCTCCTCTTTCTTTGAGGCTAGGTTCACCCAAGACAATGGGGATTTTTTGTAGCTGAAATTGATGGACTAACAAACCTCAGTTTTCCTGGTCTCCTTCCTCTCGAAAGAGGAGGCAGAGGTGGGATAGGTTGTGGCATCTTCAGAGCAGGATAAGCTCCGGAATCCAGAGATCAGTGGAGACCGTAGAAGCAGAGACATGGCGCTTGGGCAGACCTAGGTTTGCATCTTGACTCTGCCTCATCTTAGCTGGGTGGTTTTAGACAAGTTACTTGATTTTTCTAAGTCTTAGTGTCCTCGGTCAGTGAGATGGAGCCTCTATACCTACCACACAGAAATGCCTAATATATTGCCAAGCAAATACGCTCCCAAGAGAAAGTGATGCAGCTCCATTCCCCCTGCGCAGTTGTCTAGTGGGGACTTAAGAAAGGAACATAGCAGGTGGCTCGAGAAGAACTGGGGGAGAAGGAAGCTTATGTGCGTTCAGTGGTATCATAAGCAGGGGCAGGGGAGGAGGTAACCAGGCAGTATGCACCTGAAGCCTGTGAGGTAGTGCCTTTCCCCCACCTGGAGTAAATACCCTCTTTTGCATTAGGAACTTCTGCATCAGGAAAACACCATGGAAACGCCATGAGCATTGGTGGTGGTGGAGTGAGGGTTAAACAGTGAGCCTTCCTGGGATCCTTTTCATGCCAGGTTAGTTTCCCTTCTTTCCGAACGCAGCAGTGGCTGCCTGCTTCCTGATGCTGTCGCGTCCCGTGGGAGGGGAGTTGGGCACCCTGAAGCCCCCTGTCACCAGTTCCGGGGCTGCAGAGCAGAGAGTGACGACAGCCCGTGAGTCGTCAGCCGACGGCAGCGGGGACCCTGGTGACGGCTGCTTTGTTGTTTTTTTCCTCTTCGGATGATGACTCAGTGTGTCCGGAGCTGGGAGATGGAGCAGTCAGCCGAGTGGCCAGGACGTTCTGTCAACATGAAAGCAGCAAAAGCAGTTTGTCGGGGCTCAGCGCTGACCCTGGGCTGGGGTCATTTTCAGGAAGGGCTTGGCGCAAGAAAGACCACCGCCAGGCACGGGATTGGGGGCGACGTCGGATCACTCAATAGGACCCTGTAGACCCTTGAATTTTAGAATCTGAAAAGAAAATCAGCTGTTTGTGTTTTATTAGATGAGCTTGGCAAACAGGATCACTTCTTGAACTCCTCTCACCGGTCCCCAACAAGAGACATCTTCCCAGGTTCAGAAAACCCTTTGGGATTTCTCAGTTGTGGCTTATTGCCTTGGATGGAGGGCAGGTCCCTTCTAGGGGGCAGGGGTGGGCCTGGCAGTCCTAGTGCCCGTTGTGGGGATACGGAGCCGTAGGTTTCCTCTGCTGGCATCACGTGAAGACGGTGGATCCACATCACAGGCCTTGAGCTGAAGACCAGCTCTTGGGCAGCCCACTTCAGCCTCTCCTTTCCTTATTATCTCAAATCAAAGCCTTATCTTCTCCCCTTCATCTTCCTCATTTCCTTCTTAGGCGCAGTAGTGGGCCTAAAGTCCTTGACCTTTGCGTCTGTGTGTGTGTCATCATGGCGGCTCAGGGTTCTAGGCTTTTCTTGAATCTGCAGCATTGCGCTTTGTGCGCGTGACACCCCCCTGCCCCGCCCCGCCCGCCCGGCCCCGCCCTACCATGCCTTCTTCGGAGCAAGAGAGAACATGGGCCTCCATTGCCACTGAATCTCAGCCAAACCGTTATCCCCAGCATCTGGCCTCCCTTCTCTCCTCCCACGCTTTCGGCCAGTGTCTGGGGTGGAGGAGCAAACAACTTGTGGGAGGGGATGGAGGGACAGCCTGGCCTGGAGCTCTCTGCCTCCTTTCCTCGTGTGCCATTTTTCAGCCTCACGCTTTCCTGCGGATGGATGTTGCCAGCGCTGACATTTGTCGCCGAGCACCTCCTCTCCCCAAGGACTTCCCCTCGCGACTCTTTTGGGATCTGGAAAGAGTGGCTCTGGGGCCTTGGGAGCCAGAGGGGAAAGGGAGACCTGGCCCAGGTCACAGCGGACTGTGAGACGGGCGAGGGGTGGGAGCTGGCCGACCCCACCCAAGCGCAAAGGCAGCCCCGGCCCCTTTGCGTCATGTCTTTTTCAGCCTGAGTAGAGAGCAACTTGACCTAAAAAAATTGTATATATGTGGGTGTTGGATCCTTTGTGTCTCTTTGTCCAGAAGCTGTGCATGTGATGAGAGCCCAGGTTCTGTACTTCAGAGAACTGTTGTCCTTCAGGTTTGTTTTCAGAAAGATGTGATGGATGGGCCGTCCTTGATGAGACCGCGTGCCCGCTGGGACTGGCCTTTCTCCAGGATGCTGGGCCCGGCTTGGTGTTTCTTCTGTCAGTGGATGGTGAGCCGCAGCGGAGGGCCATGTCCGGGGGCCCAGAAGGGACCCTGATGGGGGCCTGCGTGTGCATTGCTTGGTTGGCCCTGGGAACTGAGCCCACCTTTCGCTTCTTCCCCACAGAGAACCCAGAGGAGTTCAGCTCCGTGAGTAGGTGACAAACTCCTGGAGACTCGGCTGACGATGGTGCTGGCGTGCAGAAAACAGTTGTCATCCTGTGGGATAAGTGTGTGCCCATTTGCATTTATTTGGAACAAAAAAAGGAGCTGCCTGGCAGCCTGGCTCTCTGCAGTAAGTATTTTTTTGCATTCTTTTATCCCTTCAAACGTCGGAAGTGGATAGATGTTTATTGAACCTAGCCAGCTGCTGTGCCTTCTCCATTCTTTCCGGCACACTGCCGCCCTTGGTCCTCCAGAAGAGAGGACTGGATCGATTTCCTCATGCTGCTGGAGAGCTTCAGAGAGGCTAGAACTCAGTGTTCAGCCCCCACGTATCCCCCTCATATTCAGGAGAAGTCGATTCTCCCTAAAACAGAGAGCCAAAAGGCCAGGTCCCTCAGAGCAGAGTGTTCATGGGCTGAATGGAAGGGCCCTGCCTGCGCTCTGCCCCCAGCAGGGAGGTGAGGCTCTCAGTTGGCTGGCTGGAGGAGCTGGGGGAGGGGGGTGAGCCTTGCCAGCATCTAGCATGGTTCTCTGCCAAGTTCTAGCTCCAGATCTCTAGGCCGCTAGGAACCTAGACTATATATAGCGTTGCGCTAAGCAATTCTTATCAGACGTGTCTGCCCTCCCCTGCGGGAGAGGAGTGCTTCTATCAGAGAACCAGAACCTGGAGAGTGTGAGCCGTCTCTGTGGGGCCTTTTATACTGGTGTGTGTGTGTGTGTGTGTGTGTGTGTGTGTGTGTGTGTGTGTGTGCGCGCGCGCGTGCACGCACACGCGTGCATATGTGTATCTGTGTATATGTGTCTGTGTCTGGTTCAGGGCTGCCAAGCTTTCTCTCCTTCCCCCTATTTCAGATGATAGTAGATTCAAAATCTTGTGGAGGAGGGCGCTGATGTAGGCTGAGGGCCAGGAGGGGCTGGTGCTTCTCGAAGGATCCTGGATCCTGGGTTTGGAGGAGAGGCTGGGCACATGACGTGGCTGAGAGCACAGTGTGGCCTCCGGTGTGTCTTCCTGGTTTCCGGTTTGCCTTGCTTTGCCCGAGGATGTCTTTGGACCTCTCTCTTCCTTCTTTTGAACCTGCTGCCTTCCGTGCCTTCCTCCAGCCCTCCCTCATCCTTTCTTTGATTTTCTTTGGGATGTGTGAGGCAGACCCAGCTATGGGCATCCGGGAGCTGGTCTGCTCCCCGCCCTCACCCTCGTTTGGGACTTCCGGAAGTCTGGCTTGCCCGGCATAAGGGGCCAGCTGTCCTCAGAGGAGCTGGTGGTGAACGAGCATGTATAGGGCAGAGTGGGCTGGGTCTTTGCCTCCTCCCTTTCAGAGGTGCTGTTGAGCCCCCACTTTGTGTGGTTCTGTGACCACAAGTGCTGATGGATGTGACGCCATCCCAGTCTTGTCGGTGAACCATCACCAGGCTGCTTATTGGAAACCAGGTGCAGCAAGGAAGATAGGATTCAACGCCCTCCTTCCCTGCCTCCCAGGTAAGTCAGGTGTGGGCCACCCGTTCCGGTCCCTCCCCCACCCCCTGCTCTTCCCATGAGGGCGTTTTCCTTATGCAGTGGAGAAGCCTCAAACTTCTCCATTCAGAATCTCCCAGACAATTGCTCCCTTCTTTCCATTCTCCTCCTCCTGGCTTTTCTGTGAATGGGGTTAGTAACCAGCGAAGGCTCGGGGGCAGGGCGGCCAGCCTAAGCGATCAGGCACTGGCCATGTGGGAGATGGCGGGGTGTGGTCGTTGGCAAAACAGTTGGGCCTCCCGAGGTAACTGACCAGCCGCTCTCCCTGACCCCCTATGAATAGCACGAGATTCTGAGTGCTGATCCCTCAGAGGGGCTGCGAGCCTGCCTGGGAACTGGACCTTCTCTTCCTGTGTCGTCTGGACACCTTTAGCCTCGCTTAGTCTAGGGCTGTGGTCTGGAGCTTATAGACTGTGGGCTGGGCAGTGGACTTTGGGGCTCTTTCCCCCTACTTGGGGTTTTTCTGTTTTTGTTTTGTTTTGTTTTTTTTGCTTTCTTGAGTCAATAACTTCTTTCCTCTAGGCCCTCATTGCCTTTACTTTAAAAAAAATCCTGGCTCCGTAAACCATTGCAAAGATCTCCAGGCAGTTTGACGTAGAAATGTTTTTTTCTCTGCGTCACTGGTTGCTGGTCACAATAATAGCGATCGTGATTAAAAACGATGAGGGCCTGCAGAACTGGGGAGGTCCGTCACATTACAGGGATGGTTCAGAAGGCAGACTGGAGGCACTTGCCACATTACCAGGAAATCTTTCTCCTATCACGTAGATTCCTGCCACATTCTGGGCCAATAGGGCCGGTTGGAATGAGCTGACAGCAGATTGTCTGGGGTCTAAAGATAAAAGGGATGGTGCTGGGTAATTTTATGACGCTCTCGGCTAATGTCAGGGGGCACCTGTGGGATGCCAGCTCTCTGCCGTTGCCTCGTGGATGTGGCTGTTGTTTCCTCCCCACTCGCCCCGCCCACCCCTACCCAGGGAAGTCTGATGTACCCGGCCTCCCAGTGTTTCATCTTCTCCTCTTCCCATCTGAGATGAGTCTCTGAGTTGGCTGTGAGCAGCCTGAGATCCTCGCTGAGTGAGGAATCCAGGGCTGTTTGGAAGAGTCCGATGTCTCTTCCTTCAAGGAATTTGACAAGTCTCAGCCCCTCCAGCAGTAACGAAGGGAGGGATGGCTAGGGGTGTTGGACCTGGAACATGAATAAAGCAGACAGATCAGCCTTGGTGCAGCTGGGGAGATGAAGAGGAGCTGGCCAAGTCCCTCAAGATGTGTCAGCTAGAGTCTGGCCAGCACTGGCTGTCAGGCTGGAGCCAGATGGAGCTGCTGGCCATGCTCGGGAGCCTTCGCTGTCCTGTGTGCAGTGCGTCCCCGGGCCTGGCTCCGGGTGACCGCTGCCTCCATTCACAGCCCTGCCCTCGGCTACGTTGATTTCACCAGGGTGGGGAAGTTGGTTTTGCTCCTTGAGATGTAGTAGCCTCTGTGGCCTCTGGTGTTCCCAGAATTGGGGTTGGTGCTCGCCGGCTGATTTTCTTACTTTTGTCCCTCACCTAGTTCTTTCCTTCCTGTTCACCAGCCTGGCTTCTCCAGACATGACACGGAACGCTATGTGTCAGAAGCCAGGCTGGCAGAATAGTTGGCATCCCATGAGAGGGGGGCCAGGCGTAGCTGGCACTTCTTTTCGACCTTTGAATCCCTGCAGTCTGGGAGCCAAGAGGCAGCGTGGGGCCTTTCCAGCTGGGGTCCGGCAGCGGTTAACAGAGCTGGTGGCACTGGAGCCGTGGTGGTGTGGCTTGGCCGGGAGGCATGGGGGGAGGGGCCCTGCCAGGGGACCCGATTGGTCAGCACCTTCCTGTTCCATTGAATCCTGGTCTGGTCAGGGCTGTGAATTGTTTAATGCATATCTTAGCTCTATCCCCTGGCACGAGTGCCCCCGAGGCTGCAGCTGCAGCTTTAGAGAGGATCTGTACCTCACGCTGGTCACTTTTTTGGGCATGTTGCCTCCCTCCGAAATATGCGAGAGAGAGTGCCTTTTCCACTAGCCGGCTGTCTGTGGGAGGCCCTCATCTTGCGTTGCTTTTCTGGGACTTGGAGTGTCTGTGAGGAAAGCAGAGACTGGGTTTGGTTCCTTGGTAGCTCCTTCCGCAGGAGCTGCTCGTGGGCTGAGAAGGCCAGAGAACGCCTCCAGGCCCTGGGCCTTTGCGGAGCCTGATGCAATAGTGTGGAGCCTGGGCGGGGGAGGAACAGGGGGACAAGGATGGAGAGAGCCATGCGGGGAGATGGTTGTACAGCGTCTGACCACAGGATCAAGGCCAGGAGGGGGTTGGAGGAGGTGTCCAGCATTCAGCCAGGGCTGCCTGCTGTGGCCTGAGTGAACACGTGTGTGCATGGAGCCCAGAGACAGGCATCAGAGTTCTTGGTCTCAGCATGCAGGCCAGGGAAAGGGAAACTGACCTCTGTCAGGGCCCCCTTTTGGTTATTTGATTTCATGCTCAGAACAACCATATGCAGTAGGTGTTACTTCCCTTTTATGCTTAAAGAACTGTGATTATTAAGTGACTTAACCAAGGTCACACACTTGGTAGGTGGCACTACTGAGATTTAAACTCAGGCACTTCTGAGTCCAAAGCCTGTACTTTTTCTTCACCCTCTGAGGCTGAAGCCAGACATTTTTGGGAGCTAAGGCCTTCAGAGGATAGGCAAATGATGTGACCCAGAGTGAAAGACCAGATACCCAGGGGACTCTGCTGTCACAGGGATGGCTGCATTACATCCCTTTTGAGGGAGGCAGGGCAGGGGCAGGTACCCTTTGGTATCCGTGGATAGGCAGGCAAATACATTCCTTCTACAAATATGTCTTCAGCCTCTGCTGTATATATGCCAGGCACTGTGCTAGGTGCTAGGGATGCAGAATTCAACGAAACCAAGTTTCTGCTCTTGTGGGGTGTATATTCTCGCGTGGGGAGAGATCATTAATAATAATAGATAGAATTTAAAAATAAAGTAGACATATATGGAAAAGAAGGACACCCCTCCATAAGAAGAGGCATCCAGATGTTGGTCAAGGAGGGAATTTGAGAGACGGAAGGACCTCGGCCACCTGGGGAAGCCATATTGATTGAGCCTCCAAAGAGAACTGATACACAGACTAACCCCCCTCTTTTCTTAACAGCTGGGAAAATCCATCCAAGGTCCACAGAGCTCACAGGAACTTGGCGTGAGTCAGGAATCAAGGTGGCAGTAGTCTGTAGTTTCGTCACCAGCAGACTAGGGTTTTTTCCATTAGCTGTGGCTGCTCCTGACCTTCCATCTCCCGCCCTCACCAGGCGCCAGCTGGCGTCTCCACCTCAGCCTGGTCACTGTGGCCACCTCTGGTCCAGGCAGCACAGGGGGACACTCGGGTTCAGTCTTTGCCGAGTCACTGATAAGACATATGTCTGCAGGAGGCAGACTTCAGCTGAGCCTCTCCCGCCAGAACACGTGGTTGCGAGATTTCGCAGTAGGGAAGGGACAGGCAGAGGCTAAGGGAGGGGAGTCCCCTTGTATCAGATGCTTGGACGGGCTCTGTGTCTTGAGAGGTCGGTGGCTGGGGATGGGGGAGGGGACATTTCCTGTGTGTAACTTCAGGGCTCAGGACTTGTTTACATGGTAGGAGTGCAGCGGCTGCTGGGCCCAGGGTGAGTCGGGCCACGAGATTCTCCCTCTTTGGCACCATGGTCCTTGCCGCCTGGCCCACCCTGACCGTGGAGACTGCCACCTGCTGCCAGGGGGCCGTGTGGGTCTTGGTGGCATGTGGTTGTGGGGGCCCAGGGAGCCTGTAGACGAGTCACCAGGCCTGGGTTCTGGCTCCCTTGGTAAAAACTCACTCACCCCCTTCACCTCTTTGGGCCTCGTTTTCATTATCGGTAAAATGAGAGGGTTGAATCAGAATCTTTTTGGAGGCTCCTGCCACCTCCCACATGGGGGCTCCCTGGATGTCCATGGAGGTATTTCTTATCCCGAAACTCAGGATCGGCATCACAAGAGAGGGGTGGGACCTTGAAGACCCGTCTGAGAGCAGCTGTAATCGTGTCTTCTGAAGGGACGCTGTCGGCATGAATTAGGGCGGGTGGGTGGAGACAGTTTTCGAAAGACCCCCGAAAGCAAGTGCGAAGGGTGAATACTGCACGAAGGTGGCTGATGAGGACCCTCCAGGTGACCGAGGACGTGGACTCTGGCTCCCACCAAGAGGCTTGTCTGGAGATGGGCCGTGTGGGAGCTGCTGGGGGCTTGCTGTGCCGCAGGGGGTGACTGGACATGCCGTGCCCCAGGAAAGATGTGCCATCCTTTCTGGCCCTAAATCCTGGAGAGAAAATGGGACTGCAGGGCCCTTGTGTCCTGTGCATTCCCTGAGACTTATCCTCAGGGTCTGTGCCCCTTGGCTGTCAGGAAGTTTCCCTTTATATTTAGCCTTCTTTTCTCATGTGGTTGTTTAAGCCCTTCTATTTAAAACAAACAAACAAACAAACAAAAAAAACGATAAAAAGACAAGAGAAAAGAAAACAAAAACAGAAATATCTCAGAGCTACCAGTTCCATTTTGGCTTTTTAGTCTTGAGTCACTCTTTAAAAGACAGCAAAAATGAAACACGTACAGCAAAGCCCAGGGTCCCAGGCCCTTCCGGGCTTTTGTGCAAAGCCAGGCTGTGGCCAGGAGTGGCCGGGTCCCGGCCTCACCTCTCTTCTCCATGGCAGCCTCAGTCCGTGACGTCCACCATGTTTCCTGGGCTGCGTGGGTAGGAGCCCTGAGGCGGAGGCCCACATTGTGCAACCCGCTAGACAGAATGCAGAGCCTTAAAAATAGCTACATTTCTCCAAGATGCTGTCTGCTTGCCACTCTGCAGGACACTTACCTGGGATTCGTAACTCTGATCCAGCCTCCCCAGCTCCCAGGAGGGTGGTGAGAAAAGGGGTTTGGGCTAGGATGCAGGCAGGAGAGGAATCGACTAGTAACCATTGTCTCACATGCGCCGCGCGGTGTTTTCACAGTTCTTTTCACGTTTGCGAGCTCTTTTGGCCTCACACAGCCCTGTGAGGGCAAGTGGGTGGTATTAGCCCTGTAGTTGACGACACTGAAGCAGAGAGAATCCTGCCAGGGTCTAACTGCTTGTATCTGCTTAATTTGGGACACCCACCCAGGCCCCCTGACTCTGGTTGTCATTTCCTCGGGTTCTAGTTGTGGGACCCCTGGAGCGGGGCAGCGATCGGGGTGGGTCTTGGGCAGTTGACTTGATCTCTCTAGGTCTTGGGTCCCTTCTCTATATAGTGAAGGGGCAGCGATCGGGGTGGGTCTTGGGCAGTTGACTTGATCTCTCTAGGTCTTGGGTCCCTTCTCTATATAGTGAAGGGGCAGGAAACCTCAGAATATCTGGGTTCTCCCGTTCTCCGTTCTTTCAACTTCTTGGAGCTCTTGTGAAGACTGGCTTGCGCTCCTTGGCTGGGAAGCCAGCCAAGCGTCATGTGTTTCCGGTGAGGTTTCTTACATTTGGAAGCTTCTGGAATACGCAGTGCTTCAGACGGTTCTGACATGTCCGTATGGCACTTCATGCGTGTGCCTGTGGTCATGCTTCTGCTAAGTAGCTCTCTCAGAAATGAGGCCTCACTGGGGGGTCTTTGAGATTTTCCCATCGGATTTATAAGGTACACACGGAGCTTTGCCCAGGATGCACGCTGTGTGTACGTTACCTGTTTGTTAGCTACTTAGTGTACAGCACCTGCTGGAAGAACTGGCTGATGTACAGTGGTAAAGTAAGATGCTGGAAACGCTGGCTTCAGCTCTGATTGTTTGAATCACGGTTGACTTGAAGAAGTAGCCCTTTCCCACGGAGGAGAAGGTGGTCAGAGAATTCTTGGTGTCAGTGTTTTCTGAATACTGACCACAGCCCTCACCCTTTAGAAGGGTGCTGAGGCAGAGTGAGAGCTGCGCATCTTCTTGGCCTCGTGGCCCTCTGTGTGATCTTCATTCAAATAGGCCAGAACCTCTCTGAAGGGGAAAGAAGCGTTTATTTACAACACATTGAGCCACGGTGGCTTAGGCTTTATCCCGGGGTGTTCCTTGAGGAAGGATTGGGATTGGACGTTTGTCCATTTGTATCCCCTGAATGCAGCCTCGGCTTGTAGAGAAACGCCGTGATGGGGAAGCTACCGGGGGATCGTTTTGGTGGATGCAGGCTTCAGTAACTTTACCTATGAAGATTTGTCATATCAGACCCTGTCTGCCTGGAGGTCGGGAAAGAGGATGGCCGAACCTGTAGCAGGGAGGGTGGCTTAGGCTAGACTTTGGGAAGGACCGTGGCATCCCCTTTGCTGAGGGTTCCCAAGGAAAGATGAGCCTTCTTTATCTGAGAGGGGGAGACCGGAGGTCCCGGACAGGGGCCTCTGGGCCTGAGTCTGTGAACCCTGAGGCCACCCCAGAACAGCATGAGCGTGGGTGTCAGGATCCCGCGCAGGCTTCATCTTTCCTTTCTGCCTCTGAGGCACGCCTGAGCCTGGGGCGGGGTCGGGGGGGTGGGGGGGGACGGACACGTGAGCATTGTTTCTCCTTGCAGAGAGAACTCCTGCCACTGACCGTATAGGACTGATAATATTTGAAAATAAAAAAGGGAGAAAGGCACATTGCCCCTTATCCCTGGCAGGAAAGAGCCCTGAGCTGCTCTAATCCTGATTTGTATCAACCCCCCCCCTCCCCGCCCCCCC
>NC_041217.1:37584725-37626590 GCF_002837175.3 Physeter macrocephalus
GTGTGTGTGTGTGTGTGTGTGTGTGTGTGTGTGTGAGAGAGAGAGAGAGAGAGAGAGAGAGAGAGAGAGAGAGAGAGAGAGGGGTGCATGAGACAGGGCCGTGCATAGTTGTTGGAGAAAGGCAGGAGATGGAAGAGGAATATCTCAGGGCAGGTCCACAGCTCTGGGACCACCAGCATTGCCTGCTGTTCTAAAGGCACGGGTGTGTGTTGAAGTGAGCATACTACTTAGAGGTGACCGAAGTCCAAAGTCAACCAGTTAATGTCTAAATGAGGGTTGTATTAAATATGGAGAATCATATATCCTTTTTGTATTGTTACTGCTTGCAGATTTAGCATCGAAAGGCCTGACAGGTCAGGAACCTTTCACTGGTTCCCCCTCTTTGTAAGATCATGCTTATTTTATATCAGCTTTTTATCTCCCTTCTTTTCTGTTTCTCTCCCTCACTCACTCCTTAGGTATACGGGAATATTTGTCCGTGCGTGTTACCGCTTCCTTGGGGTCCGGTTCTTCCAATGTCTCTGACATCCTAGAATGTATTACTTTTATTTCACATGTGAACACGGCACAGGCTCACTGCAGAGATGAACCGTTTCTGAAATGGGGCAGCTCCCCATCTGGTCCTGGAGAAGGTCATCCAAAGCCCTGAGGAGATGGGAATCCAGGGTCTCCTTGCCAGGACCAGCTCGGACCCATGTTGTGCTTCCTATCTGGGGTGGGAGTTGCTCAGGCATGAATCCCCCCGCCTCCGCACCAGCCCTATTAGCTGTTTCTTCTTTTCAGCTTGAACCCTGAGTAGTGGCCTGGAAAGTCTGAGACCACATGTCACCTTGCTAGGTGAGGAGGGGGCAGAGAGAGAAGAGCGACAGGGACAGAGAGGAAGGGAACACGGGCTCCTGGCCACTGGCCTCTCTCCAAGACAGGTGAACTCTGCGTTCAGAAAGGAACTCATTTAATCTTTTGGCCCTAATAGCAGTTATTTGTGTTTTCTCTCCCTCTCTCTTTTCCCTCCTCCCTCTCCCTAACCTCCCCCCCACCCCGCCCCCGCCAACCCGCCTCCAAAAGAATTTAATCTGCTGGACAACAAACAATACTGTTATAAAACTTTGAAAACAAGAGGGCGCGGCCTCCCTGACAAGGAGAAGGGCATGCCGGGTAATGGGCGAGGGAGCCTGCCAGGCCCGAGACGGAGCCAGGCAAGAGCCCAGTTGGCTGGGCACCTGGGTGCCCGCCCCTGCCCAGCCCACCAGCCGTGCCATCCCCAGTCCAGAGGGGAAGGAACCGAAACGAAAGTGGGGGCAGCAGAGCTCTTGAAAAGGGGAAGTTGTACGTGTTCCCCTCTCGGATCTGATGGGAATGCACTAGACTGTGAAACTACCCCCTCCCCCTCCCTCCCTTCCCCCTCCCCCTCCCTCCCGTCCCCCTCCTCCCCCTCCTCCTCCCTCCCTCCCTCCTCCTCCTCCCTCCCTCCTCCCCTCCTCCTCCCTCCCTTCCCCCTCCTCCTCCTCCCTCCCTTCCCCCTCCTCCTCCTCCCTCCCTTCCCCCTCCTCCTCCTCCCTCCCTCCTCCCCTTCCTCCTCCCTCCCTCCTCCCCCTCCTCCTCCTTCCCTCCCCTCCCTCCTCTTCCTGCCTCCTCCCACTACTCACTGTTCCAGGTCCTGAGACTGGCAGACAGAGGTCCTGATAACAGAATGAGGCTGGCATAGCCATGAAGATACAGCCACCAGCCGGGCCAGCTGCAGGGGAAGCAGGAGAGAAAGGTGCTCCAAGCTGGCTTTGGACTCCAGACCTACCCTCTGTCTGCCCAGCTTCCCGCCCCCCACCTAGGGAAGTGGAACCAGGTCATGGGCATGACCCGGTCCATGTGCTCCGCCAGGTGTGTGCCCAGGTACTGGGATAGAACCGCCACTCGGAGGTTAGTGGGTACGCCCTGGGCTTCCTGGTGCCTGCCGGGGCTGTGCTCCTGGGAGGATGTCTGACCTGGGGAGATGATCTGCTCTCCTTCCAGGAGGAGTGGAGGCAATACTGCAGAGGCTGGGCACGCCTCTGGAAAGGTTCCTGGGGACAGAAACGTGCTTCACCCAGCAGGCAGGCATGCGGTCCTCTGAATGGGGCTCCTGGCGGCATACTGTGCCTACTAGTTACTCCTGGTGGCTGCAGGAGGGGGTGACCCAGCTCCTCCTTGGGAGGTGGGGAAGCTGGGCTCTGGGTGTCTCTCCCCCAACCTCCAGAGTTAGATTTCACCTGAGCCTGGAGTTTTCACTTCTGAGTCCAT
This sequence comes from Physeter macrocephalus, assembly GCF_002837175.3. Classification (NCBI taxonomy): domain Eukaryota; kingdom Metazoa; phylum Chordata; class Mammalia; order Artiodactyla; family Physeteridae; genus Physeter; species Physeter macrocephalus. Next base: position 37,587,000 of record NC_041217.1, read on the forward strand.
CTTCACTGGGTCAAGTAGATGATTTGGGAGTGTCAAGGGAGCAGTGTTGGTGGTTTTTCTTCGGATCTGCGTTGGCTTGGACCTGTGAACTGTGGTGGGCATTGCGTGTGTGTAATAGACCAAAGGCACACTCACTTTTCCTCTTGTGGAAAGCACCAGCTTCGCTGAAAGCAGTTCAGGGCTGTGCCCATCCTCTGCCCAGCCTAAGTCACTCTCTGGGAAACAGGGAGGCGTCCTTGATCCCGTCTTCACGCCACCCCTCCTCCTCCCCTTCGCCGCCCACTGTCTCCTGCTACCCCCCCACGCCCCATGGCATCCCCAGGGCAGGGCAGGAGAGCCATGTGCGTCCTCCCGGCCAGCCAGTCACCCCGATGAGGGCCTCCATACCCTGTCCTGAGTCTGGGAGGTTGGGAGATTTCCAGACCCAAGTGGTGTTGAGGAAGGGACAGAGGCCTAGGAACATAGGCCTCCATACCCCTGCCCCAAGAGAAACCAGAACTGGTGACGCTGGGCCCACACAAGCTGAGAACGTGGTGATTTTTTTTACCTCAGGGGTCGTCTGGGGGGTTTTAGTGGGTCTGGAATATGTCATCCCCACCTTGGGATCTAGGGCCTGTGAAGTGTGGTGGTTCCTGGATGCTGAACCCTCATGGGGGCCAAGCTGCCGGAGAGAAAGAGGAAGAGAGAGAGAGCCAGTTCCACGTTCCCCTCCTCCACAGCCCCCTGTATATATACCTTTCATTTTATCACCCTTTCCTCTGATTCATTAACCACAGCTAGTTGGCAACAGGTCCCACCCTGACAGCTTAAGACAAAATGTCCAGGACACTGGGCCAGGGCTAGAGCCGAGAGTGACAGGAAGCTGGGCTGGGCCTCTCTGTTCAGACGTACAATGGTCGGGGACTAACTCAAGGGCAGACTGTTCCCCTTTTTCAAAAGGGCCTTTTCTAGGCCCCGCTCTCACCAACATGACTCTTCCTCACTCCCAGGAGCCCTGAAACCAGCATTCCCAGCGGCAGGAAGATGGATGATCCGGCTCCACTTCCGGCGCTCCTCCCCCACTCTGGCTGGAACTTGCGTCAGTCATGTAAGTAGCTGTGACTCAGCACCCAGCTGGGTTGGGAGGGAGGGAGAAGCTGCTGCCTCGCAGGAACCTTCCCAAGCGTTCTGGATTTGAACACGCTGTGGTAGCGCAGAACAAGCCAGCAGCATTCGGTTCCTGGAGGCAAATATCTGTTTCTTCCGTGGGTTTGCTTACGGATTTCATAAAGAAGGATTCCTCTCCTTCCTGTTTTCCTCCCGTATTATTTTTTGGGTACCGTGCTGGGCGTAGGATTTTTAGGACTTTAAATGACACAGCATCGTTTATAGAATGCAGTAGAAGCTCTCTTTGCAATCCCCAGGCTATTCTTTAAGCAGCGGCCCATGAATTGTATTTAACACTCAGATGTTTTTGTTTGGCCTGTGCAGAGTTTCTGTTTCTTTTTTTTTTTTTTTTTTCAGCTGTATCTGATTCTGCGTGCCTTTAGACCAAACGCGGCCCCTCCGGGTCCCCATACTTCTGCTGCACACTGTCTCTGCTTCTCTGTCTTAAGTTTCCTGCCTGACCCCTCCGTACATTTGAATGTGCAGTGAGCAGTCTGCACCAGCCCCTCTCTTTTCGGATGAATATTCCGAGGCCTAGTCCAGGAAAGTGCAGGCCCCAGTTCTCAGAGCCTGGCCGAGCAGGAATTAAAGCCACTGTGTTCTGATTCACTGTATGGTGACCTTTCCTCCACCCTCGGGTCCCTGCCCAGGCAGAGGAGTTTCGTAGGCATGAGGGGGTGGAAAAACCTCCAAATAGAATGTGGGCACAGACTGGACTGGTGCGGCATTGTGGCCCCCCACACCCTCTTCCTGCGCTGTGGCACCTCCCAGGGCTGACATACCCGCTCCTCAGGGGCTGATTCTCCTTCCCGGCAGCCCTCGAAGCCCTTCTCCACTGGTCAGCTTGCGTGGGGCCGCTAGACTGAGGTGGGAGGATCCAGCGTCCCGCCTTTGACAACAGAGCCCTTAGCAGGCTGGGGTTTTACCAGTCTGCCTTCTTGCAGATCAAGGATGCCCTCGGGTTGGTTGCCAGGGAGAGCAAGCTGCTTCCAGCCGCATGAAATCACCTGGCTACATGCAACTAGGGGACAAAATCAGCAGCTGGTTTCAGGTGAGTGAGTCGTTCATTGCTCGGCTGACTTCAAGAGAGAAGCCTGGTTCTGTTGGGAGGTCTGAGACCTCAGCAGACCCTCTTATCTGGTGGGATTGGAAGGGTGAAAGGTTTGGATGCTAAGATGACTTTTACCCCCTCTACTCTTAGAGTGTTTACAGCAATGCATTGCTAATGATTTCTTGTCTCTTCTTCCAGAGAACTGAGGGTATTTTAGAACTCAAGAGTTGGAGCCCAAACTCAGGTTCATGTCCCTTAGTTTCCTCTGCTATGTGCATCCTCTCCTCTGCACTCAGAGCTGACGCTTCCTGGGTAGCAGGAGAGACATGGATTAGTCACCCTCGTGACTAGATGACCTAAGTGTGTTCTGAAGGACAAGAGCTTGATGGTGTGAGAGGGGAGCTTAACCCAAAGCCAGGCGAGACTGGGGAGCTTTCCTGCGGACGGGGTGGCCCAGCTGAGACCTGAAGGAGGACTTCAGACCGCCAGGCTTACTTGGCGGGGAGGGCAGTGACTGAGGGTTGGTAGTTATGGGAGAGTAGATGCAGATTGTTCCGGAAAGAAGGAACGGCCTGTGCCGAGGCCTTCTGGTGGAGAAAGAGGCAGTCTGGATCACCGAAGGACTCCTGTGACGACACCTTAGGAAAGGGTTTGTGGAGAGTAGCAGTTGGAAGTTACAAAGGAAGAAGAGTTTGGCTGAAGTGCAGAGCAGCAAAGCGGAGAATTAGCGAATGTAGGTCTCCAAACCCCACGTTTTATAGGGTTCATAGTCTACGGGAATGACTGTCATTAACGCTCAGTCGTGACCTTAAAGCCTTAGATTCACGCCCCGCCCCCCCCCCGCACACCCACCTCCCCTCCGCTGTTGACCGCAGGTGTCCTCACTTAGAGCCCTGGCAGGCAGTGTTGATCCCCAGCCCTGGCTCTCCCGTCTGTGGCCAAGGCCACGCAGAGCCCCACCGGCTGCAGGGCCTAGTGCTGCCTGCTGTCAGGGTCGCTCAGGCGTCCAGCACAGGTACCGCAGGGCAGGTCATCCCCAGCGTCTTCCCCTCCCACAGCCGTGCGGTGGCGACCACAGAGGCACCAGGGTGCTGGAGAACAAAGCAAGTATCGAAGCACCGGCTCCTTGCAGAGCCAGGCGCGCTCTCACCTCCACCCAAGTTTAAAAGGTACAGTCAGTAATAACCGCCCCCCATCTATGCAGAAATATTGCCTAGGACTACCCTCACCCTCAATCTTGCTCAGAATTAAGTTCCAGAACAGAATGAGACGATAGTCCAGCTACAGAACAGGAGGCAGTGGGCGGAAGAGTAGGAACACAGACTTTGGAGTCAGACCTGGAATCGGCACCATTCACTAGTCCTGGGACTGTGGACAAGTTTTTGAACCACACTGAGGATCACTTTCTTCTCCTGCAAAAAAGGGAATAATACCTACTTCGAGAGACCGTTGTGAGAATTCGAGAGCACGACTTGGTGTTCAAATTTTATTTCCTTCTCTTCTCTAGAGCAGCACGTGATGTTATGTCCAGGAGGCGTAAAAAATAAAAGGGTTTTTTATCTAGAGTCCTGAAGAATTGGTAGGGAACCTGAGAGATACAGATTCTTCTTTCTCTTGGTTATGGTATCAGAGGAGATACAGACATATTTTCTTAGCTTCAAACAACCAAAAAAGATGGTGCAATTAGGAGATGGGAAATCTAATTTGAACACCATTGGCAAACCTAATTTTCAGGCAGAATTTGAAAACAAAACCCCATTCTTTTATTAGAGGATTATCTACTTAGTACAGTTATAAGACACTAATCTTTTTGTGTCACAGTAGAGAATAAATAAGATTGGCAATTAACGGGGTCATACTTGAATGTCCTGACCACTCACCTACGGCTGGGAAGGAGGAGCCCATGATCTACGTGACTAGGACACATGGAAGAGTTGCCGTGGCTCAGGTGAAACCCACCTTTGTGTAGTGGCTAGAGCCTCACAGGCAGAGAGGGTGCTTGTTTCCTGATGACGTGAGATAATATCGGAAAATGCTTTGCACACTGTGAAGCAGTTTACAAAGCAGGGCAATACTAATGTAAATACTAACCCAGTTTAGTAACAGCTTTGGCTATTTTATGTTGTCATATATATAATAATACGTAGGGACTGGTTACGGAATTAAATAACCTAGAATTCATGAGTTTTGTATTGCGATTGTCTATGTAAATTATCAGCTTTGCCTTTCATGTTCTTTGAGCATCACTTTGTAACTCTTCTCTGTGCCTTTCTAATGGATCCATATATTATGTCCCGTCACAAGTGGAACTGCAAGAAGACACCTCTGCTCGGGGCAGAGGCTGGGTCTTCCGATCGCATCTCCCTTCTTTCTCCAGTGAGATCCTCTTCTTCTGGAAGCTGGTTTCACATGGTGGCTTAGATTTTTCCATCTTTGTATCTAGCACCATTTGAAATCAGTGTTTTAGGAGTAAGAATTGCAGCACAGCAAAAGGCCAACCGCAGAGGAGCTGCTGTTCGTAGGATCAGCTCCCCTCCTCCTGCCACCTGAGCCGGTTCAAGAAAGGAAGAACTTGAGAAGCAGAGTGCACTCTTGAGTGTGTTGGGTCGTGGAGGGGGACAGTGCAGGGATGGGGTTGTGTTCAGAAGAAACGCAGAGGCTTGAGCAGAGCCAGAGGCTGTGATAGTCTTTCTGTCGACAGGGAGCGGCAGCCACCAGCAGTAGCCTGTTGGTAGGGCCGCTGAGCGCATGCTTGGGCAGTGCTGGGTTGGGTACTTGACTGCAATAGGCAAGGGGCGGGGTGTGTCTCAGGAGGACCGTCTCATCACTTCAGCACTGTCCACCTGCTCCTAGATGCCGTGGAACATTCAGCTGCAGTTGCCGAGCAGCTGAAATCAGACTTGCCACCTGCACTGTCAAGGTGCCGGACCCCATCGAGCACCACTGGACCCATCTCTTACACAGGCTGACCGATTTCTCCTGGTGTTCAGAGTCTGTTTTTGTCTAGCACCATTTGAAATCGGTTATGATGTAGGGGGAAAAGCAGCAGCCTCGAGGCCTCACGCCAAGTCTGGTCAGCAGCAGCCTGGGGCTTCCTGGAAGATGGATGCGCGGAGAGAGGGAAGGGAAGGTTACGCTTTTTCCGACTAACTTCTTTAACTACATCTACGATACTCTAGGCACGGGTAATAGATCAGTTAATGGATTTTTAAAAAGAAATCACTACAATTTACCTAATGTCCTCGGTTTGCTGAAGTGTGGTAGTGATGTAAACTATGAATTGGTTGCTGTTAAATTATCTTTCTGCCATGCATCCTGACCTTAATAAATGCTTTACCGTATACAATTTATCATGTCTTCGTTTTTCGTAGATTATTTTCCATTCATAATTGTATGATGATGATAAGCGGGGTCCTGAAAAGTTAACTTGCTGCGCAGATCTTACCTATTTCGTAAAGAATTTGAAGTCGGTTACAGCAAACATATTAAAAATGTAGCCTATGAAGAGACGAATGAAATTCTAGGAGCCAAGAAATAAAATGAGGAAAAAGGATTACAGAAGAGAGACACGTTGCAGACCTGGGCTGAAGGATGCTGCTTATTGAACGGGAAACTGACCTCGGTTCCCACTGGGCCGCAGCCCTGGAGCCTCTGCAGTCGGTGTTCCCTCAGAAACATTGGCATAACTGAGCCTGTACTCACACGGCCCTTAGAGGGAGGAGCACTGATGAATTCAGCTGCGTTATAAGAGATGCAGGAGTATTGCTGCTTTTGGTTCTTAGTTTCTATCAACTCTTGAAGACAGGGTGCACCAGTTCTGTAAAGGTATTCAGCGACGAGCCAGACTTGATTTCACGGGGGATTAAACTTCGGGATTCTTCAGGTAGGAGGGCTGTGTCCCCTTGACTGACCATTTTGCACAGGAGATGCAAGGCCAGCCCTGACCTCCCTGCAGGACTTTTGTTTCATGCCAGTGGTTCTCCATAAGTCGTGGCATCTCAACCACCTGGGAAGCCTTTCTAAGTCCACATCCTGCCAGTCTTCCCCCAGCTGGCTGCCCTGCCCAGTCGGGTGGGGGTGGGACAGGTGAAGCCTCTGTTGGGAAAACTTCCAGGTGAGTGGGACGCACCCCTCACTGCAGCAGCAGTGCTGTTTCAGGCTGTTGACTGGAGAATTCAGGTTCTAATCCCCAGGGTGTGGTGGTGGGAACAGTTAAGACCCTGAATTGTTTTATTCACTTCTTTGCTGAGGTAGCTCCAATAGACCTATGGGCATAACAGCTTTGGGTCAGTTGTAACAAACCGAACAACTTTTGATTCACCTACTGTGTCCCTAGCTCCAGCCTAGGTATCGCCAATAAAGCAAGTAACTCACGGCTTCTGCCAGCAGGTTGCTGTGACTCCAGTCCCCAAATAAGAAAGTGCCAAAAGATGGAGTTCAGCATCAAAGCACATAAACAATGACTTGAGACATCTTTTACATAAAAATACTTCCTGGTGCTCCCATGAATACTTAAATAGCGCTTATGGCTGCGTCATGAGATGCACAATGCACACCCCAAGTAATCAACGTGCCCCTCATTTAGGATTAGTTTGCTTTATTCATCTGGAGGCTGACAGGTCTTTACCTAAAGTTGGCATTCCAGGGTGGTCTTTCTTTATAAATTGCTAAGCAGAATGTTTCTTTTGGAGACATCTTGAGTCTGGTTTTTGAGGCCATGCTTTCCACCCAGACACAGAAAATGCTTTGTCAGGCATGGAGCTCGCTTCCCTGAGTTTTGCCACGCATTTACTGTAAGCGTGTCAGTGGAGAGCGAGTTGGACGGAAGGCACCTCCAGCCTCATGCAAGTTGTACTGGCAAAGAATTCCCACCTGTGGAACTAAGTGCTGTTGACTCTTAATAACTGTGAGACAAGTCAAGTCTTTTACCAGCTCAGGGTGAACAATGTGTTAAATCTCCAACCTGGTGAGTCTTCATGTAAGATCTCGGCTCAGCCCTGCACTTTGAGAAGCTGGTATATAGTTTCATGGAATTGCCTAGCAGACTGGTGTGTCTCCATTTTAGGGCAGTTTAAGAGTTTTCCTTGAACACAACGAAAGCTATGTTTTGTGTTTATTCTAATGTGACACTGCTCCACCCACCTTCTGATTACATTCACCCAAGGAGCCATTAGAATAGTGATTTTCAGGACCCACGCCTACAGGTTCTGGTTATACTGCTGTAGAAATGGGGTCTGGACATGTGTTTTCTGACAGTTTCCCAGGGGATTCTACTGCGCAGTCAGGGTTGAGAGCTCCTCCTCTGGGTCTTGCTTCTACACAAAATGTGACCTGAGGACTCGTGGCCCTCGTGGCGTCGGTGTATTAGTTTCCTGTGGCCACTTTCACAAGTTACAACAAACTTGGTGTCAGTCTTTTCGGGCTGCTATAACAAAACACTACAGACAAGGCAGCTTATAAACAACCAGATTTACTTCTCATGGTTTGGAGGCTGGGAAGGCCAAGATCAAGGTGCTGGCAGATTCAGTGCCTGGTGAGGGCCAGCTTTCTGGTTTGCAGACAGTGCCATGTAACTTCTTGGGGCAGCGGGGGTGAAGGGATTTGGGGTCTCTTTTTATCAGGACAGTAATCCCATTCATGAAGGCTCCACCTTCATGACCTGATCACTTCCCAGTGGCCCCACCTCCTAATACGGTCACCTTCGGGTTAGGATTTTAAGGTAGGAATTTTGGTGGGACACAAACATTTACACAATAACTTGTCTAAAACAACACACCGGTATTCTTTTAGTTCTGGAGGTCAGAATCTGAAATCCAGCTATAGGCAGGGCCACACTCCCTCCAGATGCTCTGTCAGAGAATCAGTTTCCTTGCCTTTTCCAGATTCCAGAGCTGCATTCTTTGTCTTGTGGCCCCTTCTTCCATCCTCAAAGCCAGCACCACAGCATGCTGCCTCAGCGGTCACGTTGCCTTCTGCTATAGTCAAGGCTTCCTCTGCCTCCTTCTCCTGAGGATTAAATGTGATTACATTTAGGGCCCCACCTGGGGGGATAATCTCCCCACCCAAAATCTCATCTGCAAAGACCCTTTGCATACAAAGCCACATTCACAGCTTCCAGGTACTGCTTTCCCCCTGGTATCTGAAAGTAGAATGTTCCTATTGCAACCTTTCATAAGCAGATTTGGCATAAAGCATTGAAGCAAATGCCTAAGGGCACACCTTGCAAAGGGAGGCACAAAATAAATGGAGATAAAGCGCAGATACTTTTAGACCTATGGCAGCTTGATGCTGAGATGTTGAGTGTAGCTCCCAGGAAGGAGCTTGGGGGGTGCCACTCTCACCTCCTGTGTGGGCTGCCTCTATAACAGCTCGCTGCAAAATAAATGCTGAACGCTATTTTCGCTTTTCACTTTTTTTTTTCATAAAAGCAAAAATCCTCTTTGGATTCCTTTTGATTAATGAAAACAGGTACCAATGTAGGTCTTTTGTAAAAGCACTAAGTGGCATAAAGTGGATTTTAAAACGTAGGGTGATACTTGTATTATGACTCCAGTATCTCTGGAGGCCCTTATACAGCCTCCACAAGCAGCAGTGTGTGGAACACATGCAAATGCAGAACCTCGGGCCCCAGCCGAGGCCTACTGCTTCAAGAGTCTGCATTGCATTTTAGCAAGGTCATCATGTGATTCACCTGCACACAAAAATTTGAGAAGCGTGGTTGTATGGGATCCTACCCAAGGATTCTCCAATAACTGAGTCCACGTCAAAGACAGATTGAAAGGAATATTTTCCCTTGGATCCTTTTCAGGTGGCAGTGGGTGATCAGAAGACCAATCATTTTCCTGAACACCATGAACAGTGCTCATCTAAATGACAGTAGTCTCCAGAATTCTCAGTGAAGCCACAAACCCTAAGCACCAGGATGCCAGATGTCCCGATTCTTTCTGCTAGTTCTGCACAAGGCCTGCCACTGTGTCATACGTACGTACCATAGTTGTTTCTAAAAGCTACGTCAAGGTGGTGAAAGATAGAAACTTAAGTGACTGCCTGGCAAATACGAGTTTTACTATCGCAAACAAGTTTTCTTGGGCTGATAAGTCAGGAATCAGGGTGGGTAGCTTTCTCAATGTGATGCATACTTAAGGCAATTTTGGTCGCTTTCTGCTGGTATTTAAGCCGGAGGGAAGGAAAAATAGTTACTGACTGTAGACCCCAATATTATGCTCCTCCGTATGTAAGCCATAAGGGACAGAGGTTAGCTTTGTTTCAAAAGTTAATTTCCTAGAAGGCAAGCAGAAAAGAGCTAGTTAATTAAAATGAAATTAAAAACGGTTTCTGGGACTCGGCAATGACTAAAATCTCTGAATAATGACAAAGTTTGAAAAACTAAGAAAGGCATGGTCAAATGCCCTAACAGTCCACAGGAGGGCAGCAGTGCTAATACTATAAAGGCGCACCACTTCATTCTAGGGTAACCTTTTCTGGATGGATGAGCCTGGAAATGATGAAAGCAATGCAGCTTAGAAAAAAAAAAAAAAAAAATATATATATATATATATATATGTACGCTCTCTCAATTTTGCATTGTTTCCCACTTCATTCTAGGGTAACCTTTTCTGGATGGATGAGCCTGGAAATGATGAAAGCAATGCAGCTTAGAAAAAAAAAAAAAAAAAAATATATATATATATATATATGTACGCTCTCTCAATTTTGCATTGTTTCTGAAAGTCAATAGGCTATGTTAAATCCTGCTCTTGAGTACAAATATGTAAAATTTTTAATATGCAAAAATATTCATTCTTGGTTACAACATTGTCAGCAATTACTAAGTTTTAGAATACCAGAGTTGCCTATTTTCCTTAAACCTAGAACATTCTTTTTTTTTTTTTTTTGCGGTACGCGGGCCTCTCACTGCTGTGGCCTCTCCCGCTGCGGAGCACAGGCTCCGGACGCGCAGGCTCAGCGGCCATGGCTCACGGGCCCAGCCGCTCCGCGGCATGTGGGATCTTCCCGGACCGGGGCACGAACCCGTGTCCCCTGCATCGGCGGGCATACTCTCAACCACTGCGCCACCAGAGAAGCCCCCTTAAACAATTTAAATTTAAATTCCTGCCTACCTCAGCTGTCTTCAGAATTCTTGTTGAGGACTTTTATTGTTAGTCACCTTAAAAGCTCTCCCTGTTTATTTTATGCCAATTTAAAAAATATACTATAGTCTCAAGTTAAAGACAAAATTTGATAAAATGCATTCTTTATAGTCAAACTAATTTTCATCCAGTGTTGATATTAGAAAGATTGCTTTTTTGTTTGTTTTTGTTTTGTTTTTAAACCACAGATAGCCTCTTTTGGTTAGGCAGGCAATAAGACCTTAATCCAAGTTTTAGATATTTTCTGATTTCTTTATAGGCTGAATTACAAAACCATGATTTTATTCTGTAAGTATAAGCATTCACCTTATGTCTTTATAAGTTCATGTGTAGAAGTGGACTCTGAGACTGGAGGACCACTAATGCAGAGGTTCTCACACTTAGCTGCATATTAGAGTTACTTGCCCAGGCCACGCCCCAGGTCAATGACATGACAAATTTTGGGGGTGTGGGACCCAGGCATCAGTAAAAGTCTCCAGGGGATTTCAGTGTGCAGCTATGGTTCAGAAACATGTTATGCTTTCATGGTTGGGACCTGGGTTTTTAATTAGCCACACCCACGCATTAAAGTGATGTGGAAGATATGTCTTCTCCCGCACACATGGATACAGATACTTGAATGTGGTGAACTCTAGGCCAGGAAATAATGAAGGCTGAGAGCTGGGCAGAAATCAGGAAGTACTGCACAGAATGGGCTCTGTGAGCTGGGCCTTGGAAGAGGCCCAGGATTGGACGGACAGGACCAGAGGCGCTTCAGCCAATAGTGAGCCAGGAATACAGCAGAGAGCACAGGACAGGACGGATGGTCTAGCTTGACTGACAGCAGGTTATCTGAAGTGTTGCAGAAAGAGACGGCTTGGGAAGAAAAGTTGGGAATTAACTGTAGAAAGCTTTCAAGTATCTATCATGAAATGGACTTTATGCTGTGGGTAACAGAGGTAGGACTGAGCACCTTTGAGCAGGGGAGGCACTTGACCGCTGGGGAGGGAAGAAGCCTGGACATGTTTAAGTTAAGGCTCTGAGATGGGAGGGGCAGGAGTGGTGATTGTTGGAGGGGAATGCTTACAGAAGGTGGGCCCCCGATTAGAAGCATACTCCGATTTGAGATAAAACACACTGGAAATAAATGCATTATCACAAATGAAACTTCTCCATAACGACATTTTATTTTTTTAATAGATCTGAAGGTCCAATTCTCAAAATGCAGTTTTAAGAAACCTATAAATTAAAATACACTTTTCCCTCTCTCATTTAAATAAACATTTCTAGAGAAAAATGGTGTCCCCATATATTTAATTGACAAATTATTTGACAAACAGAACATAATTTATATGTACACACACATATTTCAATCTTATATATAAATATATTAAATTAGAAAAACTAATTTCGAAGTGGAAACTGTACTATGAAAGTCAATTTATTTTGGTAAGCATAATAATCTTTGGTTGAAAACACTTCTTTGAGGGTTTTAAAAATATGTACTATAGCCACTCCCTTGCTTTTAAGCAAGTGCTAGATTCTCGAAAATTATGTGGAAAAGGGTACAGCAAAACTTCAACTCTATATTTATCTCAGAATTCCTGAATTTATTCTCCTCAAATTTATTTTCCTAAAGTGCCTCACCAGAGACTACAAAAGGAAGGACCACTTACATGGCCTTACAAACATGTCCTTAGGGAGTAAAACAATATTTACTCTGGTTCACTCTTGATTCTCTATTCATATATTTCTAAGGCAACGTTTCTTTGGCCCAATGTGTGCTACTAACTATAAAAGTGTGACTATTGTAAAACAGTTATACTCCAATAAAGATGTTAAAAAAAAAAGTGTGAAACAAAACATGTAAAAATGTAATTGGAGTTAGAGAGGCAGTCCGTCCTCTTTGGCCTCTGGCTCATTTGAAGGAGGCGCTGCCTGGTGTGAGGACAGAGAAGAGGGCTGGGCTCTGTCCCACCTGAGCGTCAAGGACTACCTTCGCTGTTTCCTCTTCCTGTCCCTTTGCATGACCTACAGCAAATCCACAAAGTTAAGTTTGCTTTTCTGAAATATGGGGCTTCATTTTTACTCTGCCCTTTACAGATGAGGTGAGACTCAGATTCTGATGCAACTTGAGGTTATCTGATGAATTTATTCCCTACAAGCTGCCTACATTCAGATGACATGTTTAAAGTAAGACATCTCTTTATTCAGGTGGGGAGAGAAAAACAGAATTCATAGTGGATTCTAATTCTCTTAAAGAGTGGAATTCTTTTTAAGAAAACTACAAGGCCACACTGTTCACTTTGTCCTGAGCTGGCATTCCTGCCATGGGTGTTAGAGCCCTCTAACTGTGTACAGAAGCATGCAACTGATGCTGAATTCTTCTTGATTCTTAGACTGGTTTATTGTTATTAAAATGGGCGAAGAACAAATGCCAGAAATAAACTTTATAGCATCTCTAAATCACCAAGAGGTTACAAATTTTTAAAAATAGTATTTTAACCTATTAACTCTAAGAGTATTTTCTGGTAATATTCTTAGTTAAGGAAATCAAACTTTTATAATAAACAATATATAATGCATATTTTGGGATTGTTGAAGAAAGAATCTTAAGAGTTGGCAATCACCTTTGAACAGAAAAGATTTCAAAATCACTTTCTTTACAAATGAAATGTCATTTTGAATTATATTTCTCTGAGTTTGGAGTTTTTATAGAAAACATGTTTCCCTACCTTAACACTAGTGGGGATACTGTGCTGACTTGCCCTATAAATACAAGCGTTATTTAAGGAAAAACAAGCAAGATATTCAAACACAAATTCATACACATTTCAAAGAAGCATTAAACGATGGTGACTATACTTCAGCCACATTAAAATGTTAGCACTATGGCTTAACAGTTCCATTCCTGACAGTGTAAGAAACTAGCAAATGATTTTTATAGATTCTTTTTCTTTCAGTATTGAGATATAACTGACATATAACACTGCATAAGTTTAGGGTGTACAGCATGATTTGATCATGTATATATTGAAAAATGATTACACGATAAATTTAGTTAACATCCATCACTTCACGTACCTACAAAAAATTTTTTTTCTTCCATGTGATTAGAAGTTTTACGATCCACTTTCTTAGCAACTTGCCAATATACAATACAGTGTTACTAACTGTAGTCACTATGCTGTACATTACATCCCAGTATGTTTTTATCTTATAATTGGAAGTTTATATTTTCTGACTGCCTTTACTCAACTGCCACCCCCAGCCCACCACCTCTGATGAAGGCAAATCTGATTTCTTTTTCTATAAGCTTGGTTTTTGGGATTCCACATATAAGTGAGATCATACAGTACTTGTCTTTCTTTATATGACTCATCCACCCAGCATAATGCCCTCAAGGTCCATCTGTATTGTCTCAAATGGCAGGATTTCCTTCATTTTCATGGCTGAATGATACATGGGTTTGTGGGAACCATTTAGTTCATCTACTCTGCTGGAGTTGTTGCCTTATCCTGGTGAGCGCTGTATGTAGCAATACCTCCTTTCCTACGAAGCAAGGTTAGAAAATAGGGTCAGAGATGAACATAATTAAGTACATAAATTAAATTCCAGAAGCCCATTTAGAACATGGACAATTAAAAAAAAAACCTATATACTAGTAAGAGTCACTGAACTAGGAATTAAATGATTCTTTTAAAATAATTCCAATGTTCAACCAGTGTCACTCTAGAAACCCTTCTTCTATTGCTGTATTACAGTTTTGATTCCCTCCGAGACAAGAAATAGAGCAGTTGCATATACTTAGTAAATATTCCCGTATCTTAATTTAGGGCTAATGGGGAAGACTACAGAGAAACACACATTTTCCTAATATTGCAATTTAAAATCTAACTCTGAGATGAAACCTTTAAACAGCTAATGATTCCAGCAGCGTTCAAGATCAGTGAGGAATGCCTCATTGACCCCTCACTGTCAAGGAAAATCATGTGTGCTGCCTGGAGAGTCTCCTAAGTAACTAAAACTCACACCACACTTTTTTTTTGGTAACAACAGACATCTTTCTAAACTCTGTTATTCAAGTCCAGTGTTTTCCAAAGAAATATAATGCGAGTCACCCAGGTAATTTTGAATTTTCTAGAAGCCACATCAAAAAAAGGATAAGAAGCAGGAAAATTAGTTTTAACATATTTTACTTAACCCAATATCCATGGATTGTACATTCCTTTGCACTAAGTCTTTGAATCTGGTGTGTAGTGTGCACTGAAGCTCACCTTAAGTAGGATGAGCCACTTTTGACGTCCTCGCCAGCTACTCAGGGCTACTGACTCTGGAGCTGGAAAATGCAGTTCCAGTCCCTGCTTAGGAAACTGACTACAATAGACAGACTACAACCAAATGGGGACCAGTTGGTTATTTACAGTATGCCTGCCCCAGCAAACACTTCAGGGCGCCTACCCCATGTAAGAGCTAACCATGTTAATTCTGGAGACTTTCATATTTCTCTTGGTGGGGGAGGCATCACGATGAACCAGCACTGTCACAGCACAATACTTGTTATAGAGCAGTTTCCTCAGGACTATTCTGCAGAGTGATTCAATACTTAGGCCTATCCTGAATCCTCTAAGACCACTATATTTTACTATTTTTTGAGGTCAATACTTTTTTTTTTCTGTAGTAGTGAAATGCTTTTCTTTAACTAGAATTTTAAATAGAAATCCAATATACGAGAAGGATAAATAAGCATTAATATAAATTTTTTCTTTTTTTTTTCAGCAACACCCCTCAGGTTTCAGGATCTTAGTTACCTGACGAGGGACTGAACCCATGTCCCCTGCAATGGAAGCGCAGAGTCCTAACTACTGGACCACCAGGGAAGTCCCTGCATTAATATAAACTTAAAGAAACATTAATGTGATATAACAACAAAGCTATCTGAAGATGATTAAAATGTGAAAGTGAATTATTGTACTAATTACAGTTATGTCATATTACCTTCAGCATTCATTAAGTTAACTTCAAGTGTTTACAGACAACCTGAAGCTCACGGCCCATCTGAAAACTACTTTCCTGGTTGGCTTTAGCCTCAAAGGAATCCTAAGAGAACCAAGCAGATACATAGGGCTGGGTAGGCCCACAGTGCCATTCTAGCTGGTATGTTTTGTCTTCCCCTTTGCCCCTGTGATCAAAGTCACCACTTTGCTTTTACTAAGAAATTGCCCTTCTTATTGGCCGTTGTAGAATCTGCTCCCAAACTCATGACTGTGACCTAGGGTAGCGCCTCACATTATAAGTGGTGGGAAACATAACTCCTCTTTTCCTGGCCATGCAGACACACATTCTGGCACAAAAGGAGAAACTTCCAATTCATTTCATTCAGAGACAGAGGGGGTTAAATGGCTTAAGGCAATGCATTTCATAATTTTCCAAAATCTGAGGATTTTTTTTTGTTGGTGGTTTCTCTTTTATATGTTAAAAACATCCTGGCCAAGGGAAACAGATAAACGCCTTTAAAGAATTAATATTTACAAGTGGAAATTGAATTTCTTTACAAAACTAAGTGAAATGTATTTTGGTTTCTGTCGAAAAACCAGAATGAACTTAAAATGAACACATTCTGTGATTATTTCCCATTGGGCTAAAAAATTCCCCCAGCTTTGGATTCATAGCTGCTAGAAGGTAGAGGAGCTAGACAGTCTGATGAAAGGACCAGAGGGACGTTACTCTGTTGGCGCCTATATCAAAACAAGAGCCTGTCAATGCACATTATTTTACATTAAAACAGGGAAGGTAGGAGAAAACATCAATAATCTAGCAAAGGGAACAGGAATTCAAATGTCCTCTTGGATGTCTACTGCCCACTTATCTTAGTTCAGTTTATCAATATCTAAATATTCATTGAATATTTTTCAGAAGAAAGGACATCTCTGAAAAGAAACGCAACAGAAAGCAGATACCTTTTAATGATAAAAGCAAACCTTTCTCTCATCTTTTCTCAGAGAGAAATAAAATTTACTTGTCTGTGGCTCTCACCAGTTAGGTATGTGCTGAACAAAGGAAGGGAACAGGGCTGAATAAAATAGTGACGTCAAACCAAAAGGAAGCACGAGTGGCATAAAAATGGGATAAAATCAATGATGGAGGAGAAGGGAAGTAAAGCTGACAATTAGGTTCATAAATTATGGCTCTCCTGATTCTCATTAGGAACTTGAAACAAGAATTTGGTGCAAGAAGCTACTTTACCTTTGAAGTCTTACAGATCATCCAGCAGATAAACAGATTCTAAATTTGTGTGCAATCTGTTTACCTCTGAAACCTCTTAGCCTGAAGTGAATAATGTAAACTCTCTTTCACAGAATAAGATTGTATGAGGAGAAATGGTCCTGGTCTCTAGCACCTTAGATTTTGAGGCAATACACAGAGCATGTATTAATTCCATGTAATACTGTCTCAGAAATCGATTTTATGACATCATACATTTTCAGATGGATCTTTTGCATCGAGGACAGTTTCTTCCTGTGGCACAATTGTTTTCACCTGAGGGAAGATCTCTGTAAAACTTATGATATGACTTCCCATTTTTCTAGGATGGATCTAAATTTTGTAAATATGCTCTCTCAACTGTTACAACATCTTTGTTATTTACTAGTTTTTGTCTAAAAATTTTTAAAGCCTTTGTTCAATGCTCAAGAATTTGAGAACCAGGTAGAAAAATGTTCAAGTTAATTTGACCATTCAAGTTTTTACCCATGTCATTATACTCCCCACCACCTGAACTGGATCCACCATTTATATTATATCCAAAAAAGCTTCAGTAATATTAATTTAAGCAGACAGCTTAAAAATTACAGTTACTGGATCAGTCATTATTAATATAACATTAAAATATTCTAAAATTACAACAAATAATAAATATCCTTAATGGAAAAAAAGAAAAAGTACTCACTGTTACTAAAATACATAAATTATTGCAATAATTCTAATGAACTTAAAAAACTCTCACTTATCCAGTGATGATTTAACCTGAGTAGAGAAAATCATGCATTTATGAAAAAAATATTCACAACAAATAATTGAAAACATTAATGTAAACAAAAGGTATCTGTTTTTTGGAACCACACAGTCAGGACATGCAAGACAGGACTCAAGCAATAGCAAAGGAGAGGGCAAGGGCTGTGGATTCCAAGGCTGGAAAGTTTGGTCGAAGAGTTAGTTAGGAAAGGAGACTGCAAGGGAAAAGGAAGGAGGGTGTAGATGGAGCCCATCAGACCAACTGGGATCCTATTCTATTCTTAGTTGAGAGCTAAGAAACAGGAAACTATAACAGAGTACTTTAACTCTGTGGCCATATTTCATCAAAATGTAATGGTCTTAAAAATGACTACTTATACTATTTTCATGCTTTGGTATAAATATTGTAGCAGGGTAATTGTGTTCTCAAATTATCATAAATACAAGTTTGTATCAAATCCATTCTGTATCAAGTTTTAACAGCAAACTTGTGGTTTTTTGTTTCTGTTTTGGCCACGCCACGAGGCTTGCAGGTTCTTAGTTCCCCAGGCAGGGACTGAACTCCAGCCCATGGCAGTGAAAGTGCTGAGTCCTATCCACTGGACCGCCAGGGAACTCCCATTAATAGCAATTCTGGATTATTGTGCCTGGTATCCTGCTTCCAGAGTTATCCCTAGGAATAGAGAAGCAACTGCATACACTTTACAGTCTTGTAAAGGAGTTTCTAAAGCAACAAAAGCAATTTGGGGGCGGGGGGAATATGGACATTAAACAATGCAAAGAATATAATAAAAATATTTACCTTTTTAAAAGAAAGGCAAACTAAAGCTAGGTATCACTTCACATTCTTTAAAAAAAGCATACACATAAATGAGGAGTCTTTAAAAACTCCAATAATCTTAAACAGGTAAAACATTTCCCAATAAGCTTGATGGTGTTTCTTCAAGTTAAAGAGCACAGGCACATCAGTAATGGTCTACACCCTGGTTTCTCAAAGTATAGTCCAGGCCCAGCAGCATCGTCACTTGGGAACGCATTAGAAATGGGATCTCAGATCTCTAATGCTACTGAAACTTTAACCTGGGGGATACGATGCTCAGATAATTGTTTGGCTTTCAAAGACTCATTAACTGGTAGCTAGAGAGAGGGTTTTGGTTAATGCTTGTTAGGGAACCTTATTTTGGTGTAGTGATGTTTTAAACAAAGAAGAAGAGTGAGGAGCAGAAAGCTATTTTGTTTCGCTTTCTTGAGAGGTTATTTCTAGATAAACCTTTTAGACTTGTCAAATATTTCACTGACAGTACTTCCTTCTCAGATTGCTGTGTACATGTAATTTTAAAAATATACTGCTGATAGAGAAATCAAATATGCATGCTATGTGTTCTACAAATATAAGATTTAAGATTCAAATGAAGGCACTGTGGAAATTTTTAAAAGATAACCAAGAAATATAAAAAAAGTTTTAGCTCTTTATGAGTGACGAATGTACTTTTATCATGTAGTCCAAACCCAGTGATTAATATAAAAGGAATATATATCATAAAGCCATGAATACCAATTGTTTTAAATGATTAGTTTGATTTCAAAGCTATTTCCAAAGCAATAGGGGGAAAAAAATCACTAAAAGTCAGAAATATCAAATAGACCTAATCTTGGTCTGTGCTCCAGTTTTATTCTAAGTCTTTCATTAGATTTTAAATTATTTCATTAAAATTTAAGATGATGTTTAAAAACTATTCTCCTTAGAAGATATGTATTTGTACCTTTTTTTTCAATTTTAAGTCCCCCCCCTTATTTCATTTTTATAGATAAAAAGAGTTCATGAAGTGCCTTATAAATCTTACCCTCTCAGCAACTTTTAGTTTAACCCCATCGGTTTTACTGCGATCTAGTAAATTAAGAGAACATAAGAGGGAAATCAAATAGTGTTGCTTTAAATTCCCCAGTTTAACTTGTATGAATAACAAATCTGAAAGAAAGCAAACTGAGTATCTGAATGAGCCATCTATGTAGCTTCTTACTACTACCTAAGTTATACAGACAACTGAAAACTTTCAGCATAAAAATTACAGTGACTACAGCTGTCAAAGTCTCCACAGTGAACCATTTTATAATATTTAATCTTGGCCATTAGTCCAATCTAGGAAGTTGGGTACACCTAGGATAGAGAAAGCCCCCAAACAGTCCATGATTTACTATAGAACTTAAATCTCAAATCCCACAGAAATTTTTCTTACATCATAATTTGCTGAAGCAACCTGCACAGATTACTCTTGTTGCAATGATATTGAAAGCAGCTGGAAACATTTTTAGTAAAGAAGTATAATGCAGACAACACACTCATGCAGGTGCATTTTTTGAAAAAACAACATGCAATACAGACTACAAACAAAAACTGCACAAAACTATGTCAACTGTGAGAAGGACCAATAAATTAAAAAACATGTTTTAATTTACCCTTTCTTCTTTTTGCAAAAACAGAAGTAGATGCCGCAGACAACTACTCCAACGCCACAAACTACAAGAAATCAGGAAACAAATGATATGTAACTGTGAAAAATCATTGCCAAGATTCAAAATCTAGCAGAAGAAATAAATGACGGTCAGATTTCCATGGCCAGAAAATGTTATCTTATTTAAGCACATATACATTTACATTCCATCTCGACTCTTCAGTCTCAATCCAATTCTTTGCATTAAATAGTACAGAGTAAGTCAGAGAAGAGTCCTTGATTAATTGAGAAAATTACCCAAAGCATATTTGGGATGCAAACTCATATGAGTAATGATCTTGAAACAACTTCTATTATTTAGAGTTTGTTAGTAACTGGACATGTAGAATACAAAGGACTAGACAAACACTAATACAAGGTAGTGTATTATATAAAAGGTCAGGTTTTTCCTGTTTTACTTAATTTCAAGCTATAAAGCCACAGAAATTGAAAAATCTTTTAAAAAACTATTGCACTTCTTCAGAGTAATGTCTTGATTTAATTGGTATCAAAGTTTGGGATACTTACGTGCACCAATGACAATTGCAACAATGATTCCTGCACCTGAGAAAAAATGAAAACAGTTTGGGAGATAATTAAGTACCTAGGGGTCTCCAGGTAGCAGATGCATTTTAATTTGATCAGATCTATAACTACAAAGAAAAAATTATCAATCTAGTTTTAGCATGACTGCTAGTGCTTCCAGGTTATTTTGATCACAGAACCCTTCTAATCACATTCCAGGGTTAGGAAACACCTTGTGAAACTCCTAACAGGAACCTCACTTTTCATTGTTGTATGCTGTAGCTACCACACCAGGTTATTTAGTAAAGGTAACTAGGACAATTAGAATTTACTAGTTTAGAGGAAAATCATTTTAGAAATGTAGTAGCCCACTATAGTTCGTTTAGTTCAACATTCAGTCTTTTATTACTTATGATTTTGTTAGAAATTTAATATATATTTTTTTCCCTAAGTGGGTCTGTAGAATAAGTCATAAATAGAGTGCTATTAATCTATCATATAGATGTTATTTGCAGAGTCTTCACAAACAATACATCATTGTATCATCACAGCTCCTATTCCCCTTTCCCCCCAGATTAAGACATAGTCCTACAAGGAGATTTGCTCTAAGAATGTAAAGGGAACACCAGGGCACATGGATAAAAACTATGCACAGAAATGTAAACATGCATTTTTGACTATCCAGAGAGCAATAAATAATACTACCAAATCTTAATTCTTAGAAATGTTTGTCAGTAGTACCTCTGCTTCTAAACTGCCATTACTTTTACTATCAATAACTCATAGCATAAAATGTCATGTTCGGCTCTGCTCTTTTTATTTCATAAATATTGTCAAGTTGTAAGCATCTTGAGATGGCACTGGATTCACTTGACACAGTGGCAGTTTGACCAGTTTTCAGAGGGAAAACATAACAAGCCTAAAGTACATTTTATAAAAAGATTAACTTTACTAGTCTAAAGTAAAGTAATAGCTATTTTTCTTCATTTCCTTATCAGTAAATCTTTGTATTTCATTTAACTGTCACAACTATACTTCATCAAGTTCTTTAACACATATGTGTGAACTATGTGAGCCAACATTAAGTGTGCTACCCCAGCTTGATATAGAAAAACTAAACCAACTAGTAGTACTTTAAGGCTTGTATATACAAGGTACCAGTAGAAAGAAAATTTATCTAAAAATTGCCATTACAAAGTAACACTATCACATGGAAAACAAGCTATGTTTTATATATATTAAACTACATATAACCGTATTATTTAAGAAAGTAAACTTATCATGCTAGGAAGCCTAAATTGGGGAACTTCTTAAAAACTGTATTACCCACATGTGCCTATACATAGTACCAATTATATTTGTCATGGTATCTTCACCTTTAAAATTACTTAAAATGTACAATTTTACAATTACACATTGAACAATTATCACCAATATGTGACATGTTGTCTCTTTTCTAACTACAGATAACGGTAATATTTCCATGTTGAAAACTAGAGCCTCATGATGCAAGGTTATTAACAACCAAAATAATACCTAAACTCTCAGCATCTTTAGGTGGTGTTTCATCACTGGGACTGGGATATCCTAGAAAAAAGGAAAAAAATGGAAGTAAAAAAAAGAAGGAGAAAAAACAATAAAGCTTAAAGTCCTCTAAATTCATAGGTTTTGATTTTTTGACTTTGTACAAAAACCCTTATAATTTCATTTTCCGTATATAAACTATATTAATGTTTCTCATTAAAAGTAGTATCAAAATATTATAAATTTATATTCAGTATCAAAGCATTCTTCTTCCTGTCCAGTAACATTTCCTGGGACAATATTCTGTGGTACAGCAAACAAATTTATCATTAGTGTGTTGTCAGAATTATCCTATGGATTCAATGTGATTATACTTAAAACTAAAATTAAGAAAACAATCCCATTTACAATCAAATCAAAAAGAACAAAATACCAAGAAATAAGTAAGTAAAAGACCTATATTCAGAAAACTATAAGACACTGATGAAAGAAACTGAAGACAACACAGATGGAAAGATATACTGTGCTTGGATTGGAAGAATTAATATTGTTAAAATGACCACACACCCCAAGGTGATCTACAGATCCAATGCAATCCCTATCAAAATACTAGAAAAAATAATTCTAAAATTTGTATGGAAACAAAAAGACCCCGAATAGCCAAAACAATCTTAAGAAAGAATAACAAAGCTAGAGGTATCACACATCCTGACTTAAAACTACGCTACAAAGCTAAAATAAACAAAACAGTATGGTCCTAGCACAGAAACAGACACATAGAACAATGGAACAGAAGAGAGAGCACAGAAGTAAACCCCCACCTATATGGAAAATTATCTACAACAAAGGAGACAAGAAAACATAATGGGGAAGAGACAGCCGCTTCAATAAATGGTGTTGGGAAAATTGTACAGCAACATGAAAAAGAGTCAAACTGAACTACTTGCTCACAAAATATACAAAAATAAACTCAAAATGGATTAAAGACTTAAATGTAAGACCTGAAACCATAAAACTTGTAGAAGAAAACATAGCAAATACCCTTATTTTACTTTAGCCTTAGCAATATTTTTTTGGATGTCTCCTCAGGCAAGGGAAACAAAAGTAAAAAAACCAAATGGGACTACGTCAAGCTAAAAAACTTTTGCACAGCAAAGAAAACTATCAACAAAACGAAAAGACCACCTATGAATAGGAGAAGATATTTGCAAACAATATATTTGACAAGGGGTTAATATCCAAAATATACAAAGAACACATACAACTCAACATCAAAACAAAACAAAGAACCCAATTTAAAAATAGGTAGAAGACCTGAATAGATATTTTTCCAAAGAAGGCATACAGATCACCAACAGGCACATGAAAGATGCTCAACATCACTACTCATTAGGAAGTGCAAATCAAAAGCACAATGATATATCACCTCACACCTGTCAGAATGGCTATCATCAAAAAGACAACAAATAATACCGGTAAGGATGTAGAGAAAAGGAAACCCCTGTGTACTGTTAGTGGGAATGTAAATTGGTGCAGCCACTATTGAAAACAGTATGGAGATTCCTCAAAAAATTAAAAATGGAACTACCATACAAGCCAACACCGGGTATTTACCCTAAGAAAATGAAAACACTATTCGAAAAGTATATGCACCCCTATGTTCACTGGCACATTATTTACAAAAGCCAAGATATGGAAGCAAACTAAGTGCCCATCCATAGATGAATGTTACTCTGTTAAAGTTTCCTTCTATTACAAATTGGATCCTAAATTGGTTTTAAGCCCTCCTGTACACACGCACTACATCTTCTTTATCCATATATATATATATGGATATATCCATATATCCATATATATATATATGGATATATCCATATATCCATATATATATACACACACACACACACATTCACACATACAATAGAATAAAAAAAGAATGAAATCTTGCCAATTGCGACAACATAGATAGACCTAGAGGGTATTATGCTAAGTGAAGCAAGTCAGACAGAGAAAGACAAATACTATATGATTTCACTCATATGTGGAATCTAACAAAACAAATAAACATAACTAAACAGAAACAGAGTCATACATAGAATAAACAGGTGGCTGTCAGGAGGAGAGGATTCGAGGTACAGGGAGGAGAGAAATAGATGAGGGAGATTAGGAGGTAAAAACTTTCAGTTACTAAATAAATGAGTCATGGGTATGAAATGTAAGGTATGGGGAATATAGTCAATAGTTATGTAATATCTTTGTATGGTGACTGATGGTAACTAGACTTACCATGGTGATCATTTTGAAATGTATGAAAATATTAACTATGTTGTATACCAGGAACTAACAGTGCTGTAGATCAATTATACTGCAAAAACAAACAAACAAACAAACTCATAGAAAGAGATCAGATTTGTGGTTAACAGAGTCACAGGGTGGGAGGAAAGGGGAATTTCATGAAGGCAGTCAAAAGGTGCAATCTTCCAGTTTTAAGATAAATAAGTACTAGGGATGTAACGTACAACATGATAAATATAACTAACACTGCTGTATGTTATGTAAGAAAGTTGTTAAGAGAGTAAACTCTATGAGCTCTCATCACAAGGAAAAAATTTTTTTTCTATTTCCTCAATTTTGTATTATATAAGATGATGAATGTTCACTGAACTTACTGTGGTAATCATTTCATGATGTATATAAGCCAAATCATTATGATGTACAATGTAAACTTTATACAGTGCCATATGTCAATTATATCTCAACAGAACAAAAAAACTAAAAGGTACAGGAGGGCTTAAAAGCAATTTAGAATCTGATTTGTAATAGAAGGAAACTTTAACATAATAAAGACAATTTATAAAAAATCCATAGCTAACATCATATGCAATGGTGAAAAACTGAAAGTTTTTCCCTTAAGATAAGAAACAACCCAGGATGCCTGCATCTGCCATTTCTATTCAACATAACATTGGAAGTTCTAGACAGAGCAATTAGGCAAGTAAAAGAAATAAAAAGCATCCAAATTAGGTAAGAAGAAATAAATGATCTCTGTTCCAGATGACATGATCTTATAAAAGGACAACTCTAAAGATTACACACACACACACACACGCACACACACACACACACACACACACACCTGATAGAACAAATAAAAGAATTCAGCAAAGTTGGCTGCAGGCTACAAAATCAACAAACAAAAATCAGTTGCATTTCTATACATGAGCAATGAACAATCCAAAAAGGAAATTAAGGAAACAATTCCATTTACAATAGTATCAAAAAGAATAAAATACTTGGGAATAAACTAACCAAGGAAGTGCAACATTCATCCAGTGAAAACTACAAAACATTGCTGAAAAAAAATTAAAGACATAAATAAATGGAAAGACATCCTGAGTTCATGGATTGGAAGACTTAATATTATTAAGATGCTAATACTACATAAAGAAATCTACATATTAAATGCAACCCCTATCACCATCTTGCAAAATCCATTTTGCAGAAATAGAAAAATCAAACCTATAATTCATATGGAATCAAGGGACTAGCAATAGTCAAGAAAAATCTTGAAAAAGAAGAGCAAAGTTGAGAGGGCTCACACTTCCTGGTTCCAAAACATACTAAAAAGCTACAATAATCAAAACAGAGTGGTACTGGCATAGAAACAAACACACAGACTAATGGAATAGAGTAGAAAGCCCAGAAATAAACCCTTGCTTATATGGTTAAATGACTGTCAACAGGGTTCTAAGAACATTCAATAGGGAAAAATGGGGAAAGGACAATCTCTTCAACAAATGGTTCTTGGAAAACTGATATCCACATGCAAAATAGTGAAGTTGGACACTTACATCATATACAAAAATTAATTCAAAAAGGATCATAGAACTAAACTTAAGAGCTAAAACTGTAAGATGCTTAGAAGAAAACATAGAGGACAATCTTCATGATATTGGATCTGGCAATGATTTCTTGGATGTCACACCAAAAGCGCAGGCAACAAAAGAACAAATAGATAAATTGGACTTTATCAAAATTAAAAACCTTTGTGCTTCAAATGACACTACCAACAGAGTGAAAAGGCAATACACAGAATGGGAGAAAACATCTTCAAATAATGTATCTGATAAGAGATTAATATCCAAAATACATAATGAACTCCTAAAACTCAACAACTACAAAAAACCAATTCAAAAATAGGCAACGGACTTGAGTAGACATTTCTCCAAAGAAGATCTATAAGAGACCAATAAGCACATAAAAAGATGATCAATTGCTAATCATTAGGGAAATTAAAAAAAAAGAAAAGCACAATGAGATACTACTTTACATGTATAAGGATGGCTATTATCAAAAAACAGAAAAATAAGTGTTGACAAAGAGGTGGAGAAATTAGAACCTATGTGTATCACTGGTGAGAATGTAAAATGGTGCAGCCACTGAGGAAGACACTAAGTTTGTTCCTCAAAAAGGGAAACACAGAATTACCATATAACCCAATGTGTTATTCAGAATAGCCAAAAGGTGGAAACAACCCAAGTGGCTATCAACAAATGAATGGATAAACAAAATATGGTATATACAAATAATGCAATATTATTCAGCCATAAAAGGGAATACAGTTCTGCTACATGTTACAAGAGGGACAAACCTTGAAAACATCATGCTAAGTGAAATAAGTCAGAAGTGATTCTACTTCTTGACCTAGAATAGTCAAATTCATAGAGATAGAAAGTAGAATATTGGTTACCAGGGCTGAGGGGAGGGAGAATGGAGGGTTATTATTAAATGGATATAATCTTTCATTTTGAGATGATGAAAAAGTTGTGATAGCTAGTAGTGATGTACTTAATGTCACTGAAATGTACACTTAAAATGGTTGAAATAGTCAAAAAAAATTTTATCTAGGGCTTCCCTGGTGGCGCAGTGGTTGAGAATCCGCCTGCCAATGCAGGGGACACGGGTTCGTGCCCCGGTCCGGGAAGATCCCGCATGCCGCGGAGAGGCTGGGCCCGTGAGCCATGGCCGCTGAGCCTGTGCGTCCGGAGCCTGTGCTCCGCAACGGGAGAGGCCACAACAGTGAGAGGCCCGCGTACCACAGGAAAAAAAAAAAAAAATTTTATCTAGAAAAATTAACATAGAAAATAGCCTGAACATTTCTGAAAAGGATGTCTTCTGCCAGATATTAAAACATATCGTAGTACCACCATCAAAAAATCGACTTAGTGGGGGCACAGGAATAGACAGAGATCAAGGGAACAGAGAGAAGACTAGAACATCTATGACTTTATTTAATGTATGATAAAAATTGGCACTTCAAAACAGCTGTAGAGAAGACAAGTTATTCAACAAACAGTTCTACTTAGCCATTAGATGGGGTGGGTGGAATGGAGATGAACCTAATCTCATTCCACATACCATAATGAATTTCAGATAAAACAACGATTTAATGCAAATAATGCAATCAGGATGTATGGTTAAGATGTTTATATAATTTCAGCATGGGGAAGTCCTGAAGCTTTTATAAGAAGGATACACAGTCATAGCCATTAGGGAAAATATCAATACACCCAGCTACCTATCAATGTAAAATGCACATGTAAATGACCACTGATAGGAGAATAGTTACATATGGTATATATTAAAGTCATCATTAAAAAGGATGGGAGTAAATCAAAAAACAACCCCAATTCAAGACATTAAATGGAAAAAGTGAAAGTTTCAGAAAAATATGAGCAGCATAATGCCATTTTCGGTTAAGAAAAAAGAAAAAATGCCAAAATATGTATAAGTACACATATAAAGATGTTGATGTACAGAAATAAAAAGATACCCTAAACTATTAAGTGATGATTCAGGAAATGGACTAGAGAAAGAGGAAGAGAAGTAATCTTTTACTCTGTATGCTTTCATAATGTTTGAAATTTTACAAATTCATATTCATATAATATTTATGTAATTAAAAGTTATAAAAAGCAATATATATACCCAATAATATAAAATTTTAAAAGAAAACTTACTAGTAAATATAAGGCAAAAAAAAAAAAACTAGAAAAAAAGTTCATTTTAAACAGGCTTTGATGTGTTCTGACAAATCAACAAGAAATATTTTAGAAACCAAATAGAAAAATGAAAAAAGGACATGAATAAATAACTGTAGGTGAAAAAAGCTCAGCTTCATTTATAATTAAATAAATGCAAATTAATATGTGACATCATTTTTCACTCATCACCCTAAAAAGTTCTAAGCAATATATGTAGAATAAAGAACTCCTGAACCTGGATGACTTGATCCCAGAGTCATAGTTGGATGAGTAGGCTTGGAATCTGGAAAAATAAATTTGATTCAATTCTCCAGACTTATCAATACAAAATTATGGATTTACTTTTGATTTTTTTAAAAGATTATTTCTCAAATTGAATTATTTCTCAAAATGAAAAATACACATACTTCCTAAACTTTGCAACTCTACTTCTGTGAAGTTAACCTAAAATATATATTTACACAAGTACATACAAATGTATCCATAAGAATGTTCACTATGGGATGTTCACTATGGCTTTGTATTATATAATGGAAATCCTAGAAGTTAACTAATAATAAACCAAAAAAATATGTGTTCAGAATAAAGATATGAATCTTTAAAAAAATACCATCCACATAGTATCCTATTACATAATTTGTATCCTTTTCTTTTCCACTTAGTATTTTGCCCACATTTTTTCATATTCGCATAATCAGATCTACCTTATCACCATTATATGTCACTAATGATCCTTTTCATACTCTCTAACTGATGATAAAAAATGACTGACAGTCTCATGAGGAATTTTGATTTTTGATATTTAAAAAAAAATCCCTGTAGTTTACCTTCTTTATAAATTTGTCCTCACAATTCTCTCTTCTTCAAACACTAAACTGTATTAGTGTTTTATAAATCCTTTATAAAATGCTTATGGTCAACTCTTTCAAAAGAGCCTATCAACAAACATAGTATACCACAGTGCATAGTCCCAATAGGACCATGTGAATAAACATGCATGGGTCAGTATCATCCACCAAAAAAACCATCTTTTTCCCCAAAACACTTCACAGCCCTCACCAAGGTAGTCAAGGAGATTACTTGATACCAGGTTTACAGGAATTATAAAAAGGTGTTCTAATTACCATGTTAACATGAAAAATTCCCCTCAGTTCTTAAAATATTAGGACAATAGGAAGTAAACAAATTGAAAGCCAGTAGATAACATTTGTTTGAGTCATTAAACAATGGGACACTGGAACCTATAGATATGATGTTACTTTAGTGAGCAGAGCCACACTGGGACCCTGAGTGCAGTCTGCCCAGGCTAATGCTCTTCCTCTCTTCCTCTTGTCTCTTGCTTCTGCTGCAACCAAAGAGAAGAAGCCAGAGATAGCAGCCCTGAAATCAGGAAGATAATTCCTTCCACCTTATCAAAATAGTCTCTCAAGTCTTAGGCAGAGCAGCTAATCAGTAGTCCCTGCAGAAAGTTATAAAAAGCAATATATATACCCAATAATATAAAATTTTAAAAGAAAACTTACTAGTAAATATAAGGCAAAAAAAAAAAAACTAGAAAAAAAGTTCATTTTAAACAGGCTTTGATGTGTTCTGACAAATCAACAAGAAATATTTTAGAAACCAAATAGAAAAATGAAAAAAGGACATGAATAAATAACTGTAGGTGAAAAAAGCTCAGTTTCATTTATAATTAAATAAATGCAAATTAATATGTGACATCATTTTTCACTCATCACCCTAAAAAGTTCTAAGCAATATATGTAGAATAAAGAACTCCTGAACCTGGATGACTTGATCCCAGAGTCATAGTTGGATGAGTAGGCTTGGAATCTGGAAAAATAAATTTGATTCAATTCTCCAGACTTATCAATACAAAATTATGGATTTACTTTTGATTTTTTTAAAAGATTATTTCTCAAATTGAATTATTTCTCAAAATGAAAAATACACATACTTCCTAAACTTTGCAATTCTACTTCTGTGAAGTTAACCTAAAATATATATTTACACAAGTACATACAAATGTATCCATAAGAATGGATACATTCACGGTCTGGGAAAAGAAACGTAGTCCTATACCCAGAAGATACCCTGTAAAGGTGTTAACAGATCACTTTTAAAATGAATAAATTATCAATGTCGATGACACAGAAAACATACATGTTAAAAAACAGCTTCCTCTCTTCCTCTTGTCTCTTGCTTCTGCTGCAACCAAAGAGAAGAAGCCAGAGATAGCAGCCCTGAAATCAGGAAGATAATTCCTTCCACCTTATCAAAATAGTCTCTCAAGTCTTAGGCAGAGCAGCTAATCAGTAGTCCCTGCAGAAAGTTATAAAAAGCAATATATATACCCAATAATATAAAATTTTAAAAGAAAACTTACTAGTAAATATAAGGCAAAAAAAAAAAAACTAGAAAAAAAGTTCATTTTAAACAGGCTTTGATGTGTTCTGACAAATCAACAAGAAATATTTTAGAAACCAAATAGAAAAATGAAAAAAGGACATGAATAAATAACTGTAGGTGAAAAAAGCTCAGCTTCATTTATAATTAAATAAATGCAAATTAATATGTGACATCATTTTTCACTCATCACCCTAAAAAGTTCTAAGCAATATATGTAGAATAAAGAACTCCTGAACCTGGATGACTTGATCCCAGAGTCATAGTTGGATGAGTAGGCTTGGAATCTGGAAAAATAAATTTGATTCAATTCTCCAGACTTATCAATACAAAATTATGGATTTACTTTTGATTTTTTTAAAAGATTATTTCTCAAATTGAATTATTTCTCAAAATGAAAAATACACATACTTCCTAAACTTTGCAACTCTACTTCTGTGAAGTTAACCTAAAATATATATTTACACAAGTACATACAAATGTATCCATAAGAATGTTCACTATGGGATGTTCACTATGGCTTTGTATTATATAATGGAAATCCTAGAAGTTAACTAATAATAAACCAAAAAAATATGTGTTCAGAATAAAGATATGAATCTTTAAAAAAATACCATCCACATAGTATCCTATTACATAATTTGTATCCTTTTCTTTTCCACTTAGTATTTTGCCCACATTTTTTCATATTCGCATAATCAGATCTACCTTATCACCATTATATGTCACTAATGATCCTTTTCATACTCTCTAACTGATGATAAAAAATGACTGACAGTCTCATGAGGAATTTTGATTTTTGATATTTAAAAAAAAATCCCTGTAGTTTACCTTCTTTATAAATTTGTCCTCACAATTCTCTCTTCTTCAAACACTAAACTGTATTAGTGTTTTATAAATCCTTTATAAAATGCTTATGGTCAACTCTTTCAAAAGAGCCTATCAACAAACATAGTATACCACAGTGCATAGTCCCAATAGGACCATGTGAATAAACATGCATGGGTCAGTATCATCCACCAAAAAAACCATCTTTTTCCCCAAAACACTTCACAGCCCTCACCAAGGTAGTCAAGGAGATTACTTGATACCAGGTTTACAGGAATTATAAAAAGGTGTTCTAATTACCATGTTAACATGAAAAATTCCCCTCAGTTCTTAAAATATTAGGACAATAGGAAGTAAACAAATTGAAAGCCAGTAGATAACATTTGTTTGAGTCATTAAACAATGGGACACTGGAACCTATAGATATGATGTTACTTTAGTGAGCAGAGCCACACTGGGACCCTGAGTGCAGTCTGCCCAGGCTAATGCTCTTCCTCTCTTCCTCTTGTCTCTTGCTTCTGCTGCAACCAAAGAGAAGAAGCCAGAGATAGCAGCCCTGAAATCAGGAAGATAATTCCTTCCACCTTATCAAAATAGTCTCTCAAGTCTTAGGCAGAGCAGCTAATCAGTAGTCCCTGCAGAAAGTTATAAAAAGCAATATATATACCCAATAATATAAAATTTTAAAAGAAAACTTACTAGTAAATATAAGGCAAAAAAAAAAAAACTAGAAAAAAAGTTCATTTTAAACAGGCTTTGATGTGTTCTGACAAATCAACAAGAAATATTTTAGAAACCAAATAGAAAAATGAAAAAAGGACATGAATAAATAACTGTAGGTGAAAAAAGCTCAGCTTCATTTATAATTAAATAAATGCAAATTAATATGTGACATCATTTTTCACTCATCACCCTAAAAAGTTCTAAGCAATATATGTAGAATAAAGAACTCCTGAACCTGGATGACTTGATCCCAGAGTCATAGTTGGATGAGTAGGCTTGGAATCTGGAAAAATAAATTTGATTCAATTCTCCAGACTTATCAATACAAAATTATGGATTTACTTTTGATTTTTTTAAAAGATTATTTCTCAAATTGAATTATTTCTCAAAATGAAAAATACACATACTTCCTAAACTTTGCAACTCTACTTCTGTGAAGTTAACCTAAAATATATATTTACACAAGTACATACAAATGTATCCATAAGAATGTTCACTATGGGATGTTCACTATGGCTTTGTATTATATAATGGAAATCCTAGAAGTTAACTAATAATAAACCAAAAAAATATGTGTTCAGAATAAAGATATGAATCTTTAAAAAAATACCATCCACATAGTATCCTATTACATAATTTGTATCCTTTTCTTTTCCACTTAGTATTTTGCCCACATTTTTTCATATTCGCATAATCAGATCTACCTTATCACCATTATATGTCACTAATGATCCTTTTCATACTCTCTAACTGATGATAAAAAATGACTGACAGTCTCATGAGGAATTTTGATTTTTGATATTTAAAAAAAAATCCCTGTAGTTTACCTTCTTTATAAATTTGTCCTCACAATTCTCTCTTCTTCAAACACTAAACTGTATTAGTGTTTTATAAATCCTTTATAAAATGCTTATGGTCAACTCTTTCAAAAGAGCCTATCAACAAACATAGTATACCACAGTGCATAGTCCCAATAGGACCATGTGAATAAACATGCATGGGTCAGTATCATCCACCAAAAAAACCATCTTTTTCCCCAAAACACTTCACAGCCCTCACCAAGGTAGTCAAGGAGATTACTTGATACCAGGTTTACAGGAATTATAAAAAGGTGTTCTAATTACCATGTTAACATGAAAAATTCCCCTCAGTTCTTAAAATATTAGGACAATAGGAAGTAAACAAATTGAAAGCCAGTAGATAACATTTGTTTGAGTCATTAAACAATGGGACACTGGAACCTATAGATATGATGTTACTTTAGTGAGCAGAGCCACACTGGGACCCTGAGTGCAGTCTGCCCAGGCTAATGCTCTTCCTCTCTTCCTCTTGTCTCTTGCTTCTGCTGCAACCAAAGAGAAGAAGCCAGAGATAGCAGCCCTGAAATCAGGAAGATAATTCCTTCCACCTTATCAAAATAGTCTCTCAAGTCTTAGGCAGAGCAGCTAATCAGTAGTCCCTGCAGAAAGTTATAAAAAGCAATATATATACCCAATAATATAAAATTTTAAAAGAAAACTTACTAGTAAATATAAGGCAAAAAAAAAAAAACTAGAAAAAAAGTTCATTTTAAACAGGCTTTGATGTGTTCTGACAAATCAACAAGAAATATTTTAGAAACCAAATAGAAAAATGAAAAAAGGACATGAATAAATAACTGTAGGTGAAAAAAGCTCAGTTTCATTTATAATTAAATAAATGCAAATTAATATGTGACATCATTTTTCACTCATCACCCTAAAAAGTTCTAAGCAATATATGTAGAATAAAGAACTCCTGAACCTGGATGACTTGATCCCAGAGTCATAGTTGGATGAGTAGGCTTGGAATCTGGAAAAATAAATTTGATTCAATTCTCCAGACTTATCAATACAAAATTATGGATTTACTTTTGATTTTTTTAAAAGATTATTTCTCAAATTGAATTATTTCTCAAAATGAAAAATACACATACTTCCTAAACTTTGCAATTCTACTTCTGTGAAGTTAACCTAAAATATATATTTACACAAGTACATACAAATGTATCCATAAGAATGGATACATTCACGGTCTGGGAAAAGAAACGTAGTCCTATACCCAGAAGATACCCTGTAAAGGTGTTAACAGATCACTTTTAAAATGAATAAATTATCAATGTCGATGACACAGAAAACATACATGTTAAAAAACAGACGCCATGGACCTTCCTCTGCATTAATATTAATTTGAGTTATGCTGTAATGCATACAAGCTACCTTTAAGAGCTTTCTAGATACCAGGCACTGTGCTAAGTGCTTTACATGGATCCCATTTTAAATCTACTATCACTAAGGAAGGTTTTAAATCATC
The DNA here is from genome assembly GCF_002837175.3 of Physeter macrocephalus. Lineage (NCBI taxonomy): Eukaryota > Metazoa > Chordata > Mammalia > Artiodactyla > Physeteridae > Physeter > Physeter macrocephalus. The sequence goes on from NC_041217.1 coordinate 37,621,210, forward strand.
CACCAAAAAAAACATCTTTTAATCATTTTACATGTAAGTAAACATGTTTAAAGTTTACTTAACTTGCCACCTGCTTATATCTGCAGACTACTGCAAATAATTTTAAAGTCACTAAATGTAACAACTAAAATGGCTGTTAATATGTTCTTCTTCCTTTCATTCCTAAAATTGATGAATGAGTGTAAATCATAGGAATTTAAAAGATTTTGAAAAAAATCACAAGGAATGTAAAAGATTTTGAAATATATAAGCAGGAAGTTACTAGACCTGAAACACTGGGAATTGGAGGTTGGGAACTGGGAGGAGTTGACACTGGAAAACAAAAAAAATGTAGATTGGATCAAACACTTCGGAGTTACTGCTGGTATTTTCACCAGGAAGTTAGAAGAATTTTGAAGAAATATATGCAGGTAGTTACTAAACCTGAGGCACTGGAAATTGGAGGCTGGGTACTAGGAGTAGTTGACTCTGCAAAACAAAATAATGTAGACTGAATAAAAAACTTGGGCATTATTATTTTCTTTTCTTTAATATGAATTATGCCTTTCACTCTTATTTAGGTAAAACTTCCTATGCTTCAATTTACTCTGAAAAATGATTGCTATTCATTTTTACATGTAAAAAATGCCAAACAAGAGAAATTTATATACCTGTGTGATGTACATGAAATGCTAAGACCCTATAAAGACATCCAAAATCGCAACAGCAGATTTCTTTGTGAATTTGAGGTCATACAACTGTCATAGAAATGAATACAAGACAGTAAAATACGAAAATTGTTTCTTTTCTATTATTCTGTACCATTGATATTTAATGTCAAAGAAAACAAAAACAAAGGAAAACGACAATATTTATACCTTTAATACATGTTGGTATCTCAGGCTCCCAAGTACTGTTCGCACTACAGACAATTATGTTGCTGCCATTAAGCTTAAAACCCTCGTTGCATCTATATACAATCGTTGCTTTGTAGTAAAATTTTTGTCCAAGTCCTGAGACTATCATTCCATTTTCAACGTATGGATATACACATTTGACCACTGAAAAACGGAGAAATTCCAGAATTAATGGAAAGCTGCTTTCACATAGGACCAGAAAAACTAGTGCAAAGTAATAATTTCCAGAGGAAAGAAAGAGGAAAGGAATGAAAAGATGTTAATTGAAAAAAAAAAAAAAGACTGTGCATTTGAATTCCAGGTGAACAGATCTGGAGAAATCTAATAACCTTTTCCCACCTAAAACAGACTGTCATTATAGTTTATTTGCTTTCCTACATTTTCTTTCCATTATTGACAAGTTTTGAGAAAGGTCTGAGTACCAGACACAAATTCAGGGTAAGTTCAAAAGAAACTTTCAATGCTCTTTAGCTCTAGGATTTTTTTAAGATCATGCTGACACTAATTGTGGTACCCTGCTCTTTTAGAAAGGCAGCAAAAACTTATCTTAGAAGGTAATATTTGAGCTCAAATTTAAAAGTTGAAAAGAAGCTAGCCATGCCAAGATATGAAAAAGAAAGTTCTCAGGTCACAACAACACACAGGAACTGGGATGTTCAAGAAGTACAAAGGCCAGTGGAGTTAGGGCAGTGTTTTCCAAACATTCTGGACTGTAACCCAGAGATCAAGAAATACGTTTTACGTTGTAAACCAGTACATAAACAAACAGGCCTGAGATAATGTTAAAAGTTAATACTTAGCCCTCACACCAGTGTACTCTGGTATTTCCCATTCTACTCTACTTCTTAAAAAGTAAAATACTCATCCTGACCCTCTAGGATTCAGGATCCATTAATGGGTTTGGCAGAATTTGGGAAAAAAACAAAATCAAGAAACACTGGGCTGGGCAGTGAGTTCAAGAGAACATATTATGAAATTAAATCTGAGTAATAGATGAGGGCCAGATAATACACTGCCTTTTAAACCAGAAGAGTGTCCTTTCTCCTTCCATTTGGGTCTGAATTTCCAGCAGTTATTATTTCTCTTCAGCCAGGAGAACTTCCTTATCAATTCTTATAGTCCAGGTTGGCTAATGACAAATTCTCTTAGCTTTTGTTTATCTGAAACTGTTTTTATTTCACCTTCAATTCTGAAAGATTTCTCTTTGACAGAGAATTCTAGGCTAACTATTTTTTCTTTCAGCACATTAGCAGAAATTATTGTCTTGTAGTTTCAACAGTTCCTTAACAAAAGTCAGCTGTCATGTCATTCTTACTTTGGGGTGAGGAGAGGGAGGATGTAATATGTTTGTGTTTTGTTTTTCATTTTTCCCTCTCACTGGCTACTTTTTCTTTTGTTTTCAGTAGTTTTACCATGTTGTGTTTAGTTTAGTGGGGGTTTCTTGGTAAATTTTTGAAATTTATTCTGCTAGGGTCAGTGAATTTCCCAGACCTGTGGGGTTGTTGTTTTGGATCAAATTTAGATAATTTTTGGCCAGTATTTATTGAAATGATTTTCTACATTTTTCTCTCTCCTCTCTTCTGAAACTCCAGATACATGTATGTTTGACTCTTTGCTTTTTCTCCCAAAGGTCTTTCTCTCTGTTTCTTATTTTAATCTTTCTTTTCATATCATGGTGGATTTCTATTGCTCTGTCACTGATATTTTTCACTGTTGGGCCAATATGCTCTTAATTGTACCTAATGATTTTCTTCTAAGTTAGGTTTACTAGATAACAAAGTACATACAGTTAACCTCACCCTTTTAAGTGTACAGCTGTATTAGTTTTGATCAATTCAAATAATCATGTAATTATCCGCACAATAACAAAAGTTCCATTATCTCCAAATACTTCCTCATGCCACTTTGTAATCCATCCTCCCCACCTCTCAACCACCTTATCCAACCAGCCAACCACTAATCTGTTTTCTGTCCCTATAATGTTGCTTTTCCAGAATGTCATAATGGGATCACAGCCTTTGAGTATGGCTTATTTCACTTAGCATAATGCATTTGAGATTCATTCCTGTTGTTGCATGATTCAGGAGTTCATTTCTTTTTATTGCAGAGTATTACTCTATTGTATGGATCATCCATTACCAGATGAAGGACATGTGGGCTAATTCCAGTGTGGAACGATTATGACTTTTTATTGCAGAGTATTACTCTATTGTATGGATCATCCATTACCAGATGTTCATCCATTACCAGATGAAGGACATGTGGGCTAATTCCAGTGTGGAACAATTATGACTAATGCTGCTGTGAATATTCTCATGCAGGTTTCTATATAAACATACCTTTTTACTTATGTTGCCGAGTTGTATGGTAAATGTATATTTAACCTTATAAGGAATTGCCAAACTGTGTTCCATTATGTTCATACCACTTTGCATTCTTACCAGCAATGTATTAGAGCTCCAATTGCTCCATATACTTGCCAGTTAATGGTATTGTTAGTTTTTAGGTTTTTTAAAAAAAAATTTCAGCCATTCTAATAGCTGTTTAGTGATACCTCACTATGGTATTAAATTCCATTCTGTAATTACTAACAATATCAAGCAACTTTTCATGTACTTTTTTGGCATACATATATCTTCTTTGGTGAAATAGATCTATTCAAATATGTTGCCCATCTTAAAAAAATTGCGTTCTTTTCTTATCGTGTTTTGAGAGTTATTTATATATGGTATACAAGTCCATTAGCAGATATGTATTTTGCAAATATTTTCTCCCAGTCTGTGGCTCATTTTATTCATTCTTTGAACAGTGTAATTGAGGCAGAAGTTTTGAGTTTCTAATAAGTCCAATTAATATTTTTTCTTTAAAGAAGAAGGATCATGCTTTTAGCATTGATTTAAGAAATCTTTGGCTAAGGCAGAAATATTTTCTACGTTTTCTGGTAAAAGCCTTATGGTTTTAGGTTTTACATTTAAGTCTTTGGTTCATTGTAAGTAAATGTTTGTCTATGGTGCTAACATAGGTTGAGGTGCTTTCTTCTTTCTGTGCATGATGTATATCGAATTGAGCCTGTAATTTTACCATTTTTCCAATGAATTGTTTGTATATCTGTGATGAAATCAAGTGGACATATTTGAAATGGTCTATTTCTGGACACTTATTCTGTTCCACTGCTCTACATGGCTATCCTTTCACCAATACCACACTGTCTTGATTATATTCCTTAGAGCATGGTTTATAAGAAGTCTTGACATCAGGCAGAACGAGACGTCTATAATTATTTTTCAAATTTATATTGACTATTCTAGTTCTTTTATCTTTCTAAATAAATTGTAGAACCTGTTTGTCAAGTTCTGCTGGGATTTTATGGGGTTGTGCTGAATTTACAGATCAATTACTGACATCTTTATTATATTATGTTTTCTAATCCATGACCACTGAATTTTCTCTATTTATTAAGATCTTCTTTAATTTCTTTTATAAGTGTTTAGTTGTTTTTACCATTTAAATATTTCACATATATTGCTAGATTTATATGCAAGTATTTTATGTTTTGGAGCTGGTATAAACAGTACTTGAAAAATTTCAATTTCTAATGGTGTTTTACTAGTATATAGATATACCGTTGATTTCTGTATGTTGATCGTGTATCTTGCAACCTTGCTAAAACTTCAGCCATTCACGTTTTCTACAAAAGCAATCGTCATAAGTGAATGAAGTCTATTTTATTTCTTACTCTCCAATATGTATGCCTTATTGTACTGTCTAGGAACTCCAATACAATGCTGAATAGCATGGTTAACAGTAGACATCCTTGTCCTGTTCCACTTTAAGTAAAAATAAACTACTCTTTTACTATTAAGTATAATGTTAGCTGGGGAATTTTTATAGGTGCCTTTTGTCAGCTTCAGGTAGTTCCCTTATATACTTATTTGCTGAGTTTTATAATGAAAAGATGATAAATTCTGTCATATACTCTTTTTTTTACATCTATTAAGGTGATCATGTGTGGTTTTATTTTGTTTTTGTTTTTTTGGCACATGCTAGAAGATTTAATCTTTAAAATAAACATTAAGTTAGGCATTCTATTTGCAGGAGAAACTGAAATTCAAAGAAGTTAAATAACTTACAGAGCTAATGAGAAGTGGAGACAGAATTATCCAATATATTCAAGGGAAGGTTTGTCTAAGCAAATGGCTCTGGGCCCAAATAAGGGAGGATATGCAGCATACTCTAAGCTCTCATTAGTTCTCTTTTTTTTTTTTGAATTTTATTTATTCATTTTTTTATACAGCAGGTTCTTATTACTTATCTATTTTATACATATTAGTGTACACATGTCAATCTCAATCTCCCAATTCATCACATCACACCACCCGCCTCCCCCCCACTTTCCCCCCTTTGTGTCCATACTTTTGTTTTTTACATCTGTGTCTCTATTTCTGCCTTGCAAACTGGTTCATCTGTACCATTTTTCTAGATTCC
>NC_041217.1:37626675-37645741 GCF_002837175.3 Physeter macrocephalus
ACGTCTCTACAAATGACCCAATTTTGCTCCTTTTTATGGCTGAGTAATATTCCATTGTATATATGTACCACATCTTCTTTATCCATTCATCTGTTGATGGGCATTTAGGTTGCTTCCATGACCTAGCTATTGTAAATAGTGCTGCAATGAACAGTGGGGTGCATGTGACTTTTTGTTTTTGTTTGAATTTTATTTTATTTTTATACAGCAGGTTTTTATTAGTCATCAATTTTATACACATCAGTGTATACATGTCAATCCCAATCGCCCAATTCATCATACCTCCACCCCCACCCCCTGCCGCTTTCCCCCCTTGGTGTCCATATGTTTGTTCTCTAAATCTGTGTCTCAAGTTCTGCCCTGCAAACCAGTTCATCTGTACCATTTTTCCAGGTTCCACATATATGCGTTAATATGCGATATTTGTTTTCCTCTTTCTGACTTACTTCACTGTATAACAGTCTCTAGATTCATCAACGTCTCTACAAATGACCCAATTTCGTTCCTTTTTATGGCTGAGTAATATTCCATTGTATATATGTACCACATCTTCTTTATCCATTCGTCTGTCGATGGGCATTTAGGTTGCTTCCATGTCCTGGCTATTGTAAATAGTGCTGCAATGAACATTGCGGTGCATGCGTCTTTTTGAATTATGGTTTGCTCTGGGTATATGCTAAGTAGTGGGATTGCTGGCTCATATGGTAATTCTATTTTTAGCTTTTTAAGGAACCTCCATACTGTTCTCCAAAGTGGCTGTATCAATTTACATTCCCAACAACAGTGCAAGAGGGTTCCCTTTTCTCCACACCCTCTCCAGCATTTATTCTTTGTAGATTTTCTGATGATGCCCATTCTAACTGGTATGAGGTGTTACCTCACTGCAGTTTTGATTTGCATTTCTGTAATAATTAGTGATGTTGAGCAGCTTTTCATGTGCCTTTTGTCTATCTGTATGTCTTCTTTGGAGAAATGTCTATTTAGGTCTCCTGCCCATTTATTGATTGGGTTGTTTGTTTTTTTCATATTGAGTTGCATGAGCTGTTTATATATTTTGGGGATTAATCCTTTGTCCGTTGATTCGTCTGCAACTATTTCCTCCATTCTTAGGGTTGTCTTTTTGTCTTTTTTAGAGTTTCCTTTGTTGTGCAAAAGCTTTTAACTTTCATTAGGTCCCATTTGTTTATTTTTGTTTTTATTTCCATTTCTCTAGGAGGTGGTCAAAAAGGATCTGAGTTTCCTTTGTTGTGCAAAAGCTTTTAACTTTCATTAGGTCCCATTTGTTTATTTTTGTTTTTATTTCCATTTCTCTAGGAGGTGGTCAAAAAAGATCTTGCTCTGATTTATGTCAGAGAGTGTTCTTCCTATGTTTTCCTCTAAGAGTTTTATAGTGCCTGGTCATACATTTAGGTCTTTAATCCATTTTGAGTTTATTTTGTGTACGTGTTAGGGAGTGTTCTAATTTCATTCTTTTACATGTATGTGGCCAGTTTTCCTAGCACCACTTATTGAAGAGACTGTCTTTTCTCCATTGTATATCCTTGGCTCCTTTGTCATAGATTAGTTGACCATAGATGTGTGAGTTTGTCGCAGGGCTTTCTATCCTGTTCCATTGATCTATATTTCTGTATTTTTGGCAGTACCATATTGTCTTGATTACTGTAACTTTGTAGTATAGTCTGAAGTCAGGGAGTCTGATTCCTCCAGGTCCATTTTTTCCCCTCAAGATTGCTTTGGCTATTCGGGGACTTTTGTGTCTCCACACAAATTTTAAGATTTTTTGTTCTAGTTCTGTAAAAAATGTCACTGGTAATTTGATAGGGATTTCATTGAATCTGTAGATGGCTTTCTGTAGTATAGTCATTTTCACAATTTGATTCTTCCAATCCAAGAACATGGTTTATCTCTCCATCTGTGTCATCTTTGATTTCTTTCATCAGTGTCTTATAGTTTTCTGAGTACAGGTCTTTTACCTCCTTAGGTAGGTTTATTCCTAGTTATTTTACTTTTTGTTGCATTTGTGAATGGGATTGTTTTCTTAATTTCTCTTTCTGATCTTTCGTTGTTAGTGTATAGGAATGCAAGAGTATTTTTTTTTTCTTCTTCAAAGTTTCTTGATATGATAAATTGCACTGATTAATTTTTAAATTTGAATCATCCATGCATTCATGGAATAAATCCTGTTTAATTACGATGTATTCTTATGTGTTTATAGGCAAGGATTTGATTTATTAATATTTTAAGAAGTTTTAGTTCTATGCCCATTTTGTATATTGTCTGTAATTTTCTTGCAATGTTTCTGTCTGGTTTTGGTATCAGAGCAGTGCTGTCCTCATGAAATGAGTTAAGAAGTATTCCTATCTCTTTAGTTTTCTTGAAAACTTTGTGTAGGGCTGCTACTATTTATTCCTTAAATGTTTGGTATCATTCCCCAGTGAGGACATGGGGCCTGCAGTACACTTCATGAGAAGGTTTTTTATAATGTTTTATTGAAGTATAGGTGATTTACAATATTGTGTTAGTTTCAGGTGTCCAGCATAGTGATTTGTTGTTTGGTTATTCTTTAGATTATATTCCATTACGGGTTATTACCAGATATTGGATATAATTCCCTGTGCTATATAGCAAATACTTGTTGCTTCTTCATTTTACATATAGTAGTTTGTATTTGTTAAATCCATGCCCCTAATTTGTTGCCCTCCTCCCCTTTCCCTTTGGTAATCATAAGTTTGTTTTCTTCATCTGTGAGTCTGTTTCTGTTTTGCATATAGAATCATTTGTATTATTTTTTTTATTTCACATATAGCTGATATCATATAGTATTTGTCTTTCTGTCTTACTTACTTCACTAAGCATAATATTCTCTAAGTCCATCCATGTTGCTAAAATGTAACTATTTTATTCTTTTTTAACGCTAATATGCCAATACACACAAATACAGACACACACACACAGACACACAGACACACAAAACATCTTAATCCAATCACCTGTTGATGAGCACATGGGTTACTTCTATGTCTTGGCTATTGTAAATAGTGCTGCTATGAACATTGGGAGTGCATGTACCTTTTTGAATTAGAGTTTTCGCTTTTCCCAGACATATACCCAGGAGTGGGATTACTGGATCATAGCTCTATTTTTGGTTTTTAAGTAACCTCCAGACTGTCTTCTTTACTGGCTGCATCACTTTACATTCCCACCAACAGTGCAAGAGGGTGCCCTTTTCTCCACACCCTCTCCAACATTTATTATTTATAGACTTTTTGATGACAGCCATTCTGACCAGTGGTAACACCTTGTGGTTTTGATTTGCATTTCTCTAATAATTAGTGATGTTGAGCATCTTTTCATATACATGTAGGCAATCTGTATGTCTTCTTTAGAGAAACGTCTATTTAGGTCTTCTGCCCATTTTTTGATTGTGTTGTTTGTTTATTTAATATTGAGTTGTATGAGCTGTTTGTGTACTCTGGATATTAACCTCTTGTCATCTGCATCATTTGCAAATATTTTCTCTCATTCCATAGGTTGTCTTTTGGTTTTGTTAATGGTTTCCTTTGCTGTGCAGAAGCTTTTAAGTTTGATTAGGTCCCATTTGTTTATTTTTGCTTTTGTTTCTTTTGCCTTGGGACACTGACCTAAGAAAATATTGCTACAACTTTTGTCAGAGTGTTTTGCCTATGTTTCATGGTGTCATGTCTTACATTTAGGCCTTTACACAATTTCAGTTTATTTTTGTATATGGTGTGAGGGAATGTTCTAATTTCATTGTATTACATGCAGCTGTCCAGCTTTCATAAGACCACTTGTTGAAGAGACTGTCTTTTCTCCATTGTATATTCTTGCCCCTTTGTTGTAGATTAATTGACCATAGGTGCATGGGTTTATTTCTGGGTTCTCTACTCTGTTCCATTGAACTACGATGGAGTAGGTTCTCTTTTCCATTGATCTACATGTCTATTTTTGTGCCAACACCATGCTGCTTTGATTACTGTACCTTTGTAGTATAGTCTAAAGTCAAGGAAGGGTTATATCTTGAGCTTTCTTCTTTTTTCTCAGTATTGCTTTGGCAATTCTGGGTCTTTTATGGTTCCATATAAATTTTAGGATTATTTGTTCTAGTTCTGTGAACAATGTCACAGGTATTTTTATAAGGATTGCATTAAATCTGTAGATTGGTTTGGGTAGTATGGCCATTTTAGCAATATTAATTCTTCCAATCCAAGGGCACAGTATATTTTTCCATTTCTTCGAATCATGTTCAGATTCCTTTATCAATGTTTTATAGTTTTCAGTGTATAGGTCTTTCACTTCATTGGTTAAGTCTATTCCTAGGTTTTTTGTTTGTTTGTCTGTTTTTAGACGCAATTTTAAATGGAATTGTTTTTTTAACTTACTCTTTCTGACATTTCATTATTAGGGTAAAGAAACATAACAGATTTCTGTATATTCATCGTGTATCCTCTTACCTTGCTGAATTCATATATTAGTTCCAATAGTTTTTGTGTAGAGTAGCATTCTCTATATAGAGTATTATGTCATCTGTAAATAGTGACAGTTTTACTTATTCCTTTCTATTTTGGATAGCTTTTATTTTTTTCTTTTGTGACTTCCAATACTATGTTGAATAGAAGTCATGAGAGTGGGCATCCTTGTCTTGTTCCTGAATTTCAGGAAGGCTTTCAGCTTCTCACCTTTGATTATGTTGGCTGTGGGTTTGTCATAAATCACCTTTATTATGTTGAGATATGTTCCTGCTATACCCACCTTCATGAGGGTTTTTATCATGAATGGATGTTGAATTCTGTCAAATGCTATTTATGCATTTGACAAAATTTCCTTCTGCACAAGGATGGTTCAACATATGGAAATCTATCAATGTGATATACCACAATAACAAAAGGAAAGACAAAATCTACATGCAAGAAGGTTTAAGTTGTCAAATTTACAGGCATAAAGTTGTTTGTTTTATTCCTTTACTGTTCTTTAAATGTCTGCAGTATATGTAGTGACCTCCTCTTTTTCACTCTTGATACTGGTAATTTGTATCTTCTGTTTTCCTGTCAAACTACCTATAGGTTTATCCATTTTATCAATCTTCTCCAAGAAGCAGGTATTGATTTAATTCTCTCTATTATTTCTCTTTTCAATATCATTGATTTTTTCTCTGTCTTTATTATTTCCTATTGGGTTTTAAGTTGCTCTTTTTTTTTAGTTCCTTATGGTAGAAGTTCAGATTATTGATTTGAGAGTTTTCTTTTTCCAATATAAGTATTTCATGGTTTAAATATCCTTCTAAGCAATGCTTTTGCTGTATCCCACAAGTTCTGATATTTTGATATGCTGTGTTTCATTTTTATTATATTCGAAGCACTTTCTTATTTCCCTTGTTAGTACTTTGTCTTTGATTTATTTATTAGTTGTAAGTGTCTGCATAATTTTTCAAATATTTGGGGATATTCTAGATTTATGTTTTGATTTCTACATTCATCCCAGTTTGATCAGATAATGTACTCTGAATGATTTCAATTATTTGAAATTTGTTAACAATTATCTTATTGCCTAGAATATGGTATTAGAGAACGTTCCATGTTCACTTGAGAAGAGTAAATATTTTGCTATTATTCAGTGGACCCTTTCTTTCAAGAGTAAAAATCCCTCTAGTGTCTCCCTGCTTTTGATCATGATCTAATGCCTTAAACATTGTTTTTAAGTGAGATTTGCCCAGAGTTTATAAATCATATCTGTGAGACAATTAATCTTTTACAATTTACACTATGATTTCCTGTAGCCAAAACTGTCAGACTTCTTGTAATACAAGATAACACTTTCTTATGTTTAAGAAAGTGTGTGTTGAATTTTTTGATGCTTTTCATGGAAAGAAGTCCTAACTCATGCTTATACACAGTAGTTCACAATGTATAAACTGAAATGCCAAGAACCTGTGGGGTGAGAGGGGGTAAGCTCTACAAGTAGAGGTATTAAATTAAGTTAGAAACCAATTTAACAGGAGGATCAAGCACATATGGCTGTTTTTACTTGTAAGTAAAACAATTTACAAAGCGTTTCTACAGTATTTACAAATTAAGAAGAAAATAAATGGAAATATTATTACCTTTACACTGAGGAGGGTCACTACTCCATTTGTCACTTTCAATACAAGTAAGACTGCTCTCTCCAACAAGTGAATATTGATCTGTTCCACTTGAAGCATCACAACTATAAGTTACTACTTCACCGTATTCAAATATATCCTTGTGGCTATTTGTGTATTTTCCATTTAGAATTTTTTCAGGTGGTTTACACTTAATCTCTTAGAAAGGGAAAAATAGAAGACATAAAAGGCAAAAGGAAAGGCAAAAGATTAAACAGCAATTAGTAAAGGTCTATAAATTGCCTTCAATAAATTCATTAACATATGATTTCTACAAGCTAGTTGTGAATCCAATATCCATTTAGAAGGTTTCTATGAGAAAATGTATTATCCTAAATTCAAACTATTAATTTAGAAGTGAATTATTTAAAATAAAACTAATTTTCTTAAAAAACGACATTAAAAACCTGTATGAAACACATTTATTTATCTGCAAGGCCATACTAAGTTTTGTTCTCATCATTAGAGATGTTGACAATTTAATGATACAATATAATTATGATTAATAACAGAACTCAGTGCTGGTTGAGAAACACTTCATAATTTATAAATATATCTATTCACTAAGTCAGTTCTTCACATTAATACCAAGTATTATCATCATTTTTCACTTTCATCCTTACAAGTGTATGGTGAAGTTTTCCAGAGGCTATAAATTGTGTGATTTTGCAAGAGACTGAATCCAGATGTCTTCCTTTAAGCCAGATATTGAAGAAATTTGCAAAAATGTAAAACAATGCCACTATTTGTTTTGGAAATTTTTGATTTTTCATAAAAGTACGTTGTATATACTAACAGGTATTGTGCTTACTCTTCTTAAAAATGAATAATAATTATTTTAAAAACTTTTCAGTTTTAATTCCAATATAATAATAGCAATAGACATAACCCACATAAAGAAAAGTTCATTGGTGTCTATGTTAATTTAAAAGCATAAAGGGGTCCTGAGGCCCAAAGTTTGAGAACTGCTCCTCTATATTCTAAAGAGAGAATATACTTACTTTCACATATTGGAGGATGATCACTCCAGTTCACAGTACTTTCAGAAATGTCACAGTATAGAATACTTGTTCCAATTAAGAAATAACTAAATGAGAAAAGAAAAGTTACTATGTTCTTTAGTAGTTACAAGATGGACATAATAATGAAAACAATTTTATATGGTTGTTTTCCTGCACTACAGTAATTTGAAGGAGAAGTTCCTTAAACAAAATATAATGTAAGTGCTAACTAAATATGCAACTTAATTAAATAGAGTTTCTGCATGTGACCAGACATTGACCCACAGCAAATTGTCTAAATTACTCTGTCATGTTGTCTGTGTAGCCCCTCTGCTATCTCTGGCAAATGCATCACACGTTCACTTCTCTACCCTTTTGCTTACACCATTCTGCTCAGTAAGGACTGAGCAGACAGATCAGGCCCTAGAGCTTGCCTGCCTGGATTCAAGTTCCAGCTCTAAGACTAACTTATTTGAGCTTGGGCAAGCCCCTTAGGCAAGGTTCTCTTGCTCAGTTTCCTCATCTATGAAAAGGGGGGTAACACTACATACCTCATAGGACTGTTTCGAGGATTGGATGAGTTAGCATCTGGCATGTAGTGTAGTGAGTACTAGGTAAGTTTTAGCTTTTTTAAACATTCTTTAGATAACATTCTTTAGATTCTTTATTAATATTCAGAATACAGGCATACCTCATCTTACTGCTCTTCACTTTATTAAGTTTTTAACAAATTGAAGGTGTATGGCAACCCTGCATCAAACAAGTCTATTTGTGCCATTTTCCCAAAAATGTTTGCTCACTTCATGTCTCTGTGTCACATTTTGGTAAATCTCACATATTTCAAACTTTATTACTACTATTATACTTGTTATAGTGATCTGTGATCAATGTCTTTAATGTTACTACTATGACTCTGAGGTTCAGATTACGGTTAGCATCTTTTGGTAATACAGTATTTTTAAATTAAGGTATATACATTTTTTTAGACATAATTCTATTGCACACTTACCAGACTACAGTATAGTATAAATGTATGTAAAAAACTAATTTGATTTGCTTTATTGCAGTGGACTGGAAATGAACCTGCGATATCTCCAAGGTATGCCTGTATCTTTCTAGTAGTAGTTCAGGAATACTACTCAATGAAATATTCTCCAATGATTTAAATTCCTAATACACTCTTCTCCTTCTGGACTCTCATTGTAATGATCATGAATGATTCTATCTACTTGGTACTTTTCATTTACTATTTTGCTCTGATGCCTCTCTCTATATATTGTGTTTCTCAAGAGGGCTACAACTTCCTTGACTCTACATCTTAAACTCTTGGTGCCTAGTAACCCTTCTATATGTTCCAGTGAAACATTCACTGGATATTCCGCTATTTTTACTTGATCAAGTTAAAAAATACGCAGTGTAACTGCCTGTACCCACTTCCAGAGGACTTTTCCCCAAAGGCTAATTCATTGATTCTAGATTATAATGCATTAGGAGAGGATTCTGGGATGATGGCAAAATAAGTGGCAACAGAAATCTGTCTCCCCACCTTGATGATGACACTGACAGAATCTGCCTGATATCACTATTTTGGAAGTCTAGAATCTGTTCATGGCTTGCAATTACTAGGAGAAGACTTAGGTAAATTAACTTGATTTCAGTCAATTTTAGCTCTTAGCACAGTGGCAGCTACCTATCCGCCCCCCCCCCCCACCAGCTAGCATCTGTACACGTGTTGCTAGAGCAGCTTATAAGTAGCCTGTGGGAGCTAGGGTGGGCAAAAAGGAATCTGCCCTCCAAGTATCAGGGATTTGTGTTTTTATCACTGCTGCTTCTGATCACAGAGAAGCAGAAAAAGAGGTGGGCAGCCTTTGTTGTCACACTTCCCCCAACTTTTTCAAGCTCCTTCAACACTGGACATATGATATTCAAGGGATTTAAAATCCAGCATCCTTTGCCCCTCCCCTTCACTTTTACTTTTTTTCCACTAACAGGAGCCAGACGTTAAACACTAGGACATTCAAAAATAACTGTCATGTGGAAAAAAATTAGAAAATGATTCCGCCTGCCCAGAGAAAGGCTCAGAAAAAAGCTGAGACGACCTTCAAGTTTATATGTCAGGCTGCTCCTCAGCACAGAGACACCATACAACAATCAAAAAACTGAAACCATTTCAACTAAGATCAGGAACAAGACAAGGTTGCCCACTCTCACCACTCTTATTCAACATAGTTGAATCCCATATAGATTCCCCTATGGAATCTCATTTTCACATTTTTAAAGGAATACCTGATTATACCGGGGTTTCTCCTTTCTACCCATCTGATATTTAAGAATAAGAAGGTTGATTTCTGCTTATATTCTTGCTACTTCTATGACGACAGACAATTCCTTTCTGTTACTGTTTTGGTCTGGAATGGCACTTCTTCCAGGTAGTGCTGAAATGTCAGCATTCAAGTTAAGAACTTCTCAAATACTGTACTTTTAATCAAATAAAACTTCACATATAATTTTTGGTATCTGTTCCCATGACTACAGTCTTTCCCTGTGCTCATTTTCTGATCTATTAGGGACACATATCTGGTTGGTGGTCTCCCAAAAACTCTCAGAAATATTGTTTCTATATTTTGCCCTTATCCTCACCACATACACTTCAACTTGCTTCCATACCAGGTTCATTAGTTTCAACATAGTTGTTATAGGCAGAATCAACTGTATCTTCTGCCTACTTGACTACCTTTTCTAACCTGTCATTTCTTTGGCCTAGGACACGCTCCACTTTTTAGTCAGATCTTAAGTCTCATCCAACTAAGTCTCAATACTACTATGAGATCATATTTACCCTGCTAGTCTATCACTGTAATAAAATGTATTACCCATGTTTTTTAGGAAAAGATCTCATGATTTTAAATACTTTTTTACTAAAAACAAATGAATAGTCATATCTTAAGATATGCCAAATTTTGGGTGAAAAATATATATAAACTTTTGTTTATCTGTAATTAAGTTATAGTCTAGTGTTCTAACACACCATGCACATACATACATTCTTCTTAAGAAAAAACATTTTAGAGTCTTTACAACACTATTTCACGATAGATTTAAATTTTTCAATAATCACTTTCACACAAACTTAGCAGGTCCTTTTCACTCACTGAATTAGAAACTGTATTTTATGAATATTTTAAAAATTAATTATCAGTTTCGTGTATCAGATTATTTCTAATTTTCTTCCTTTAGGATTCACCAAAAGCCCAGCTACGCCGGACAATAGAATGTTGTCGGACCAACTTATGTAACCAGTATTTACAACCTACACTGCCCCCTGTTGTTATAGGTAGGTTAGCAGAGAAAAGTGCAATCATGATTCTCAGTGAAATATTTTCTCTGGTTTTAACAATAAGCAAGCTTTCTAGAGTTCAACACTACAAGTTATTTTTTCCTTTTAAGATGTGATCGAAAGGTAATATGTCTTTTTCATTGTTTACTTCCATTATCAGGTCCATTTTTCGATGGCAGCATTCGATGGCTGGCTTTGCTCATTTCTATGGCTGTCTGCATAATTGCTATGATCATCTTCTCCAGCTGCTTTTGTTACAAGTAAGATAATTATTTTGATGCAAAATATTTTGTTGAATATTAGATATAAACAGTTGTTCTTAAAGCCAGTAGGCAGAAACCATTGACAATGTATTTCAGGAACCATTAACTTGTATTTTCTGGTTATCTCCTTTAATTAACTATATTATAGTTTCTTAAGGGAACAGAGGACCTTACTACTAATCAATTAATTGGACACTACATTATACTTCTTGTTATGTTCATGAGTACTTAAGATATTCTTATTTATAGAATATTGAACTTTCTTATATCTAAATTTAAAAACCTGACCCCATATATGCACTACCAAATGTAAATTAGATAGCTAGTGGGAAGCTGCCGCATAGCACAGGGAGATCACCTCTGTGCTTTGTGACCATGAGAGGGGTGGGATAGGGAGGGTGGGAGGGAGGGTGATGCAAGAGGGAAGAGATATGGGAACATATGTATATGTATAACTGATTCACTTTGTTGTAAAGGAGAAACTAACACACTATTGTAAAACAGTTATACTCCAATAAAGATGTTAAAAAAAAAAAAACCAAACTAAAACAAAACAAAAAAACCCATAAAACAGTAAGCTCTAGGTAGCAGGCAGAATCTGATTTCCAGAGTTACCACATTATTAGATTCAAATATTGATTCAACAAAAAAGTTGTAAGGTATACAAAGAAATGGGAAAGGAAAAATATGGCTCTTACAGTGGAAAAATACATGAACAGAATTTTTTTCTGAAGGAGACCTCATGACAAATCTATCAAACAAAGACTTTTAATGTCCTGTGAAGGCACTCTCAATGGAAATTAATGGATGCCAGTTCTGCCACCCCATTTTTCTTCAGGGAAGCAGCCAAACAGCAGACACAGAGAAGCCAATGAAGAAGCCAAACAGCAGATCTTTGTGAAGACCCTGATGGGCAAGACCATCACTCTTGAGGTCAAGCTCAGTGTCACCAGTGAGAATGTCAAAACCAAAATCAAAGACACTGAGGACACCCTGTCTCACCAACAGAGTCTGATTTTTGCAGACAAATAGCTGAGGGTGGCTGTACTCTCTCAGACTATAATATCCAGAAAGAATCCACCCTACACTTGGTGCTTCACCTGCAGGGTGTTATCATCAAGTCTTCCCTCTGCCAGCTTTCCCAGAAGTACAACTGCGACAAAATGATCTGCTGCAAGTGTTATGCTCACATGCACACCAGTGCTGTCAACTGCCACAAGAAGAAGTGTGGCCAAACCAACAACCTGTGCCCCAAGAAGAAGGTCAGATACATCCTCTCCACTGGCTCTTCTTTTGCCCACAGGGTTGCTCCCTGCCTAAGCCCCACCCTGGAGCCTCAGTAAAATTTGAAAGAAATAACTGGGATAAAGATGCACAAAGAACTAAAGGAAGAAATGTAGAAAGTCAAGAGAACAATATGTGAACAGAATGGAAATATCAATAGGAGCTAGAAAACCTAAAAAGAATCCAAAAGTAAATTCTGGAGTTGAAAAGTACATTAATGGAAATGAAAAAGTCACTGGAAGAATTAAAGGCATACTTGAGAAGAAAAAAGAATTAGTGAAATTGAGATAGGGTAATGGAAATTATTGACTCTAAGAAACAGAAAGAAAAAAGATTGAAGAAAAGTGAACAAAGCCTAAGGGATCTGTGGGACACCAACAAGCAGACCAACATATAAACTGTGGGACTCTCAGAAGGAGAAGATAGAGCAAAAGGGACAGAGAGAACACTTGAAGAAATAATGGCTGAAAACTTCCCAAATTTGATAAAAGAAACAAATATGCCAAAAGCTTAAAATTCTAAGTGCGGGTCTCTTTATATTCATCTTACCAAGATACATGATAATCAGACGTTCAAAAGACAAAGAATGCTGAAAGCTGCATGAGAGAAGTGAATCATCCCATACAAGGGATACTAATTAAGATTTGTCATTAGAAACTCAGAGACCAGAAGACCGTGGATTGATATAGTCAAAATGCTAAAACAAACAAACAAACAAAAAAACACAACTGTCAACCAAAAATCCTCTATCCCAGCAAAACTGAGCATCAAAAGTGAGGGAGAAATTAAGACATACCCAGAATCCCAGAATTAAAAGCTTAGCAAGTCTGTGACCACTATACTTCTCAAGAAGAAATGCTCAAGGGAGTACTGAAAAAGGAATGAAGGGACTCAAAGCCCTATGTATAAATAAATATCTCAGTAAAAGTAAATACAAAGGCAATGATAAAAACTAGCATTACTGAAACAGTGGTTTGCAACTACAGTTTTTGCTTTCTATAGGTGATTTAAAAGACTAAATTTTAAAATAAATAAATAAATAATTAATTAAAGTAGAAGCTAGTATGCAATTATTTGTGTAGAGGGTAGTATGATATCAACAACCAAAAGGGGTGAGGATGGAGCTATAAAGGACTGTTTTTGTAATTTATTGAATGTAAGCTGGTATAAATTTAAACTGGAGTGTTATAACTGTACAATTTTGTTTGTTTTGTTTTGTTTGGCCACCCCGTGAGGCTTGTGGGATCTTAGTTCCCCAACCAGGGATTGAACCCGTGCCCCCTACAGTAGAAGCGCAGAGTCCTAACCACTGGACCACCAGGGAATTCCCATGTACAATGTTAAATGTATAATAATTCCCATGGTAACCACAAACAATATAACTATAGAATATACACAAAAGGAAATGAGAAGGGAATTTAAACATTTTACTACAAAAATCAACTACACACAAAAGAAAACAGTAATGCAGGAAATGAGGGACTAGAAAAAAGCTATAAAGCATATAGAAAACAAGTAGCACAATGATAGAAATAAATCCGTCCTCGTCAATAATTATATTAAGTGTAGACGGAATAAACTCTCCAATCAAAAGACAGAGATTGGCAGAATGGATAAAAATACATGATCCAACTATATGTTGTCTACAAGAGACTCACTTGACATTCAAAGACACAAATTGGGGTGAAAATGAAAGGCTGGAAAACGATATTTCACACAAATAGTAACCAAAAGACAGTAGAGTAGCTATACTAAAATCTGACAAAATAGACTTTAAATAAAAAAGGTTACAAGAAACAAAGAAGTACATTTTATATTAATAAGGATTCAGTACTGAAGATATAACAATTATAAACATTTATGCACCTAATGACAGGCTATCAAAATATATGAAGCAAAAAATGACAGAATTGAAGGGAGAAATATGCATTTCTACATAATAAGCATTTCTACATAATAGTTGGAGACTGCAATACCTCGCTCACAATAATGGATAGAACAACTAGACAGAAGATAAATAAGGAAACAGAGGACTTCAACAGCACAGTAAAACAACCTGATCTCACAGATATATACAAAGCACTCTACCCAACAACAACAGAATACACAGTCTTTTCAAGAGCATGTGGGACATTTTCCAGGATAGACCATATGTTAGGTGACAAATTAGAAAACAAATTAACGTTATTCAAAACATAATTAATTATTTAATAAATAATAATATACTTGTTTTATGCCACAAATTAATATTAATAAATAGATTTTAAAAGACAGATATCATAAAAAGTATATTCTCTGACCACAATAGGATGAATTTAAAAATCAACATCAAAAGGAAAACTGTAAAATTCATAAAATTGTGAAAATTAAACAATATGCTTTTAAACAACCAATGGCTCAAAGAAGAAATCAGGGCAATTAGAACATACTTTTTTTTTTTTTTTTTTTTTTTTTTTTGCGGTACACGGGGCTCTCACTGTTGTGGCCTCTCCCGTTGCGGAGCACAGGTTCCGGACGCACAGGCTCAGCGGTCAAGGCTCGCGGGCCTCGCTGCTCCGCGGCATGTGGGATCTTCCCAGACTGGGGCACGAACCCGTGTCTCCTGCATCGGCAGGCGGACTCTCAACCACTTCGCCACCAGGGAAGCCCCTAGAACATACTTTTACATGAATGGAAATGAAAACATAACATACTAAAACTTATGGGATTCAGCAAAAGCAGTGCTAAGGAGGAAATTTATAGCTATAAATGTTTACATTAAGAAACGATAGCTCTGAAAAAACAAACTAAGCTTACAATTTAAGGAACCAGAAAAAGATAAACCCAAAGTTAGCAGAAGGAAGCAAATAATAAAGATTAGAACAGAGATAAACAACAACAAAAAGAGCAAAACAAGAGAATATCAATGAAACTAAAAGATGGTTCTTCAAAAAATGAGACAAAATTGATAAACCCTTAGATTGACTAAAACAAAGATTAGACTCAAATTACTAAAATCAGAAATGAAAGCAGGAACATCACTATAGATTTGACAGAAATAAAAACTATTATGAGAGTACTATGAACAATTTTATGCCACAAATGGATAAACTAGATATAATGGACAAATTCCTAGAAACACAAAACCTACCAAGACTTAATCACAAAAACAGATAATCTGAATAGATCTGTAACTAGAAAGGAGATTGAATCAGTAATCAAAATTCTCCCAATTAAGAAAAATCCTGGATCTGATGGTTTCACTGGTGATTTCTACCAAACATTTAAAGAAGTAATACCAATCCTTCTCAAACTTTTCAAAAAAACTGAAAAGGAGGGAAGTCTTCCAAACTCATTCTATGAGACAAGCATTACTGTGATAGCAAAATTCAATAAAGGTACTACAAGAAAAGAAAGCTAGAGACCACTATCCCTTAAGAACACTGATGCAAACAACTTCAACACAATACTAGCAAACAATTTGGCAGCATTTTAAAAGGATTAAACATCGTGACCAAGTGGGAATTATTCCTAGAATGCAAGAGACGGCTCAACACATAAAAATCAATCAATGTAATATGCAACATCAAAAGAATGAAAGGGAAAAAAAACCACATGGTCACCTCAATTGAGGCAGAAAAAGCATTTGATAAAATTCAATATTTTTCATAATAAAAATACTTAACAAACTAGAAACAGAAGGAAACTGCTTAAGATAATAAACTCCATACATGAAAATCCAACAGCAAACATCATGCGCAGTGGTGAAAATCTGGAAGTTTTCCTCTAAGATCAGAACAGGCATGAACAACTGCTTTTACCACTTTTATTCAACATGGTACTAGAAGTTCTAGTCAGAGCAATTAAGAAAGAAAAAGAAATATATTTCTAACTTGGAAAGAAAGAAGTAAAATTATCATGGTTTGCAGAGGATATGATCTTCTACATAAAAAATCCTAAAGATTACACACACGGCTTCCCTGGTGGCGCAGTGGTTGAGAGTCCGCCTGCCGAGGCAGGGGACACGGGTTCGTGCCCCGGTCCGGGAAGATCCCACATGCCACGGAGAGTGAGAGGCCCGCGTACCACAAAAAAAAAAAAAAAAAAAAAAAAGATTACACACACACACACAATGTAAAAACTAATAAATAAACTCAGTAAACTACCAGGATACACAGACAAAATTAAAAAACCAGTTGTGTTTCCATAGCATATTACATTTACCTTTTAAATTCACATTTTTTATAAATGTTCAGTATCCCTAACATATGCTATTAAAAGAGCCCTGTAAAACAAAGGCTATTATTAAATCCTCAGTACCTCTTTTTGAGATGCTTCACTACTTTGTAGTAGTTTTAAAAATAAGGTTTTCCAACTAAGAGATCTTGATCAACATTATTGTCTAAACTTACCAGGTCACTTTTGGTCTCGTGACATCTTATAGATTACTTTGATATAAGAATATCTTCAGTTGGCAACTCTACCTCCCAGTTCCATAAACCTATTTCACCTCTGAGAATCGGCCATTTTAATGGCCTAAAGTTTAGGCCATTTTAAATAGGGTGCATTGTGTTGTCAAGGATAAAGTCACCATGATGAACACATTTTTAATGCTTATGAGAGGTTTATTAATACATATACTAAGTATTATACAATTTTACTTTCCTTCAATTTAAATTTCTTTCTACTAGTTACACATCTTTTCAGTCTCCATAAAAACCCGAGTTACTTGGCTACAGTACGACTTTTCACACAGCAAGCAAAATGAAATCAACTTTGTGGGAATGCTTAAGAAGAGAGGCAAAATGAAAATGGATTTAGTAACATATAACATTATTTCCTCTAAGGAGAATCCTACTTACCCATCATTACAAACATAGTGAACCTGTGAGCCAAACAGAATACTTCCATTTGTGTACTGTACTTGGCCATTTGTGGGATCCCCTAGGTTAGGACACTGTTTTCCTAAAAGGAAAATTTCAAATTCGTTGTTTTATACCAGTTTCAAAACAGATTTGAATCAAATTCAAAATTCTACATTGCTCACTTGAATTCATGGGAATATTATTATCTTTTATTATTTTCTTTCTTTAACTGTTATAACATCAAAGAAGATTCACATTTACCCAGGCAACAAACTGTGAAAAAAAAGGTTCCCTGGAGATTTTTCAAAGCCTGAATGCACTGCTGTCTAAAACCTACATTCACATGAGAAAACCATCATTTCAGTCGCAAAATATGAACCCTAAAATGTGTGAAAAATCTCTAGAGCAATAAAAAAGTTTTTTGAATTAAAAAAAAAAAGTGTGTTTACTTACTTGTACACTCCTCCTGGAGAAGTGACCACATATTATCATCCTGACAAAGAGCAGAGATGGGAAGAGGACGACGCTTGGGCTGGTAACCTGGGCGACACTCATAATATATTCTGTCCCCAGGGCTATAACTGGGTTTAGGCACACCCTGGAGCTGCATAGTTTCAAACTTTGGTGGCTCACCACAGGCATCTAGGTATAAGAGAATAAGAGCATAAAAATATTTTATCTCATTCACCAGCCAGGGACTGTGGCCTGGCATCAGGTAGGTAGTACAGAATAAATGGAAAGGTTCTTAGCAAGATTTTAAATGACCGTTCTATGCTTTTACCCAACTGGTGGTAGTAGTGGAGTATGTGCCTTACTTACATTAAATAACAACCTATTAGCTTTTGGTTTGTTAGGGAATAAGATGAATTTTTATTCAACAGTAAATTAAAGAGATAGCATCAATGTTTTTAGTTTTGAAATATAAATACATTTTAGGTATGTATCCTTCCCCACTTTTTTCTAAATTCATTTCAAAACTCACCTCTCCTCTAAGAAGTCTCCTACAGTATACAGCACTCTGCTCAGATTACTCTTCCATAGTTTGAAACATAAGCATATGATCACTTGTCATTTCAGGCTCAGTTTCCTCTCAGAAGGCAAGGTCCTAGAGGGCAGGGATCATATGCCTTCTTTTTCTACTATACTCTGTACTCAGTTGGTACTCAAGACATGCTATGGTAAGAGATGAATATAAAATACACCTTGTGGGATTCATAAATCAAAATAACTATGGACCGAAGTATTTCAAAAAATAATACTTCGTTTCATTTGTTTCCTATTAGTGAATTGAGCATTTTAAAAGTGATGAATAGACACCATGTAAATATCAAAATGTACTATCTGAAAAGCACTACATGAAAAAACAACTTGCTCTCTTTGACATTACTTTAAATATAATTTAACTTTCCTTCACAGATCAATGGATTGCTCATTCCTCAGAAGCTCCCTGAGGTAGCTGTTTGGGTTGTTTATCCAATATATCCCAACAGTAAAGCTATTATATTGTTATGCTTTTAGAATTTTTTACTTCTGGGATTTTTTTGGGAGGTGTTGAGGGAGGGAGTTTTTTACTCCCTAGAATAATGTCATTTCTACCTCAGCAAGTCCTCTTGCTTTTAACTAGCTGGGCACTTGATAACCTAACAAATCTGTTAGAAAAATTATGTAAAATAATGTGATGGAGACATATTAAGTCCTAAGGGACTAAAGGAATTCAGAGGCCTCTCTTATAAAGTTAAGAACCTAAGGAGGAGACGGGTGTGAGCCACGGTTACCAGCACGGACCCCAGAGACAGGCATGAGATGCTAAGGCTGCTGCTGCTGCCACCAAGAACCCTGTGTGCAAGCACAGGTCACTACCCACACCTCCCCTCCTGGGAACCTGTGCAGCCCACCCCTGCCAGGGTCCCGAGATCCAGGGACAACTTCCCGGGGAGAACACACGGCACGCCTCAGGCTGTTGCCACGTCATGCTGGCCTCTGCCACCCACAGGCTCACCCCACATTCCATACCCCTTCCTGCCCCTACGCCAGCCTGAGTGACCCAGAGCCCCCGAATCAGCTGCTACTTTAACCCCGTCCTGGCTGAGTGAAGAACAGATGCCCTCAGGAGACCTACATGCAGAGGTGGGGCCAAATCCAAAGCTGAACCCCAGGAGCGGTGCGAACAAAGAAGAGAA
>NC_041217.1:37645871-37653420 GCF_002837175.3 Physeter macrocephalus
CTGAATAGACAACAAATCATACCAAAATTGAGGCAGTGGACTTTGGGAGCAACTGTAGACTTGGGGTTTGCTTTCTGCATCTAATTTGTTTCTGGTTTTATGTTTATCTTAGTTTAGTATTTAGAGTTTATTACCATTGGTAGATTTGTTTATACATTTGGTTGCTCTCTTCCCTTTTTTTATAAAAATATATAGATATATATTTTTTCTTCCTTTTTATCTTTTTCTGAGTGTGTATGTGTACGCTTCTTTGTGTGATTTTATCTATGTAGCTTTGCTTTAACAATTTGTCCTAGGGTTGTGTTTGTCCATTTTTTTTTTTTTTTTTAGTATCGTTTCTAGCACTTGTTATCATTGATGGATTAGTTTTTTGGTTTGGTTGCTCTCTTCTTTCTTTCTTTCTTTTATTACTTTAAATTTTTTAAAAAATTTTTTAAATTTTATTTTTTATTTTAATAACTTTATTTTAATTATTTATTTCTTTTTTTCTCCCTGTTCTTCTGAGCCGTGTGGCTGACAGGGTCTTGGTGCTCTGGCTGGTTGTCAGGCCTGTGCCTCTGAGGTGAGAGAGCTGAGTTCAGGACATTGATCCACCAGAGACCTCCCGGTGTAAAGTAATATCAAACAGTGAAAGCTCTCCCAGAGATGTCCAACTCAATCCTAAGACCCAGCTCAACTCAATCACCAGCAAGCTACAGTGCTGGACACCATATGCCAAACAACTAGCAAGACAGCAACACAACCCCACCCTTAGCACAGAGGCTGCCTAAAATCATAATAAGGTGACAGACACCACAAAACACACCACTGGACACGGTCCTGAACACCAGAAAGAAAAGATCCAGCCTCATCGACCAGAACATAGGCACTAGTCCCCTCCACGAGGAAGCCTACACAACCCACTGAACCAACCTCACCTACTGGGGTCAGACACCAAAAAAAATGGGAACTACGAACCTGCAGCCTGTGAAAAGGAGACCCCAAACACAGTAAGTTAAGCAAAATGAGAAAACAGAGAAACACAGCAGATGAAGGAGCAAGGTAAAAACCCACCAGACCAAACAAATGAAGAGGAAATAGGCAGTCTACATGGAAAAGAATCAGAGTAATGATAAAAAAGATGGTCCAAAATCTTGGAAATAGAATGGAGAAAATCCAAGAAACATTTAACAAGGACCTAGAAGAACTAAAGAGCAAACAGACAATGATGAACAACACAATAAATGAAATTAAAACTTCTCTAGAAGGAATCAATAGCTGAATAATGAGGCAG
The DNA here is from genome assembly GCF_002837175.3 of Physeter macrocephalus. NCBI lineage: Eukaryota > Metazoa > Chordata > Mammalia > Artiodactyla > Physeteridae > Physeter > Physeter macrocephalus. The sequence goes on from NC_041217.1 coordinate 37,647,145, forward strand.
AAGAATGGATAATTGACCTGGAAGATAAAATAGTGGAAATAACTACTACAGAGCAGAATAAAGAAAAAAGAATGAAAAGAATTGAGGACAGTGTTAAAGACATCTGGGACAACATTAAATGCACCAACATTCGAATTATAGATGTCCCAGAAGAAGAAGAGAGAAATAAAGGGACTGAGAAAATATTTGAAGAGATTAGAGTTGAAAACTTCCCTAATATGGGAAAGGAAATGGTCAATCAAGTCCAGGAAGAGCAGAGAGTCCCACACAGGATAAATCCAAGGAGAAACATGCCAAGACACATATTAATCAAACTATCAAAAATTACATACAAAGAAAAAATATTAAAAGCAGCCAGGGAAAAACAACAAATAACATACAAGGGAATCCCCATAAGGTTAACAGCTGATCTTCCAGCAGAAACTCTGCAAGCCAGAAGGGAGTGGCAGGACATATTTAAAGTGCTTAAAGGGAAGAACCTACAACCAAGATTACTCTATCCAGCAAGGATCTCATTCAGGTTTGATGTAGAAATGAAAACCTTTACAGACAAGCAAAAGCTACGAGAATTCAGCACTACCAAACCAGCTTTACAATAAATGCTAAAGGAACTTCTCTAGGCAGGAAACACAAGAGAAGGAAAAGAACTACAATAACAAACGAAAACAATTCAGTAAATGGTAATAGGAACATACGTATCGATAATTACCTTAAATGTAAATGGATTAAATGCTCCAACCAAAACAAAGACTGGCTGAATGGATATAAAAACAAGACCCATATACATGCGGTCTACAAGAGACCCACTTCAGACCTAGGGACACATACAGCCTGAAAGTGAGGGGATGGAAAAAGATATTTCATGCAAACAGATATCCAAAGAAAGCTGTAGTAGCAATTCTCATGTCAGACAAAATAGACTTTAAAAAAAAGAATGTTATAAAAGACAAGGAAGGACACTACATAAAGATCAAGGGATCAATCCAAGAAGATATAACAATTGTAAATATTTATGCACCCAACATAGGAGCAACTCAGTTTATAAGGCAAATGCTAATAGCCATAAATTGGGAAATCAAGAGTAACACAATCATAGTAGGGGACTTTAACACCCCACTTTCACCAATGGACAGATCATCCAAAATGAAAATAAATAATGAAACACAAGCTTTAAATGATACATTAAACAAGATGGGTTTCATTGACATTTATTGGAAATTCCATCCAAAAACAACAGAATACATTTTCTTCTCAAGTGTTCCTGGAACATTCTCCAGGATAGATCGTATCTTGGGTCACAAATCAAGCCTTGGTAAATTTAAGAAAATTGAAATAGTATCAAGTATCTTTTCTGACCACAACGCTATGAGACTAGATATCAATTACAGGGAAAAAAATCTGTAAAAAATACAAACACATGGAAGCTACACAATATACTACTAACTAACCAAGAGATCACTGAGGAAATCAAAAAATACTTAGAAAAAAATTACAATGAAAACACGATGACCCAAAACCTATGGGATGCAGCAAAAGCAGTGCTAAGAAGGAAGTTTATAACAATACAATCTGACCTCAGGAAACAAGAAACATCTCAAATAAACAACCTAACCTTACACGTAAAGCAATTAGAGAAAGAAGAACAAAAAACCCCCAAAGTTAGCAGAAGGAGAGAAATCATAAAGATCAGATCAGAAATAAATGAAAAAGAAATGAAGAAAACAATAGCAAAGATCAATAAAACTAAAAGCGGGTTCTTTGAGAAGATAAACAAAATTGATAAACCATTAGACAGACTCATCAAAAAAAAATGGAGAAGGCTCAAATCAATATAATTAGAAATGAAAAAGGAGAAGTAACAATTGACACGACAGAAATACAAAGGATCATGAGAGATTACTACAAGCAACTATATGCCAATAAAATGGACAACCTGGAAGAAATGGACAAATTCTTAGATAAGCACAACATTCCAAGACTGAACCAGGAAGAAATAGAAAATATAAACAGACCAATCACAAGCACTGAAATTGAGGTGAGTAAAAATCTTCCAACAAACAAAAGCCCAGCACCAGACGGCTTCACAGGCAAATTCTATCAAACATTTAGAGAAGAGCCAACATCTATCCTTCTCAAAGTCTTCCAAAATATAGCAGAGGGAGGAACACTCCCAAACTCATTCTACCAAGCCACCATCACCCTGATACCAAAGCCAAAGATGTCACAAAGAAAGAAACTACAGGTCAATATCACTGATGAACACAGATGCAAAAATCCTCAACAAAATATTAGCAAACAGAATCCAACAGCACATTAAAAGGATCCTACACCATGATCAATTGGGGTTTATTCCAGGAATGCAAGGATTCTTCAATATATGCAAATCAATCAATGTGATAAACCATATTAACAAATTGAAGGAGAAAAAACATATGATCACCTCAATAGATGCAGAAAAAGCTTTCGACGAAATTCAACACCCACTTATGATAAAAACCCTCCAGAAAGTAGGCATAGAGGGAACTTACCTCAACATAATAAAGGTCATATAGGACACACCCACAGCCAACATCGTTCTCAATGGTGAAAAACTGAAAGCATTTCCAATAAGATTCAGGAACAAGACAAGGTTGCCCATTCTCACCACTATTATTCAACAAGTTTCGGAAGTTTTAGCCACAGCAATCAGAGACGAAAAAGAAATAAAAGGAATTCAAATCAGAAAAGAAGTAAAGCTGTCACTGTTCTCAAATAACACTATACATAGAGAATCCTGACGATGCCACCACAAAACTACTAGAGCTAATCAATGAATTTGATAAAGTAGCAGGATACGAAATTAATGCACAGAAATCTCTGGCATTTCTATACACTAATGATGAAATCCGGCTTCTGGACTTCAGACTATACTACAAAGCTACAGTAATCAAGACAGTATGGTACTGGCACAAAAACAGAAATATAGATCAATGGAACAGGATAGAAAGCCCAGAGATAAACCTACACACATATGGTCACCTTATCTTTGATAAAGGAGGCAAGACTACATAATGGAGAAAAGACACCCTCTTCAATAAGTGGTGCTGGGAAAACTGGACAGCTACATGGAGAAGAATGAAATTAGATCACTCCCTAACACCATACACAAAAATAAACACAAAATGTATTAAAGACCTAAATGTAAGGGTAATGAAAATGAAAACAAAAATAAACAAATGGGACCTAATGAAACTTAAAAGCTTTTCCACAGCAAAGGAAACCATAAACAAGACGAAAAGACAACATTAAGAATGGGAGAAAATATTTGCAAAGGAAGCAACTGACAAAGGATTAATCTCCAAAATTTACAAGCAGCTCATGCAGCTCAATATCAAAAAAACAAACAACCCAATCCAAAAATGGGCAGAAGACCTAAATAGACATTTCTCCAAAGAAGATATACAGATCACCAACAAACACATGAAAGGATGCTCAACGTCACTAATCATTAGAGAAATGGTAGTCAAAACTACAATGAGGTATCACCTCACACCAGTCAGAATGGCCATCATCAAAAAATCTACAAACAATAAATGCTGGAGAGGGTGTGGAGAAAAGGGAAACCTCTTGCACTGTTGATGGGAATGTGAATTGAAACAGCCACTATGGAGAAGAGTATGGAGGTTCCTGAAAAAACTAAAAATAGAACTACCATATGACCCAGCAATCCCACTACTGGGCATATACCCTGAGAAAACCATAATTTAAAAAGAGTCATGTACCACATGTTCATTTCAGCTCTATTTACAATAGCCAGGACATGGAAGCAACCTAAGTGCCCATCGACATATGAATGGAGAAAGAAGATGTGGCACATATATACAATATTACTCAGCCATAAAAAGAAACAAAATTGAGTTACTTGTAGTGAGCTGTATGGACCTAGAGACTGTCATACAGAGTAAAGTACGTCAGAAAGAGAAAAACAAATAACGTATGCTAACATATATATATGGAATGTAAGGAAAAAAAATGGTTTTGAAGAACCTAGGGGCAGGACAGGAATAAAGACGCAGATGTAGAGAATGGCTTTGAGGACACAGGGAGGGGGAAGGGTAAGCTGGGACGAAGTGAGAGAGCTGCATGGACATATATACACTACCAAATGTAAAATAGATAGCTAGTGGGAAGCAGCCGCATAGCACAGGGAGATCAGCTCAGTGCACTGTGACCGGGGTGGGATAGGGAGGGTGGGAGGGAGATCCAAGAGGGAGGAGATATGGGGATATATGTATATGTACAGCTGATTCACTTTGTTATAAAGCAGAAAGTAACACGTCATTGTAAAGCAATTATACTCTAATAAAGGTGTTAAAATAATAATAAAAAAAAAGAACCTAAGGAGAAAGGAGAGAGACCTATTCTGGTCCCTGAGGAACTTTTTCTTTCTTACTCCCTGGATCTTGGTCTTCAGATTGAGACTGGTCAAGAGAGAAATCCAAACAAGTGAAATATTTTACATCTTATTCTAAATTCTAAACTCCTCTCTCACTACACTGTCCAACATTTCATTTACATCATGTGCTGAAATTGTTTCAGCATTTAGCAAATGTTTTGAACATTTCCACTATGCTGATCTTGTTACATGAATGGTCCTCAATCAACTGCCCAAAACAAGGCAAAAGCAAAAAACAAACAAAAAGCCATAGCTATTAAATGCATTTTTTAAAGGATTAGTAAATAATTGAATTTTATTAATAACATTAAATTTACTGAATACCCTGAGCCATACATTCTCATTTTACAATAGGAAAAAAATGGGCTAGAAATGCTATATAATTCCATTTTAGATAAAAACACATATCATTCTAGAATATCCTGGAAGCACCAAGAAAGAAATCAAGTAACAGCATGCATGTGATTAAATTATAGAAGTGTTCTTTGTTTTATGTATTCAATTTCAGAAACTCTTTTTAAAATAAATTTATTTACTTTATTTATTATTTTTATTTTTGGCTGTTTTGGGTCTTCATGGCTGCACGCAGGCTTTCTCTAGTTGCGGCGAGTGGGGGCTACTGTTCGTTGCAGTGCGCAGGCTTCTCGCTGTGGTGACTTCTCTTGTTGCAGAGCACAGGCTCTAAGGGCGCTGGCTTCAGTAGTTGTGGCATGTGGGCTCAGTAGCTGTGGCTCACGGGCTCTAGAGAGCAGGTTCAGTAGTTGTGGCGCAGGGGCTTAGTTGCTCCGCGGCACGTGGGATCTTCCTGGACCAGGGCTCAAACACATCCCCTGCAATAGCAGGCGGATTCTTAACCACTGCGCCACCAGGAAAGCCCTCAGTAACTATCTTGAAGGCATAAAAAGAAGAGAGAATTCCTAATATGACTCTCACATACAGTGCTGTGTATGGAAAAAGAAATGTCAACTGTATGGTTCAATCTATTCAACTAACTTGAAGTATTTCTTCCCAATAACACGCATCGCGAAAGACATGCCTTCAACAATGTGCAGTTTAGAACATTTGCTTTGGCAATCAGTTGATTACAAGCTTTATATACTGTAATAACTGGGTCCAATATCATACTTGTTTTATAATCAACTATCTTCTTCTCTTGCTCAGAATGCTGAATTCTTTTTCCCTATGAGGATTTTCAAACTACACATTCCCAGCATCAGAAAAATAGTATCTGGACTGAGTTTTTTTCTAGAGAGTTTACAATATAATTATTATTAGGCTGCAATGCTATACTTTAATAACAGATGCCATTATATCACATGATAGGCTGCATTCAGAAAATTCCCCAACTTTCCAGATGAGTTTCAGGAAGGTGAAATAGTCCCTAATATGGATCAAGAAAACTGTTCACTTTCTGTACACTTACAAAAATTATGCAAGCACTCTCTACCTGCTTGCAAAAATTAAAAATAACTCTCTGACATAAGCACACACCCACATCCCTGCCCAGGTGGTACCTTTAGAAAATCATGGTCTCTGACCCAAACTGGAACCTCAGTGAAACCTGACGAATCTTCCCCTTTTCTCACTCTACACAACCTATTTTCAAATTTTCTTTGCTTCCTCAAAATGGAGGCTCTAACATCTATACCTGTCAATTTTATTTCGCACGTTCCGCTCATTTCTAGGCCTATAAAAAAATCAGATAGGGCTTCCCTGGTGGCGCAGTGGTTGAGAGTCCGCCTGCCGAGGCAGGGAACACGGGTTCGTGCCCCGGACCGGGAAGATCCCACATGCCGCGGAGCGGCTGGGCCCGTGAGCCATGGCCGCTGAGCCTGCGCGTC
>NC_041217.1:37653475-37655043 GCF_002837175.3 Physeter macrocephalus
GCGCGTCCGGAGCCTGTGCTCCACAACAGGAGAGGCCACAACAATGAGAGGCCCGCGTGCTGCAAAAAAAAAAAAAAAAAAAAAAAAAAAAAAAAATCACATAAATCATGTTCGAAGTAGTTAAGTAGCCTCCTTCTAAGTAAATTCATCCTAACACTCTCTCCCTCAGTAATTTTAATTACCCTGTCTATAACAACTGGAGCTATTGTTCATTCTCTCTTTGCTCTCTTGTGCCTAAAAAGCTCTTTTCCTTGGTTTCCAGGTAGCAAACCAGCCTAGTTTTCAGCCTGTCCTCTGGCTGCTCTTCCTTCTCTGTCTGATTGCATAATGTGATGTTCCTCATGGGTTATTCTACGAGCTCTCCTTATTTTCATTCTGCAAATCCCCCTGGGTCAGATGTATACCCTTCATGACATCATTACAACTGATGAGAGCTGCCTCCCAAATCCCTCTCTCCATCCTAGATCTTAGCTGGGGTGCCAAGTCTATGTGTTCAACTGCCTCCCCACAGCTCCACTTGGAATGTGTCACACTATCTCAAATAACATAATGAAGGCAGCAAACAAGATACATGGTTTCCACAACTGAAATGCCTGTTCCCTCTCTCTGTTTCCACCTTTACTTCTAATTCAAGCCACTATCATTTCTTATCTGGATTGCTACAAGAGTTTCTGAATAGGTCTCCTTACTGGTCTCACCACCTTTCATTCAGTTCATTTTCACACTGCCACCAGAGTAATACTGATATGATACTAGGACCAAGGCCCTACCAAGTCAGGTACGTTTCAATGGCTCCCTGTTGCCCTCATGATAATGTCTAAGGCTCCCTGACATGGCTAACAGAGCTTTAATATCTGCTCACTCTTGCACACTCTTCTAAGCCACATTCAATTCCACTAGTAGTGCCCATTAAATTACTCAACTTACTGTAGCACTCTAGACCTCCTGGCATCATATTACTTCAGCTTTGACCAGAGACCCTGCCATTCCTCCCACCCACGCATCCTTCAGTTTCATCTCAGATGCCACTTCTTCCTGGAGGCTCTTAACATCTCTCACCCAAAAAATTCAGTTAAGTGTCCTCCTGGAGGCTCTTAGCATCTCTCACCCAAAAAATTCAGTTAAGTGTCCTCCTGGAGGCTCTTAACATCTCTCACCCAAAAATTCAGTTAAGTGTCCTCATGAGCCCCAATTTACTTCTTTCATAGCAATTTTCATACTGTAATTGTTCATTGTTTGTACTCCCTAGGAGACTGTAACCTTCTTGAGGACCATGTCTCATTCTTCACTGCATTTCTAGTTCCTAATGCCAGAGCTGAAGGAGCACTGTTATCAGTTCTATAAACTCTTGGATCAAAATTCAAATTCTTTATACTGTTCAGCCAACCTGTTCCAGAGATATCTGCAAATCATCATTTTTCTTTGCTTTTGTATGCCTTTTCTCAAATTTTTTCCATTGGTTTAGTTACAGATGTTTTCCTTTAACAGTTTTTTTTTTTGTTTTTTTTTGTTTTTTTGTTTTTTTTTTTTGTGGTATGCGGGCCTCCCTCTGCTGTGGCCTCTCCCGT
>NC_041217.1:37655061-37667500 GCF_002837175.3 Physeter macrocephalus
TCATGGCTCACGGGCCCAGCCGCTCCACGGCATGTGGGATCCTCCCAGACCGGGGCGCGAACCCGGTTCCCCTGCATCGGCAGGCGGACGCACAACCACTGCGCCACCAGGGAAGCCCCAGAGTTTTTTTTTTAATGTCAAAATATTTGTGCTTTATTTATTTGAACCCATTCTCCATTACTGCTATGACTAGAAATGGCATTTTAACATTGTCAAAGGAGAACTCCAAATACTGTTGGTTATATTTTTTTCCTAAAGTATGGTATGAAAGATCCCAGAACTTGTTTCTAACAACAAAAGAGATGATATTAATTACCTTGGAAATAGCACATTTTAGCACTATCTGTACCAACTATATTTTAAGTCCTTTTTAACTAACTTACTCTTCATAAACATCCTATGAGTTAGGCACTATTTTACCCTCTTTAAGATGAGCAATCTGAGCCATGAAGTAACTTGCTGAAGAATACATTCCCAGAAGGTACCAGTCCCAGGAGTGAAGCCAGGCAGCCTAGTTCTACTGCCAACACCATTTCCCATCACTGTCTCTAACCTGGAACCCTTGCACGGTTACACCAATACACTCTGTCTGCAATTTAGTCCTCAAGAAATGGTCTTATACTGAGCCTAGAGAAATTAAAGCAACCCTAGTTTAGATATGCATTCTGCTAAGTCAAGTCAAGGTGCCCCAAAACAACAGGTGATTTTTATTATGATGGTTGTTCATTGCTACCTATCCTGTTCTTTTCACAATTATTCACTCTGTGATCTACACCGCTGCCTTCCTCTTGCCTCCTTTGCCCTACTGCTGCCACACTGGGTAGCTAGGCAGTCCATGCCTGCCCCAAGCCGTGTCACATCTCTGAGCCTTTGCTCACAGTTTTCTCTGCTCTGAACACCCTTCCTCCTGCTCAGGAGCAACTCCCGTTCAACCCTTGTCTTCTTTGACTTAATCCACTCAACATTTCCTCTGGGAAGTACTTTCTGCTTCTCCTGGAGAGGCAGTGACCAGTCCCCTTCTCTTGGACTCTCCTCTGCATGGATCTCTCAGCTCACCAGTGGACTCTATCCATCCATGTGGCCACAACACCTCACACAGCATGTCCCTCATAGCTGCTATTCAAAAAACTTTGGTTCTCAAAGAATCACTGCTGTTAAACAGAAACCAATTGTAAAGAATATAGTATAATGAATCTAATATTGAAAATAATCATCTTAAAGCATTATGCACTGGAGAAAGATTTGACCACCTAATTTCTTTTGTCTCATATCTCCCAGTATATGTAACCTAGCAACTGACCAGATAAGGACTATTCTCCCTGCACTGTAATACGTAGAGTAAGAAACTAAGAAACTACTGTGTAAGCACTTATTGATCTTGGCTTCTTTCATTAGGAAGAAAAGACCTAAAACAGGCAGAAGAGACCACCCATAAAAGGAAATTGTAGGTTTTGTTCCAAAAAGCAGACCCATTCTGGAGGAATAAGACTGGTCCCTTCTGTGATCCCCTACCATTTGGCAACTACCTCTGAGATGGCTAGCCTCCCAAGCACACCGCCCACTTACAAAACCTTCTCCTCATGAGCTGCTTCAGTGAAATATTTATTTTATCCACATACTTTCCCTGCCCAGTATAGTAAGTTCTCATTTGTACCTCATCTATGTTTCCCACCTATCCTGATTTTACCTTTCAGCCTTAAACTTCACCTTGTTTTTCCTCCATTTCTAGTTTTGTTACCTTCCACAATAAGTCCTATTCATGTTATTTATCTATTTTCCTCTATTTTATTTTTAAAATTTTTATTTTATTTTCATTTATTTTTGGTTGCATTGGGTCTTTGTCGCTGCACGCAGGCTTTCTCTAGTTGCAGCGAGCAGAAGCTACTCTTCATTGCAGTGTGCGGGCTTCTCATTGCGGTGGCTTCTCTTGTTGCGGAGCATGGGCTCTAGGTGCACGGGCTTCAGTAGTTGTGGCACGCAGGCTCAGTAGTGTGGCTCACGGGCTCTAAAGTGCAGCCTCAGTAGTTGTGGCACACGGGCTTAGTTGCTCCGTGGCATGTGGGATCTTCCCAGACCAGGTATTGAACCCGTGTCCCAGATTCTTAACCATTGCACCACCAGGGAAGTCCCTCTATTTTCCTCTATTTTAAATAGTTCTCATCATACCCTTCAACTTCTAGCTTTAAGCCTACTGTAAACATTATTATTCTTTAAAAAAATTCCTTTTAATTTCTTGTTAGCACTGCTGTTCCATCTCCCACACCTCTCCGGCATAGAAATAAACTTTTTAAATGATCCGTAATAAGCAAGACGAGTATGGTGAGACCTGAGGAGTCTACTATCAGAAGATAGATTGACCCCCAGCTGCTCCTGCCTTAGCTTTTTAGGCACCAAAAAAAGGCCATCCTAAGCATGGCTCTCTTGCTTCCTCCTGGAAGCAAGAGAAGTTTTTCTTGGGCTCTAAGCCCCAGCCGAATGTTACCTTTAATTTTCCGGTACTTGAGAGTTATACAAGAGTGTTGACACTTAGACAAAAAATTGGGCACTTGGAACCACAAGTGTGACAAGACAGCCAAGATCTCTGCATTCTAGTGAGGAAAGAACAGAAAACAGTTTGGGAGAGTGACTACCAGTTAGGGGGGTAATTGAGCTGGAACATGTGTGTCTACTGGAAATAGTGGGTCAGAGAAGGTCCCTCTGAGAAGGTAGTATCACAAGTGAATTTGAAGAATAAGAAGGAGCCAACTATGCTAGAGGCGGGAGAATGTCCCAAGGCCAAGGGAACAGCATGTACAGAAGGCAAAGTGGCAGAGTTTGGCCTGTTTTATGAACAGAAATGTCTTCCCTTCCACCGGTCATTTGTTAAATGCTGTCAGAGAATCATGCTCCTTTCCTCCTGGGTACTTCTCTTGTGTTGTAACATATTCATTAGTATTATGTTTTGGCTACTGTCTACCACTCCCAATAAACTGTAGCAAATATTTGATTTCCTAACAAGTGCCTGGCACTGGGGGTTTAACAGCGAGCAAAACACAGTCCCTGCATATATTCATGTGTGTAGGCAGACAAATAGTGAAATAAGGATCATGAAAATAGGAATGGTGTGTTATTGCTCACCAGTGCATCCTCAGGACCAGTACAGGACCTGGCATATAGAAGGCAATTATTTGTTGAATGAATGCTGCTAATGAAACCGTATATGTAATAGGATCCTAAAAATAACTTGGGCATGAAAACATATGTACATATAAAGACAAAAGGAAATCTACCAAAGTATTAAAAATGGTTGTCCTAAGTTTTATACAATAAGCATGGCTTTTTTAGAATATATGTACTTCAAAGTGCTTTCTGTGAAACATGAAACAAACTTAGTGGTTGGGCCTTCAGGTTTAGTTTATGAGCTATAGGAGAAAACCAGATTACCACCATTTCTGGTTCACTTCTTAGGATACTCATTTTTGGGTAGATTTGGCTACCAGTGTTTTTTAGGTTGCTTCGGATATCCCCTCAAACATGACCCAACCTTCAGAAAGAAGGAAAGCAATGCCAAAAAGCCATTCGGTAATGGAACTGAATACTGTCTACTGGATGAGAACAGGAAGATAACTCTATTGCAAAAAAAAAAAGAACCTGCAAATCAATATCAATACGATCTCGAGTACCAAGTTTCCTGTTAACTTTATTTACAAAAAGCACCTTGCCCGCTTCCAAACCCTCTAAACACCAGGTTCCCAGAGCCTGCTCTCACCGGAGTACTACAGGCACAACATCTGCTCCGCAGCCCCACTTAAAGCAAGTAGTAAGCTTCCCTGTCCCACACTCGGCTCGGCTCTGCTGCGCTGGCCATTTCCTCAAAGCACACACTTGCGTAAACCAGGCCTGGGCTCCCCTAACCACGCCCAGCAGGCACAAGGCATCATCCCGCCCAGGGAACACAGGGCAAACTCTCCCCACGAACACAGCACCAACCTAGCAACATCCACAGACACCTGGGCAACTCAAGAGCAAGCCGTCACCACCAGCCCCGGGCTGGCGCTCCCTTATCGACTTGATCAGTCCCGGAAACACCCTGCAAGCTTTTGCTAGAGACCCAGCTTGGCCCCGGGTAAACCCCAGCCACGCCACCAAGCAAGCCTTCTCTTCGGCCCCTACGTGGTCCCCACCCCCCGGGGTCCCCACACGGTACGAGCCGGGGACACTCTGGCCACGCCTTCTACCCTAACTCCTTACGACCCCGGGTGGACTCGGCCCCGCGCCTCCGCCCCGAGCCACCAAGCAAAGCTCCCCCGACCCTCGGCTCCAGTGGCCTGCCCCCCGACCCGGCCTGCCCCCCCACCCCCGCTCCAGTTCGCCGCCTGTGCGGACACCCTCTCCAGGCTCCTACCGGAGGATATGGGAAGCAGGAGCAGTAGCGCCACCAAAAGAATCCCAACGAAGCACCTAGAAGAAAAGGGACTCTCGGAGCGGTAGGGGGATGCCTTGCGAGAGGAGCAAGACGCCGTCATTTTCGGGAGATCAGCGAGAAACCTGAAACAGCTCAGCAGAGATCTTTCTGAGTCCAAATGCCAGGGATAAGAATCCGCACACTCACAAACCGTCAACCGCGGTCACGCAGCTGGGCGTGGCCTGGGCCGTGCCCAGGGCGGAAGTGACTCTATAGACGGGGCCTGCCGGGCCAGTAGGCGGGCTGTAAGGCGGGGCTTCAGTGTTGGGGGTGGCCCTTAGGCCTGGAGAGGAGGGGCGTGGCGCTTGCCAGTGTCTAACAGTCCCTTGTGCGCGGGCCGCTTTACGCCTCACTCTTGAACCCTGGCTGTACCTGGCTCCTCCTTCTGCAGACCTACACGGAAGCACAGCTGCGGTTTGCGAGAAATGGCTTGTTCACCACCTGTTGGTAAAGACTGTTACCACCCTATGCAGGAAGGGTGGAAAGGAAGCAAGGGTTGGCGAGGTCAGCATTGTCAGTTTTCCGGAACGCTAGATTAAAGAATAAAACGCATCGAGCTGAAGATAGAAACCTAGAGCCCAGGCAGTGGGTCATTGTGGGGCAGACACCCCTCAGGACTCCAGTCTGGACCTGGGGCACGCCAGACTGTCCGGATACCTGGGCCCTTGCTCAATCTTTGGCATTAGTCAGGCATAATTCGGGACAATAGTTGAGATTTCCGTGGTTGAGCCTCTGCCACTGAAGCCTCTCATGGCCTGATAGATTTCAAAAACATGGAAGGTTTGGCTGTTGCTCTCCCAACTACTAAAGTCAGTTAGTCTTACCGGTATTCCCAGAAGAGCACCCCTGGGAAGGTAAATTATTAAACAACACTGGGCCATTAGCATATTGGGCCTCAACTCTATGGCCTTGCCTTCGAACAACTAAATGTTTTATTGAAGATGACATATACATGCATGAAAAGGGTAAGGACAAGGATGCATTAAGTGCCATATTTCTGGAAGCAATGAATGTGTTTAGAGTTGGGATGGGTAGGAATTGATGAATGACAACTTTTCTGGTGAACCAAACTCTCAATGCTGGAAAATTAAGAATGAGTAAGATTTATTTGTAGAGTTGTGAGTAAACCTGTATGACTAGTTAAAGGAAAGGAAAGTAACATGACTGGTATTAAACAGCAGATAAAGGAGCTGACATTCTCTTCGTATTAGCTGGCAAAGAATAAAAACGTCAACCAGTGTGTAAACATATTGGGGACGGGGTGGGGTAGGGGGCAGCACCCTCAAAGTTTTAGTTTACATAACTTTTTCATGCGTTACAATTTTAAATGGACATTACTTTTAAACCACTAGTTTCATTTAGAGTTTATCCCAAAGATATCATCAGAGCTGTGAGCAAAGATGTATAATTTTGAACAAAATATAAACTCTTAAATGTCTAGCAGAAGTATAAGAGTTTTTGATAGGCAGCTTTATGGAATGAATTTCTATGCAGCAAGCAGTGTAAAAAAATATATGAGAAACTATGGTATATTTGTAAGTAGAAAAAGCAAACTCCAAATCTGTATGTGCCTTTTGTCATTACTTTTATTAAAACAAAATAGTATATTGATACACTTAAAAAGAGATTAGTTGGAAATAAGTCAAAATTAACTAACAGTTCATAGGCTTATCTATATTTCATTTTTTTGTGCTTTTTTTTTTCTGTATTGACCTTTGTTACATTTGGAATCAGGTAAAGGAACATTTTTTTTAAAAAAGCCAGCCTGTATATCACCTGCTCTTTTGTTCATAGAATGGTGGGAATAGAACCTGTATCACATAGGGTTAAGGTATGAGAGGATGGTAAGAAAATGGAAGCTCTTCGTGTAAACCTCAAATGCATCTTCTGCAATTATAGAACTTTATATATATTTAAACAACTTTGTATCTGAGATGTACTAAAGGTTTTCTGGGTTCAACAAACTATGGAATTTCCATTTCCTCCGAGACCAACACAACGTTTGGATTCTTGTATCTAGCATACAAGATACTAAGTGTGGAGGTGATGTATAAAATATACACCTTAGTGTCTTGGATTATAAAATCCAGACACTCCATGATGACAATTAAAGGAGGTACAATTAAGGAGACAGTGAATAGAAAACTCAATGAGGGGGACTTATCATTTCTGTTATTTCTTATAGTTGTAAAACAGTGATATAACAGAAATGTTCTGTGGTTCAATGTTGGCACTTAAAACGGATCTATTTATGTTCTCTGTAACTATTGGTACATAATGTTATATGTCAGTTATATCTGAATAAAGTTGAAAAAAAGCGTTCCCATCTATTTCTAGTCCTGGAAGTAAGTTTTTATTTCTCATGAGAAAATTTAAAAGGGAAAAAAATATGACTAGCGTTTGGTTTACTAGTTACAAATGCTAGATTAGATTCAAGAACTGGGGCTTTACTGGAATTTTATTTCAATCAGTGAAATTTCTATACCTGTGTTTCATCAAGCCATTCTTAATATAATTGAAGACTTTCACATAGATTTCTTTAACTTACTTTGATTCGACCCAACTGAGGCTCCATTTGAAAGGTTTTGAGCCTTATTCCCTATTTTTCTGGACTAGCTCCATGGGGCAGGGATAGTTTTCTTGCTGTATCTCCAGTGCTGAGACAGTTCTAGACCTATACCAGGTGTATAACAAATACCTGTTAAATACTGAATGAAATAAATGGGCATTGCTGTCAAGTGCATTTAACATGTCTCTGCCAATCCTCCCCAGCATGGATTTACCAAATGCTGGAAAAGTTCTGAGAAATTTTGATTTTAATAATGTTAGGCACTGGGAACAAGCATAATTTGTCTCTGAAAGGAGTCCTGAACTCACCTCTTCCAATGGACACACTTGAGTCTACAGCTACGTGTGGAACAATTTCCTCTTAAAACGTTTGAAAGCCTGGCTGAGTGAGAACTACACATTGTCCAAACAAGATGTAAATGACATCGAGGTGGGTAGCAGAACCTGGGAAACTATCTCACCATAAACCCTATCCCACCATGATGTCCCACAACCAGGAGGGAACTCTGAACCCAGAGATTCTCCCTGAAGAGCAAGGGTTTCAGACCCCACACCAGACATTCTAACTTTGGGGACATACACTTGAGAGAGAAACCCCTAAACACCTGGCCTTGAAAACCAATGGGATCACTTCCCAAGACCCACAAGATGATAGCAATCCGAGAGACCACTCTTAAAGGGCTCCTGCTCAGACTGCCCACCCCAGGGCCCAGCTCAGAGGCAGCCAGTAGTGCTCAGACATAAAGTGAAAGAGGCTCATCTGCTTAGATTAAAGCCTTGGCCTGAGGGGGAAGCACCGTATTTAGCACACATTTGCAGCCTGCTCAAACACTTGGGGACATAGACTGGTGCATGCCATCTTCACGCTCTTCTATTGTCATGCTTCAGAGCACTGTTGTCTCCTGGAGGGGAACTTTTGCATGTGTCTAGTGCCCCAACATTTTGTGGCTTCTTCCTAGTGGACACCTCTTCATCCATGGCTCTGGATACCAGGGGATCTTGTATTCCTGTTCCCATGATTCTTTAATAATTTTTTTGGTGTCACCCAGAAAGGATCTCATACCACTCTCTGGTGCCCCAATTTTTTAGACTGCTGCCAGGGGGCACTTCTCCATCACCTGGCTCTGGGGGCCAGTGGGACTTACACTTATGGGTATCACAGGACTGTAACCAATGGAGAGAGAGTTTTTAAACAGCTATCATCCCCTGGGCCTGGCAAGAGGAAACAGGCTCAGGAGCTTGGTTTTCCTGTGAAGGATTTTTAACTGATCATCCTGACTGCAGCCCGAGGGGTGGGCTTCTGATTAGGCAGGATCTTGGGGCTTATTGTAATCCTTTCCAGAGAACTTAGAGGGTGGGTACTATCTTCATGGCCACCCTCTGCCACGCTCCAGTGTACCAGTGTCTCCTGGAGGGTAGCTTTACGTGTGACTGGTGCCGTGGTTTTTGTCTAGAGCCCCAGTGTTTGTGGCTGCTTCCCAGGGGCTGCTGCTAGATGGCCTGGCTCTGATGGCTGGGGGTCTTGCATCCTGGGTCCCACAGCACTGTGGCAACTGGAGAGATGGTTCTGGCAGGCTACCACTCCCAAGGCACTGCACAGACAGTGGATTGGGGCTTACTCCCCAGAATTTCTGTGAAGAAGCCCTCTGTGCCTGTCCTGGAGCTCTGGTCTGAGGAACAGTCTTCAGGTTCGGCACACATTTAGTGGCCTATGGAGCTGCTCTCAGGGAATATAGGCTGTATACATCACCTTGGTGCTCCCCTTCTGCCTTGCTTCAGCTTGCCGGTATCACCCAGAACAGAGTTTATACATTCATCTGGAGCACGAATTTCTGTGACAGCTACTCAGGGGACACCTCCAGTTGGCCTGACACTGGTGAACAGTGGAACTTATGCTTGTGGTACCATACGACTGTATGTATTTGCATACTCTTAAAAGCTGATGCCTGACAGTCTGGCTTCCAGTCAGCCTGAATCTAGGTGCTGAGATCCTTCCCTTTGGGTCACTGACATGTCTTGGTACATCCTTAACTACTGAGAACTATTCAAAATATAATAGATATTCTGGCCAAGAACAGAGGTTTGAGATACAATGAGAGGCTGAGGCAGAGTTGAACAAGGTTTATTTCCTACATGAAACTACTCCTTCAATACTGAGAGAGGTGGTTGTTTCATCTGCTGTAAAGAATCAAAACCAAGAGTCAAACAAAATGAAGAAACAGAGGAATATATTCAAATGGAAGAACAAGAGGAAACCTCAGGAAATAATGAAATTGAGGTAAGTTGTTTACCTGATAAAGAATTCAAAGTAATGGTCATAAAGATGCTCACCAAACTGGGAGAAGAATGGATGAACCTATTGAGAACACCAGCAAAGAGATGGAAAATATAAGAAAGTACAAAATAGGAGCCACAGAGCTAAAGAATACAATAACTGATCTGAAAACTACAATAGGAGGACTCAACCACAGACTGGATGAAGCAAAGAAAGAATCAGTGTGTTGGAAGACAGGGCAGTGGAACTCACTCAAATAGTGCAAAAAAAAAGATAAAAGCATTTTAAAATGCTTTTCTTTTAGTCTTACAAGAAATGTTAAAAGGACTTCTTCAAGCTGAAAGAAAGGGAGCTAATTAGTAATAAGAACATGCATGAAAGGATAAATCTCATTGGAAAGGTAAATAAATAGTAAAGGTAGTGAGTTAATCACTTATAAATCTTGTATGAAGTTTAAGACATAAAATTAGTAAAAACAACTATGATTATAACAATTACTCAAAGAATACTCAAGATAAGAAGAGGTAAAATGTGCCATCAAAAACATAAATTGTGGGAGGAGAGAGTAAAAATGCTGAGTTTAACAATGGGATCAAACTCAAGTTGTTATCAGCTTAAAATAAACTGTTACAGATATAAGTTGTTATACATAAGCTTCATGATAACCACAAAACAAACACCTATAGTAAATACACAAAAGATAGAGAGGCAATTTAAGGATACCACTAAAGAAAGTCATAAAACCACAAAGAAAAATATACCTGGGATAAAAGAGAGAGTGGTAAACAATAGCTTAATTTAAAAATTTTTCTAAGATAAGTTTTTTAGAGCAGTTTAGGCTCAGAGAAAAATTGAAGGGAATGTTCAGAGATTCCTCATATATCTGCTGCCCCTATAAAAGCATAGTCTCCCCGATTATCAATATCCCTTACCAGGGACTTACATTTGTTATAATTGATGAACCTACAATGACACATCATAATCACTCAAAGTTATAGTTTACATGAGGGTTCACTCTTGGTTTGCAAATTTTATAGGTTTTGACAAATATATAATGACATGTACCCATCATTATGGTATCATGCAGAGTACTTTCATTTCCCTAAAATTTCTCAGTGCTCTGCATATTAATCCCACCTCCTACCCAACCCCTGGCAATCACTGATGTTTTTATTGTCTCCATAGTTTTGCCTTTTCTAGAATTATTTTTTTAACTATGAATGATTTTACTATGAATTTAAATAACAAATAAAAAGAATCAATGACTTCCTAAAATACAGCTAATTAAAATACTGTTCTTGTAATATTTGATAGTAATCAGACATGTTGTTTACATAGTTGAAACTTAGTTGTGTGTGATTGGGTTCTGTACATAATAATTATTTTGTGTAAAAATATCTATGTATTACTATGTTTTACATATTTGTGATTTTAAGTGGATAATCTCTGAGATTTTACCATAGATTATTATTATTGCTGGACTCTTTTTTTCTATTGATTATTTAATAACAGCAGGATAAATATACTACCTCTGGCACTACTCATCAAGAAAACAGAAAAAATATAAAAGAGAAGCCATGAGAAATGAAATAATCAGAATCAGGGGTAATAAAATTATAATGAAAACTTTTCTATCATAACATAATAAATTTAAAATATTGGTACAACTTACTACATGTATGTTCACCTGAACATATGTAACAAAGGAGATGGGTTCAAGATGGCAGAGTAGAAGGATGTGAAGTCACTCCCTCTTGTGAAAGCACTGGAATCACAACTAACTGCTGAACAATTATCGACAGGAAGACACGGGAATTCACCAAAAAAGATACCCCACATCCAAAGACAAAGGAGAAGGCAAAATGAGATGGTAGGAGGGGCATAATCACAATAAAATCAAATCCCATAACCGCTGGGTTGGTGACTCACAAATTGGAGAACAATTATACCACAGAAGTCCAGCGACTGGAGTGAAGTTTCTGAGACCCATGTAAGGCTTCACAACTTGGGGGTCCGGCAACAGGAGGAGGAATCCACAGAGAATCAGACTTTGAAGGCTAGTGGGATTTGATTGCAGGACTTTGATAGGGCAGGGGGAAACAGAGACTCCACTCTTGGAGGGCACACACAAAGTAGTATGCTCATATGGACCCAGGGGGAAGGAGCAGTGACCCCATAGGAGACTGAACCAGACCTACCTACTAGCGGTGGAGGGTTTCCTGCAGAGACAGGGGGTGACTGTGACTCACTGCAGGGACAAGGACACGGGCAGCAGAAGTTCTGGGAAGTACACCTGGTCATGAGCCCTCCCAGAGTCCGCAATTAGCCCGACTGGACAGCCTGTAGGCTCCAGTGCTGGGTCACCTCAGGCCAAACAACCAACAGGAAGAGAACTCATCCCACCCATCAGCAGACAAGTGGATTAAAGTTTTACTGAGCTTTGCCCAGCAGAGCAACACCCAGCTGGGCCCACCACCAGTCCCTCCCATCAGGAAACTTGCACAAGCCTCTTAGATAGCCTCATCCACCAGAGGACAGACAGCAGAAACAAGAAGAACTACTACCCTGTGGCCTGTGGAACAAAGACTACATTCACAGAAAGATAGACTAGGTGAAAAGGTTGGCTATGTACCAGATGAAGCAACGAGATAAAACCCCAGAAAAACAACTAAATGAAGTGGAGATAGGCAACCTTCCAGAAAAAGAATTCAGAATAATGATAGTGAAGATGATCCAGGACCTCGGAAAAAGAATGGAGGCAAATATCAAGAAGATGCAAGAAATGTTTAACAAAGATCAAGAAGAATTAAAGAACAAACAAACAGAGAGGAACAATACAATAACTGAAATGAAAACTACACTAGAAGGAATCAATAGCAGAATAACTGAGGCAGAAGAACGGAGAAGTGACCTGGAACACAGAATGGTGGAATTCACTGTTGCGGAACAGAATAAAGAAAAGGAATGAAAAGAAATGAAGACAGCCTAAGGTACTTCTGGGACAACAGTAAACGCAACAGCATTCGAATTATAGGGGTCCCAGAAGGAGAAGAGAGAGAGAAAGGACCAGAGAAAATATTTGAAGAGATTATATTGGAAAACTTCCCTAACATGGGAAAGGAAATAGCCACCCAAGTCTAGGAAGCGCAGAG
>NC_041217.1:37669130-37677843 GCF_002837175.3 Physeter macrocephalus
TGAACCAGGAAGAAATAGAAAATATGAACAGACCAATCACCAGTAATGAAATTGAAACTGTGATTAAAAATCTTCCAACAAACAAAAGTCCAGGACCAGATGCCTTCACAGGGGCAGTCTATCAAACATTTAGAGAAAAGCTAACACCCATCCTTCTCAAACTCTTCCAAAAAATTGCAGAGGAAGGAATACTCCCAAACTCCTTCTATGAGGCCACCATCACCCTGAAACCAAAACAGACAAAGATAGTAGAAAAAAAAGAAAATTACAAAAAAAAAAAAAAAAAAAAAAAGAAAATTACAGACCAATGTCACTGATGAATATAGATGTAAAAATCCTCAAGAAAATACTAGCAAACAGAATCCAACAAAACATTAAAAGGATCATACACCATCATCAAGTGGGCTTTATCCCAGGGATGCAAGGATTCCTCAATATATGCAAATCAATTAATGTGATATACCCTATTAACAAATTGAAGAATAAAAACCATATGATCATCTCCATAGATGCAGAAAAAGCTTTTGACAAAATTCAACCCCCATGGAGGAGCTTCAAGGTGGCAGAAGAGTAAGACGAGGAGATCATCTTCCTCCCCACAAATACATCAGAAATACATCTACATGTGGAACAACTCCTACAGAACACCTACTGAACACTGGCAGAAGACCTCAGACTTCCCAAAAGGCAAGAAACTCCCCACGTACCTGGGTAGGGCAAAAGAAAAAAAAAACACAGGGACAAAGAATAGGGACGGGATCTGCACCAGTGGGAGGGAGCTGTGAAGGAGGAAAAGTTTCCACACACTAGGAAGCACCTTTGCGGGCGGAGACTGCGGGTGGCAGAGGGGGGAGCTTCGGAGCCGTGGAGGAGAGCACAGCAACAGGAGTGCGGAGGGCAAAGCGGAGAGATTCCCGAATAGAGGATTGGTGTCGACCAGCACTCACCAGCCCAAGCGTCTTGTATGCTCATCTGCTGGGGCGGATGGGGGCTGGGAGCTGAGGCTCGGGCTGGGCTTCGGTTGGATCGCAGGGAGAGGACTGGGGTTGGCAGCGTGAACACAGCCTGAAGGGGGCTAGTGCACCACAGCTGGCCGGGAGGGAGTCGGGGGAAAAAGTCTGGAGCTGCCGAAGAGACAAGAGACTTTTTCTTGCCTCTTTGTTTTCTGGTGCACGAGGAGAGGGGATTAAGTGTGCCCCGTAAACGAGCTCCAGAGACGGGCGCGAGCCGCGGCTATCAGCGTGGACACCAGAGACGGGCGCGAGCCGCGGCTATCAGCGTGGACACCAGAGACGGGCCTGAGACGCTAAGTCTGCTGCTGCTGCCACCAAGAAGCTTGTGTGCGAGCACACAACCTGCTGTATATAAAAAATAAAATGCAAAAAAAGAAAATATGTAACCAATATTGACTCAGTTAAATGTTTATTGACCTATAAATATAATAGAGGTGGAAACAGTTTTCTTTGAAGATAACTGCTTACAAAAGTTGCCAGACCTAGACATTTTTTTATAGTAAACTGATAATATCTTCCTAATTTGATTTTTTTTCAGACAATTTTAAATCTCTGGCAGATAAGAGCAGCACCTTTTATGACTTCTCCTTCATTTTTTAAATCTTTAATGTCAGCATTATTTTCTTTTTGTGAGTACTTGTGAACACAATTAACACTTATGTTAGAAAATTTATAAAATATGGACAAACAAAAAGAGGAAAATGATAGTGGTCCCAAAAATTTAATGGGTATTTTTTCAAATATGTATGTGTGCACATGCATGTATGTCTATGGATATATTTTCCAGGAAATCATATTTGGTGGCATGTATATATTTAGATATACTATCTCTTTCCACTAAGACGAGGCATCTCAGTCTCTAATACCTCATGGTACATGTTATATCTTTCTTAAAAGCTCATCATAGCCATTTTTATAAACCTCATTTCTTCCATTAGCTATTTACAAACCATACTGAACATTTAGATTTTTAAGATTTTCTGCCATCCTAAATTCTGTTGCATTGAGTGTCTTTGAACCAAAATCATAGGATAATCCCATGTTTTTTATCTTGGGATAAATTCTGAAAAATGGAATTGCCACATCAAAGGGTATTTGCATTAAGGCTTTTGTAAATATTGTTTATTAGCCTTCCAGTAGTTTGTGCCCACTTTTACTGCGATCAGCTCTGTGTGACACTGATTTCTTCACAATCTTAATTAATACTTTACAAAATTGCAGTGAGTCATTCTTCCATGTTTCTTGAAGTTCTGGAGGTTAACTTTAAAACAGCCAATTGAAAATCTAGTCTGCAAAAATCCTCAACTAAATATTAGCAAATCAAAGCCAAGAATACTTTAAAAGAATCACACACCATGATCAAGTGGACCTTATTTCAGGGATTCAGGGATAGTTCTAGATCTGCAAATCAATCAACATCATATACCACATTAACAAGAAAAAGGAGAAAACTCATATGATCATCTCAATATGCAGAAAAATCATTTGAGAAAATTCAACACCAATTTATGATTAAAAACTCTCAGTAAAGTGAGTATAGAGGAAACGTACTGCTACATAATAAAGGCCTATGTGACAAACCCACATTTAACATCATACTCAATGATGAAAACCTGAAAGCTTTTCCTCTAAGATCAGGAACGAGACAAGGATACCTCCTCTCCTCACCTTCAGTCAACATAGAATTGGAGGTTCTAGCCACAGCAATTAAAAAAGAAAAAGAAATAAGAGGCATCCATATTGGAAAGGAAGAAGTAAAACTGTTACTATTTGCAGATCACAAGATACAATAAACTGTAAGGAATCCACTAAAAAACTATTAGAACTAATAAATGAATTCAGTGAAGTTGCATGATACAAAATTAATATCAATAAATCCATTGCATTAGTATATGCTAATTAATGAACTATCAGAAAAAGAATTTAAGAGAACAATCCCATTTACAATTGCATCAAAAAGAATGAAATACCTAGAAATAAACTTAACCAAGGGAGATGAGAGACCTGTACTCAAAAAGCTACAAGACACTGATGAAAGAAATTGAAGATGACATGAATAAATGGAAAGATATAATGTGCTCATGTATTGGAAAAATGAATATTGTTAAAATGTCCCTATTACTCAAAGCAATATACAGGTTTAATACAATTCCCATGGTGTTTTTCACAGAACTAGAACAAATAATCCTAAAATTGGTATGGAACCACAAAGGACCCCCCCAAAAACCAAAACATTCTGAAAGAGAAGGACAAAGCTGGAGGTATCACACTCCCTGATTACAAACCATACTACAAAGCTATAGTCATCAAAGCAGTAGGGCACTTGCACAAAAACAGACACATTGATCAATGAAACAGAATAGAGAGCCCACAAACAATACCACATTTATATGGTAAATTAATCTACAACAGAGGAGACAAGAATATACAATGGGGAAAATACAGCCTTTTCAATAGTGGTGCTGGGGAAACTGGACAGCCATATGTAAAAGAATGAAACTAGACCACTTTTTTACACCATATTAAAAATAAAGCTCAAAATGGATTAAAGAATTAAAGGTAAGAACTGAAATCATAAATCTCCTAGAATAAAATTCAAGCACTATGCTCTTTGACATCAGTCTTAGAAATATTTTTTTTGATATCTCCTCAGGCAAAGGCAACAGAAACAGCAGTCAACAAATGGTACTACATCAAACTAGAAAAGCTTTTATGCAGTGAAGGAAACCAGCAACAAAATGAAAAGGAAACCTACTGAATGCAAGAAGATATTTGCAAATCATATATATCCAATATGGGCTTAATATCCAGACTATATAAAGAACACATACAACTTAATATCTAAAGAACAAACAATCTGATTTAAAAAATGGGCAGAGAACTTGAACATTCTTCCAAAGAAGATAAACAGCCAACATGAAAAAATGGTCAATATCACTAATCATCAGGGAAATGCAAATCAAAACCACTACAAGATATACTTCACACTTGTCAGAATGGCTATTATCAAACAGACAAAAAATATGGTTGGTGAGAATGTGGAGAAAAAGGATAACTCATTCACTGTTGGTGGGAATGTAAATTTGTGTAGCTACTGTGGAAAATACTATAGATGATCCTCAAAAAATAAAAAATATAACTACCATATGATCCAGGAATTCTACTTATGGATATTTACTGGAAAAAACTAAGAACACTAGAAAAGATATATGCACCCTACGTTCATTGCAGCATTATTTACATTAGCCAAGATATGGAAGTGACTTAAGTGTCCATCAATAGATGAATGGATAAAGAGGAAGTGTTATAGGTACACAATGGAATATTACTCAGCCATAAAAAAATGAAATCTTGCCATTTGTGACAACATGGATCAACCTAAAAGGGATAATGCTAAGTGAAATTTTAGTCAGAGAAAGACACATACCATATGATTTCTCTTATGTGTGGAATCTAAAAAACAAAACAAAACAGAAACAGACTCATAGATACAGAGAAACCTCAGGGTTGCCAGAGGGGAGGGGGTGGAGGGGATGAGCAAAATAGGTGAAGGGGATTAGGAAGTACAAACTTTCAGTAATAAAAGAAGTAACAGTGATATAATGTACAGCATAGGGAATATTGTCAATAATATTGTAATAAATTTGTATGGTGACAATGAAAACTAGATGTCATGTTGATCGTTTCATAATGTATATAATTTATAAATTATAAAAATAATGTATAAAATAGAATCACTATGTTGTACACACGAAAGTAGTAATATTGTAAATTAATATACTTCAATAAAAAATAAAAGGACAAGAGGGACTGTCTACCAGTCAACAACAAATGCAGCTAAGGGAAGGAGCCCTCAGAAGCCCAAATAAGAATATGAAGGATGAAGAAAAGTTCAGAATGACCAGAGCCTTGTGGAAATTCTTCATTGTTCAGAGAAGAATAATGAGGAAGGGAGACATATACTTTCTGGGATTGTAATGTTATTTTAAGAGGTAGCACAGACAGATTTAATTTTCTCTAATGTCTTTTAAGTTTAGTCACTAAGGAGAAGGATTTTTATACTGGAAAGAGTTTGCTATCAGAGTAGGAAAGTAGGGCAATTTTATCTGAGTTTAAGCCCACAGTTTCAGATAAATTTCCTCCTAAAGTAAAGAAAAACTAGGAGGACCGTGCAGCACATGACTCCAATTTTCAAATATCTTAGAGACTACTCCGTGCAAGAAGGATTAGAGTTTTTCTTTGCAGCTCTGGAAACAAATCAGGATCATGTGGAGGGAATTATGGGAAAAAATTTAATGACTCACAAATAGGTGCCTCCTTATCCCAAGTGACATCATTGCCTGAGAGGAGACAAGTAGCAGAAGGGGAACCAATCATTCAATACCTAGAAGCGAAGAATGAAAAATGATTAGACTCTACACATAATAGCAGGAGGATGTTACAAATTACTAATTATGCACGGGAGACCTCAAAGAAGAAAGATCATCTCCATGTGCAAATTAGTCCTTTATTTCTAAGGAGAAGCTTAAATTCTTACCTCTTTAATTTAGCTTCATTCCTGGTCTCCTCACAACTTAATGCAGTATTTTCCTTACTCATCATGGGACATTTTTGTATTTGTCTTTAGGGAACTTCACAGAGTTATTTTATTCGTGTGTGCTTCCATCCAGGGAATTATAAGCTCCTTGATGACAGGGAAGATGCCTTATTGAACTATGTGCACTCTCCAACACCTAGCCTAAAGACTGTTAAGCTTGGGGTGCTCAAAAATATTTGTTGAAGTAAAGAGCGGTGTCTTTACCCTGAAGACTCACTAAGTGAGAGCCAGAGGAAATAGCTAACCATCTTAACACTTTAAATGTAAAAGACAGGGGTACTTACTCACTGTGTCATAAAATTATTTAGAGCAGGCACCCAAATTTGGAACATTTCATTATATATTTTTCATGTATTAAGTATCTCAGTACTATTACTGTGAGAAATGTCACAAAAGATACTCAGCCAAGCTGTTCATGTGTTCCAATGTACAGGAGGGCTAAAGTTGATAAAGTAAAAGGTAAAGGGTATAATGCAATGATATATAACAGTGAGGCAGTTACTGGAACAGCTAAGAACTTTGCCTCTTGATTACCTAAGATGTGATCAGGGCAGTACCCTTTGTAGCAGAGACTGCTGGAATCTCCAGTATCCAGTTTCCTCTTCTTCATTAGTAACAGGACCCTGTATTTTTAACTGGGCCATTGGCCACCTTCCTGAAGGCTTCATTTCTCAGCTTCCCTTACTGCCATGTGACCATATTCTGGCTAGAGAGATGTAAGCAGAGTGTCTGGAAAGTGTCTTTACAGGGATAAGTGTTCCCTTCCTCCATTCTTCCTCTGCTGAATGGAGTCTGGACCATGAGTTGAGATGGATTCTCTGATGGAAGTATCCCAGGTTTCTGTGGATAATGGAGCCACCGTTTGAGCCCGGGGCCGACCATGATTCTTAACCTGAGAGAGAAGTCAACTGCTATCTTGTTTAAACTCCCGTTATTTTTTTTTCCTGTCTTGTACAGCTTAATATAATCTTAACAGATATATCTGCACTTCCTGAAACAGTGACATATAAAAATGACGGGAACAATGTGGATATAGCAATGACAGTGAATATTTTTGTAGACACAGCGAGTCAATTTATATATAGGTAGTGATTGAATTTTACTTAGTATTAACTTATTTTTTATTGGCTATCGTGTAAAATGTTTTAAGTGTGCCAACAAATATTTACTCTTCAAAATTTCTGCAAACATTTTGAGAATCACTTGAATAAGGAAAGAATAATCCCTCGGGGAAGCAGGCAAGATGGCGGAAGAGTAAGACGCGGAGATCACCTTCCTCCTCACAGATACATCAGAAATACAGCTACACGTGGAACTTCTCCTATAGAACACCCACCGAACGCTGGCAGAAGACCTCAGACCTCACAAAAGGCAAGAAACTCCCCACGTACCTGGGTAGGGCAAAAGAAAAAACAGAGACAAAGAATAGGGACGGGACCTGCACCAGTGGGAGAGAGCAGTGAAGGAGGAAACGTTCCCACACACTACAAGCCCCTACGAGGGCGGAGACTGTGGGTGGCGGAGGGGGAAGCTCCGGAGCCTCGGAGGAGAGCGCAGCAGCGGGGTGCGGAGGGCAAAGCGGAGAGATTCCCGCACAGAGGATCGGTCCCGACCGGCACCCACCAGCCCGAGAGGCTTGTCTGCCCACCCGCCGGGGCGGGAGGGGGCTGGGAGCTGAGCCTCGGGCTTCAGTCGGATCCCAGGGAAAGGTCTGGAGTTGGCAGAGTGAAAACAGCCTGAAGGGGCTAGTGCGCCACGGCTAGCCGGGAGGGAGTCCAGGAGAAGTCTGGAGCTGCCGAAGAGGCAAGAGACCTTTTCTTCCCTCTTTGCTTCCTAGTGCGCTAGGAAGGGGTTTAAGCGCGCCGCTTAAAGGAGCTCCAGAAACGGGCGCGGAGCTGCCGAAGAGACAGGAGGCTTTTTCTTGCCTCTTTGCTTCCTGGTGCGCGAGGAGAGGGGATTAAGGGCACCGCGTAAAGGAGCTCCAGAAACGGGCGCGGAGCTGCCGAAGAGACAGGAGGCTTTTTCTTGCCTCTTTGCTTCCTGGTGCGCGAGGAGAGGGGATTAAGGGCACCGCGTAAAGGAGCTCCAGAAACGGGCGCGGAGCTGCCGAAGAGACAGGAGGCTTTTTCTTGCCTCTTTGCTTCCTGGTGCGCGAGGAGAGGGGATTAAGGGCACCGCGTAAAGGAGCTCCAGAAACGGGCGCGGAGCTGCCGAAGAGACAGGAGGCTTTTTCTTGCCTCTTTGCTTCCTGGTGCGCGAGGAGAGGGGATTAAGGGCACCGCGTAAAGGAGCTCCAGAAACGGGCGCGGAGCTGCCGAAGAGACAGGAGGCTTTTTCTTGCCTCTTTGCTTCCTGGTGCGCGAGGAGAGGGGATTAAGGGCACCGCGTAAAGGAGCTCCAGAAACGGGCGCGGAGCTGCCGAAGAGACAGGAGGCTTTTTCTTGCCTCTTTGCTTCCTGGTGCGCGAGGAGAGGGGATTAAGGGCACCGCGTAAAGGAGCTCCAGAAACGGGCGCGGAGCTGCCGAAGAGACAGGAGGCTTTTTCTTGCCTCTTTGCTTCCTGGTGCGCGAGGAGAGGGGATTAAGGGCACCGCGTAAAGGAGCTCCAGAAACGGGAGTGGAGCTGCCGAAGAGACAGGAGGCTTTTTCTTGCCTCTTTGCTTCCTGGTGCGCGAGGAGAGGGGATTAAGGGCACCGCGTAAAGGAGCTCCAGAAACGGGCGCGGAGCTGCCGAAGAGACAGGAGGCTTTTTCTTGCCTCTTTGCTTCCTGGGGCGCGAGGAGAGGGGATTAAGGGCACTGTGTAAAGGAGCTCCAGAAACGGGCGCGAGCCGCGGCTGTCGGCGCGGACAGCACAGATGGGCGTGGGAAGCTAGGGTTGCTGTTGCCGCCACCAACAGGCCTGTGTGCAAGCACAGGTCACTCTCCACACCACCCCTCCCGGGAGCTCGTGCCGCCCGCCACTGCCGGGGTCCCGGGATCCAGGGACAGCTTCCCCGGGAGAACGCGTGGCGCGCCTCGGGCCAGTGCAGCGTCACGCCGGCCCCTGCCGCCGCAGGCTCACCCCGCATCCGTGCCCCTCCCTCCCCCCGGCCTGTGCCAGA
>NC_041217.1:37678252-37725871 GCF_002837175.3 Physeter macrocephalus
CTCCCTTCCTTCCTCCCTTTCTTCCTCTCCTCCTTCCTTCCTTCCTTCCTTTCTTGCTTCCTTCCTTCATTTCTACTTTCCTTTCTTCCTTCCTTCCTCCCTTCCTCCCTTCCTTTGACATCTACAATTTTATCTTAATTCCTTAATTTATGCACTGTTCCCCTTCTTCCTGGGGAGTAGGTTGGTAAAAAATTAAAATGATGATGGGTTATATTGTTGGTATGAATTAATCTGTTTATCATTGTAAAGTGTCCTTCTTTAACCTTGGTAATAGTCTTTATTCTGAAATCTCCTTTGTCTGATGTAATATAGCCACTCCAGCTTTCCTTTGATTAGTTGTTAGCATGGTGTATCATTTTTAATTCCTTTATTTTAGTCTATTAGTGGCTTTATGTTTAAAGTGTGTTTCTCTTGGGAGCGTGCGGTTGAACCTTGCTTTTTTTTTTTTTTTTTTTTTTTTTTGTGGTACGTGGGCCTCTCACTGTTGTGGCCTCTCCTGATGCGGAGCACAGGCTCCGGAGGCGCAGGCTCAGCGGCCATGGCTCACGGGCCCAGCCTCTCCATGGCATGTGGGATCTTCCCGGACCAGGGCACGAACCCGCGTCCCCTGCATCGGCAGGCGGACTCTCAACCACTGCGCCACCAGGGAAGCCCGAACCTTGCTTTTTATCCAATATGATCATATCTACTTTTTAATTGGGGTATTTAGACCATTTACATTTAATGTAAGTATTGATATGGTTGATATAAATATACCTTCTTGCTCTTTGTTGTCTCATCTATTCTTTGCTTCCCTTTTTCCTCTTTGCATGTCTTCTTTTGGATTAATTGAATATGATTCCACTTCATATCTTTTGTTGGCTTGTTAGCTATAACACTTTGTTTTATTAATTTAGTGGTTGCTTTAGGATTTATAACATACATCTTTAATTTATTATACCCTTCAAGTAATATACCATTTTGCATATAGTGAAGAATCTTTAACAACAGTATACTCCCATTTTTTCCCTCCTGAACTTTGTGCTATTTTAGCACACATTTCACTTTTATATATGTTATAAAAGTTATATGTTATATGTTATAAACATCATACTACATTTTTTTCTTCTTTTGTTTAAACCAGGGATTGGAAAACTTTTTCTATAAAGAGACAGTCAATATTTTAGGCTTTGTGTGCCATATGGTCTCTATTACAATTTACCACTACCACTGTAGCTCAAAACAGCCATAGATAATACATGAATGAATAAGCATGACTGTGTTCCAATAGCACTTTATTTTAAAAATAGCAAGAAGGATTTGATCTGTCTTAGTCCATTTGGGCTGCTATAACAAAATACCAAAGACTCAGCTTATAAACAACAGAAATTTATTTCTCACAGTTTTGGAGTCTGAAAGTCTGAGGTCAGGGTGCCAGCATTGTCAGGTGAAGACCCTTTCCAGGTCATAGACTTCTGGTTGTTATCTTCACATGACAGAAGGGGTTACAGATCTTTCTGGAGCCCCTTTTATAATGTACTAATTCCATTCATGAGGGTTCCACCCTCATGACCTAAGCACCTCCCAAAGACCCCACCTGCTAATACCATCACCTTTGGGCATTAGGATCTCAACATGTGAATTTTGGGGGAGACACAGATATTCAGACCATAGCATGGTCTGTGGGCTGCCGTTTGCTAATCTCTGGTTTAAATAATCAATTATCTTTTTAAAGATCTTACTGGCGTTCTTCATTCCTTTATGTAGCTTCATATATTCCTCTGGTATAATTTTCCTTCTGCCTGAAGGACTTACTTTAACATTTCTTGACATGTAGATCTGTTGATGTTAAATTCTTGCAGCTTTTGTATGTCTGAAATATTCTTAATTTCACCTTCATTTGTAAAAGATATTTTTCTGGGTTTAGAAGTCTAAGTTAACAGTATTTTCCTTTTGTCTTTTAATAATGTTGCTGCACTCTTTTCATACATGTGTTGTTTCCAACAAGAAATCTGCTGACATTCTTGTCTTTATTCCTGTTTACATGAAACTTGTATACTATACTTGGTATAGTTTTCTTCATGTTTCTTGTACTTGGGATTCATTAAACTTCTTGGCTCTATAGCTTTATAGTTTTCATCAAATAAAGAAAAACTTTGCCCATTATTCTTCAAATATCTGCACCCTCCAACATTTGAGGGATCCATTCATTTGTGATTTAGGACTCCTGATGCTTTCCTCTCCTCTCCTTCTCCTCTTCCTCCTTTCCCTTCTCTACCTCTTCCTTCTCTTTCCCCTCCTACACATTCTCTTTCTGTGATTCATTTTGGAGAGTTTCTATCACTATGTCATCAAGTTACTAGTCTTCTCTTCTGCATTGTTTAATTGGCCATTTATCTCAACCAGTGTATTTATCATGTTATACATTTTAGTTTTTAATTCTAGAAGTACAATTTGGGACTTTAAAAAATATCTTCCATGTCTCTAGTTAACGTTTTAACATATGGAATACCATGATAATATCTGTTTTAATTTCCTTTACTGCTAACTTTAACATTTATGTCAGCTCTGGGTGGATTTTTGTTGAGTGATTTTTCTCCTCATTATGGGTTATA
Organism: Physeter macrocephalus; assembly: GCF_002837175.3. Taxonomy (NCBI): domain Eukaryota; kingdom Metazoa; phylum Chordata; class Mammalia; order Artiodactyla; family Physeteridae; genus Physeter; species Physeter macrocephalus. The sequence goes on from NC_041217.1 coordinate 37,680,847, forward strand.
TTTCCTTGTTTGTTTGCATGTGTGACTAGATGCCAGATATGGATTTTTACCTTGCTGGGTTCTAGAGATCTTTATATCCCTATAAATTTTCATGAGTTTTGTTCTGGATGCAGTTATGTTACTTTGAAATAGTTTGATACTTTTGGGTCCTGCTTTTATGATCTATTAGGTTGGTCTAAAGTAGTTCTCAGTTTAGAGATCACTATGCCCCACTACCAGACTCTTTTTGGGTATTCTACTCAACCCCCCATGATTTACAAAGTCTTCCAAACTGCCCATGTAAGGTCAGGCACTGTTCCTTCTAATCCTTTTGGGTGGATTTTTCCACAGTCTCAGGTAGTTTCCTCACATGCATATGTTGATCTGTACTTAGCTAAATAATCTAAGTATTTTCAGATCTCCAAAGTTCTCTCTCTGAACTATTCTTTCCTCACTAGTAGTCTGTTCTCCAATTGCTGTGGTCTTTCTGGACTTACAGCTTCATTTCTTCAACTTAGGATGTTGGGAGGAGTCCAGGGGGCTCTGTCTGTTTTCTTTCTCCCTGCATTGAACTCTGTCAAGAGAGTGGGGTAATTGTAGCCTTTACCTTATTTATTTCCCATCTCTCATGGAGCACTGTTCTTATTTGCCTGATTTCCAGTATCTTGAAAACCATCTTTTCAGACATTTTGTCCATTTTTTGGTTGTTTCAGGGGGAGGGTAAATTGGTCCCACTCTAGACTTTCAGTGACACGTATTCCAGAGTGCCAACCAGCCAAGGCAGTAGGTATCAGACACTGTAGTGGTTAAAATTTTAAGTGTCTTAAGGGCACCTAGTAAATAAATTTCTTTTCTTTGCTCATATGTAGAATAAATAAGAGACAGCTGTGGAGTCACAGAGATGGCGACTATGAGATCTGCTTCTTTCTTATAAAAGTTGGAGAAAGTAGCTAAGGTTTGCAGTCAGCTCACTAATATTTTACCTTGATTTAGATAGACTTATGTAGTCACAGGTATCATGAACAAACACAAGCCAACCCCAGAGGCCAGCCCAGATAAATCTGCAGCCTGAAGGGGCAATGAAAGTTTCCCCAAGGCAGGTAGGGAAATGCCAAAAGGAAAGAGAAGAAGGAGCTGGGTGAAGCTCTATCTCCCAAATTCTACAGATAAGTCACTCCTCCTCCCCTGGGGACACCTAGTGTGGACTTTGAAAGAGGCTTGGGATGTCACTATAAGAAAGGTCCCTACCTGTGGGGACCTCCTCCTCCCTGGAGGAGTAATCTTGTCCTAACTTAACACTGAAGTTCTCAAAGCTATTCAATTCAAAGACACATACAAGGATGTCCCCAGTGTGAAGTTGGGGCTCAGACCCTACTTCAACAATGCTACTTGCTGGAGCATCCACCCTGCATCAGTGCAGTAGTTAGTAAAGTATTTGGGAAACATCCTTCCAGCCTGGAGACCTACAGTCCTGTGATACCTCACTTGCTGTCTGTCATCCATCCATTGTTGATTTCAGATCATAAGAGCATTAAAACACATTCCTCCTCCCAACTGCTTGGTAATCCAATCTAAGCAGAGGGCTTTAAAAGCTCAATAACAATAAACCCCCATTCATTTCACCTCAGTTAACTGGGAATCAACCAGAAGGCTGATAAGGGCTAGGCTGAAATTTACCTTTGCTTTGAAAAGGCTTTCTTCTTACAGAAATCTTACAGATTCATATATCACTCATGAATATAGATGCAAAAATTCTCAACAAAATACTAGCAAATACAGGGAGATCACCTCTGTGCTTTGTGACCATGAGAGGGGTGGGATAGGGAGGGTGGGAGGGAGGGGGGCGCAAGAGGGAAGAGATATGGGAACATATGTATATGTATAACTGATTCACTTTGTTGTAAAGGAGAAACTAACACACTATTGTAAAACAGTTATACTCCAATAAAGATGTTAAAAAAAATAGTTAAAAAAAATAATAATCCCTCTACTACATGTGTGTTTCCTTCCACCTGTCTCCTATCACACATTTAAAAGTGGCCTTAGGAGCACAGGGTCATGGGTATCCTCTGACTTTTGACCTAATAAAGGCTGCTCTTAATGTGCTCACTCTGACTAAGCTAGAGCCTTGGAGTAAAAATGTGAAGCAAGTTCCAGCACCTGTATGGCTATAAAAACCAGTGAATATTTTTTTAAAATTTAATTAATTAATTAATTAATTATTTTTTGGCTGCATTGGGTCTTCGTTGCTGTGTGTGTGCTCTCTCTAGTTGCGTTGAGCAGGGGCTACTCTTCGTTGCTGTGCGCGAGCTTCTCATTGCAGTGGCTTCTCGTTGCGGAGCACAGGCTCTAGGCGCACGGGCTTCAGTAGTTGTGGCACGCAGGCTCAGTAGTTGTGGCTCATGGGCTCTAGAGCACAGGCTCAGTAGTTATGGCACACAGGCTTAGTTGCTCCGCAGTATTTGGGATATTCCCGGACCAGTGCTCGAACCCGTGTCCCCTGCATTGGCAGGCGGATTCTTAACCACTGCGCTACCAGGGAAGCCCAAAACCAATGAATATTTTTGAATGTATTGTAAGACCCAGTAGTGATTATGTTGTAATTTTTCCTGACCTGATTTCCCATCTCAGTGAAGTTCTTTTATTGGAGCCCACTTAGCTCCCCTGGGCATTAGAAATTTGTGTAGCCATGAATCGGAATCTAAACTGTTGTTCAAGAGGAGTTATGAGATTCCTTTCCTTGTAAGCATCTTATACACTGTGGAGAAGCATGCTGAGACATTGGAGAGCCCGTTAAGTAATGTCAGGGATGGGAGAATCAAGGGCTAGGATGGTGTCATTTTTATCTTTTCCTTTTGTTATGTTGTTTTTTAGGGGGATATCATACAGTATATTTATATGAAAGGAAGAATATATTTTTCTATACTATTATGAAATAAATTTGTGGATTTCTAGTTTTAAACCATTTCTGGAATAGTCCTACTTGTTCACTTTGCATGATTCTTTTTATATTATATTTATTTAACATTTGATTTAAGATTTTAGCATTTATATTAGGAAATGAACCAGAAATGTATTTTCTTTTCATTTGCCATCTTTGGCAAATTTTATTATGGGCACAATTTTATTTCTATACTCTGTAATAGTTTAAATAATATTTTTATTATTTATTTACTGAGGTTTGAAAGAAGTCATAAAACTGGGCCATTTTCTTTATTTGAAGGCACTTTTCTTTGTGGTGGTTTTAAATATGCCCACAAATTCTCTGATGCATCTCCCTTCAAGTGGTGGAGGCTAATTCATCTCCTCTTAATACAGGCTGGGCTTAGTGATGTGATTTTAATGAATAAAATAAAAGCATAAGGGATAGTGAGCAACTTTGGAAACCAGGTCAGAAAAGGCACTATGAAGTGTTCCTCTGTCTTTCAGATTGCTCATTCTAGAAGAAGCCAGCTGCTCTTAGGAGAGATCCGTGAGATGAGGAACTGAAGTCTCCTGCTAATAGCCATGTGAGTGAACCTTCTTGGAAGTTGATCCTCCAACCCTGTCAAACCTTTAGATGACTATAGTCCCAGTCAACATGAATGACACTATCAAGAGAGTGAGAAGACAACCCACTGAATGGGAGAAAATATTTGCAAGTTAAATATCTGGTCAGAGTTTAATATACAGAATATAGAAAGAACTCCTGCAACTCAGTAGCAAAAAGACAAACAGCCCAATTTAAAAATGGGCAAAGTCTTGAATAGACATTATCCAAGGAAGTTGCAGGGCAGGAATAAAAAGATAGACATAGAGAATGGACTTGAGGACATGGGGTGGGAGGGCGAAGCTGGGGCGAAGTGAGAGTAGCATCGACATACATACACTACGGAATGTAAAATAGTTGGCTGGTGGGAAGCAGCAGCATAGCACAGGGAAATCGGCTCGGTGTTTTGCAATGACCTAGAGGGGTGGGATAGGGAGGATGGGAGGGAGGCTCAAGAGGGAGGGGATATGGGGACATGTGTATGCATATGGCTGATTCGCTTTGTTGTGCAACAGAAACTAACACAGTACTGGGAAGCAATTATACTCCAATAAAGATCTATTTAAAAAAAAACATGAAAAGATACTAAACATCATTAGTTGTTAGGGAAATGAAAATCAGGCCCACTTCGCACCATGTAGGATGGCTATAATAATAATTTTTTAATGGAAAATGAAATGTTGGTGAGAGTGTAGAGAAAATGGAACCCTTGAACATTGCTAGTGAGAATGTAAAAGCCACTATGGAAAACAGTTTGGTGATTCCTCAAAAATTAAACATAGAATTACCATATTACCCAGAAATTCCAATCCTAACTATATATCAGAAAGGATTGAAAAAAGAGACTCACAGAGATGGATAAATCATTTGATTTGGTTCTCATTATACTGTTGTAGGAATGGGGTCTGGATGTATGTTTATTTTGTTAGAGTGTTTCCCAGCCGATTCTACTGTGGAGTCAGGGTTGAGAGCCCCTCTGTATTAATTTTTCTGTGGCTGCTTTCACAAATTACAGTAAACTTGGTGTTTGTCTTAGTGGCTTTGGGCTGTTATAACAAATACTACAATAGGGCAGTTTGTAAACAACATATTTATTTCTCACAGTCTGGAGGCTGGGAAGACCAAGATCAAGGCACTGGCAGATTTGGTGTCAGGGAGAGCTAGCTTTCTGTTTTGCAGACAGTGCCGTCTAGTTGTAACTTCCGACCCAGGGGGGTGAGGAAATTTTATTGGGTCTCTTTTAATAAGGACACTAATCCCATTCATGAAGCCTCCACCCTCAGGACCTAATCACTTCCCAGTGGGCCCACCTGCTAATACTATCACCTCTGGGGTAGTATTTTAAAAGGAATTTTGGTGGGACAGAAACCTTCACACAATAACTGTCTAAAACAACACACCTGTATTCTTTTAGTTTTGGAGGTCAGATTCTGAAATCAAATTACAGGCAGGGCCACACTCCCTCCAGATGTACTGGCAAAGAATCAGTTTCTTTGCTTTTTCCAGCTTCCAGAGCTGCCTTCTTTGGCCTGTGGCCCCTTCCTACATCCTCAAAACCAACACCATAGCATGTTGCATCAGTGGTCATATTGCCTTCTGCTGTAGTCAAGTCTTCCTCTGCCTTCTTCTTGTGAGGATTAACTGTGCTTACATTCAGGGCCCCACCTGGTGGTGGGGGGCGATAAACTCCCCATCCAAGATCTCATCTTCAAACATCTTTTGCTTATAAGACAACATTCACAGTTTGCAGGTATTAGGACTCAGATATCGCTGGAGGCCGTTATACATCCTCCACAAACAGCAGTACAAATGCAGAACCTTGGGCCCCACCTGAGACCTATTGATTCAGAATCTGCACTTTAACGAGATCATCATGTGATTCACCTGCACACAAAAATTTGAGAAGCATGGTTCTATGGAATACTACCCAAGGATTCTCCAGTCATTGAGTTCTCATCAAATACAGATGAAAGAATTATTTTCCTTTGGACCCTTTTTAGGTGGCAGTGGATGATCAGAGACTGATCATTTTCCTGAACACCAAGAATAGTGCTCATCTAAATGTTAGTAGTGCGCAGAATTCTCAATGAAGCCACAAGCCCTAAGCACCAGGATGGATGCCAGATGTCCTGTTTTTTTTCTGATAGTGCCACATAAGGCTTGCCACTGTGACATGCAATATTTCAATTTTTAAAAAGCTGTGCAAGGGTGGTGCATGTTTTAAACCTAAGTGGCTGCCCAGCTAATATGAGTTTTACTACCCCAAACAGGTTTTTTTGGGCTAGCAAGTCATGAATCAGTATGGGTAACTTTCTCAATGTGATCCATACTTAAGGCAGTTTGGTCACTTTCTGCAGGTTTACAAGCCAGAGGGAAGGAAAAATAGTTTATTGACCACACTGAGGTTAGCCCTTTTTCAAAAGTTAATTTCCTAGAAGGCAAGTAGAACATAGCTAGTTAATTAACATAAAGTTAAAAAATGGCTTCTGGGAATCAGCAATGACTGAAATCTGAATAATGACAAAGTTTGAACAACTAAGGAAAGGACTCGTCAAATTCCCTAACAGTCCACAGGAGGGCAGGAGTGCTATGATTATAAAGGCTGACCACTTCATTCTAGGGTAACCTTTTCTGGATGAGTCCAGAAATGATGAAAGCAATGCAGCTTAGAAAAAAAAAAAAAAATCTGTGTACACTTACTCAATTTTGCATTGTTTCTGAAAGTCAATAGGCTATGTTAAATCCTGTTCTTGAGTACAAATATATAGATTTTTAGTATGCAAAATTATTCACTCTAGGTTACAATATTAATTGTCAAGAATTACTAAGTTTTAGAATACCAGAGTTGACTATTTCCCTTAAAACTAGAATATTCTTTTAACAATTTAAATTTAAATTACTGCCAACCCCAGCCATCTCCAGAATTCTTGTAGAGGACTTCTGTTATTCACCTTAAAAGATCTCCTCGTGTATTTAATGCTAATTTAAAAAATATACTATAGTCTCAAAGACAAAATTTGATAAAATACGTTCTTTAATTATAGTCAAACTAATTTTCATCCACTGTGGATATTAGAACGATTACTTCTGTTTTTGTTTTGTTTTGTTTTGTTTTTAAAACCGCAGAGAGCTTCCTTTGGTTAGGCAGGCAACAAGACCTTAATTCAAGTTTTAGATATTTTCTGATTTCTTTAATAAGCTGAATTATAAAACCACGATTTTATTCCATAAGTCTAAGCATTTATTTACCTTATGTCTTTATAAGTTCATATGTAGAAGTGGATTCTGGGGCTTGAGAACCACTGATGTAGATGTTCTCACACTTAACTACATATTAGAATCATTTGGGAAGCTTTAAAGAATAATGATGCCCAGGCCATACCCCAGGTCAAGGACATGACAAATCTCTGGGTGGTGGGACCCAGGCATCAGTAAAACTCCCCAAGATATTCCAGTGCACAGCTATGGTTCAGGAACATTGAGGTCTGATCTCATGGTTTAGCAATGTGATTTAGTCCAAAGAGAGCAATATTTTTTTTGCATAAATTAAAAACAAACTCTATTATTAGTTACACACAAAAACATGCTATGCTTTCATGGTTGGCACTTGGGTTTTTAATTACTCAGCCACACCCATGCATTAAAGTGATGTGGAAGATATGTCTTCTACCAAACACAAGTACATAGATACTTAAATGTGGTTCCTTCAAGGCCAGGTAATTACAAGGGCTATGAGAGTTGGGCAGAAATCAGGAAGTGCTGCGTGGAATGGGCTCTGTGAGCTGGGCCTTGAAAGATGCCCAGAATCAGACAGGACTGGAGGTGCTTCACGTAACAGTGAACTAGGAATGCAGCAGAGAGCAGGGGTCAGTTGGTTTAGCTTGACTGAGAGCAGGTTATCTGAAATGTAGCAGAAAGAGAAGGCTTAGGAAGAAAAGTTGGGATTTAATGGTACAAAGCCTTCAAGTACCATGAAAGAAATTTGAACTTCATGCTGTAGGTAATGTGATGGGACTGAACACATTTGAGCAGGGGAGGCACATGACAGGCTGGGAGGGGAGAAGCCTGGACATACTTCAGGCTCTGAGACGTGAGGGGCAGGAGTGGTGATTGTGGGAGGGGAATGCTTACAGAAGGTGGGTCCCAATTTGAAGCATACTTTGATTTGAGATAAAACACACTGGAAACAAATACATCATCACAAATATAACTTCTCCAAAAGGACATATTTTTTAAAAATAGATTTGAAGATCCAATTCTCAAAAAATGAACAAATCAGACACGAGGCCTCTTATTCCACTGGGGATACATTCTTGCAGTTTTAAGAAACCTTCAAATTCAAATATACTTTTTCCCTCTCATTTAAACAAACTTTCCTAGAGAAACAGTTTTCTCATATATTTTAGGTGATTGACAAATTATTTGACGAATAGAACATAGTTTATATTTACACACATATATAAATCTCACATATACATATATTAAGTTGGAAACACTTAATTTGAAGCAGAAACAACTATAAAAGTCAATTTGTTTTGGTAAGCAAAAAACTTTTGTTTGAAAAATTCCTCAATCAGGGTTAAAAGATAAATAGTATAGTCATCCCTTGCTTCTAAACAAGTGCTACATTCTTGAAAAGGATGTGAAAATGGATACAGTGAAACTTAAACTCTATATTTAATTCAGAATTCCTATTTATTTCTGCTCAAAGTTATCTACCTAAAATTCCTCAACAGGGATTACAAAAGGAAGGACCATTTACAGGGCCTTACAAACATGTCCTTAGGGAGTAAAACAATATTTACTCTGGTCCACGCTTAATTCCTCATTCACATCCTTCTCAAGGCAACATTTCTTTGGCCCAATTTGTGCTACTAACTATAAAAGTGTGAAATAAACCTGTAAAAATGTAATTGGAGTTAGAGAGGCAGTCCGTCCTCTTTGGCCGCTGGCTCATTTGAAGGAGGCGCTGCCTGGTGTGAGGACAGAGAAGAGGGCTGGGCTCTGTCCCACCTGAGCGTCAAGAGCTACTGAGCTCTTTCTTCTTTCCGTCCCTTTGCATGACCTACAGCAAATCCACAAAGTTAAGTTTGCTTTTCTGAAATACGGGGCTTCATTTTTACTCTGCCCTTTACAGATGAGGGGAGGAGCCCACAAAGACTCAGATTCTGTTGCAACTTGAGGTTATCTGATGAATCTGTTCCCTACAAGCTGCCTACATTCAGATGACATGTTTAAAGTAAGACATCTCTTTATTGAAGTGGGGAGAGAAAACCACCTATAGCCAGAATTTAGGGTGGACTCTAACTCTCTTAAAGAATGGAATTCTTTTTAAGAAAACTACAAGGCCACACTGTTCACTTTGTCCTGAGCTGGCATTCCTGCTATGGGTGTTAGAGCCCTCTAACTTTGTACAGAAGCATGCAACTGATGCTGAATTCTTCTTGATTTCTTAGACTGGTTTATTGTTATTAAAATGGGTGAAGAACAAATGCCAGACAAACTTTATAGTGTCTCTAAATCACCAGGAAGTTACAAATAATTTTTAAAAATAGAATTTTATCCTATTACTCTAAGAACATTTTCTGGTAATATTCTTGTTAAGGAAGTCAAACTTGTTCAAATCCCAAATGCGCAGTGTTTTTCTTTTTACTAAGGGCTGAAATAGTGTACACATAGAATAATAATTTTAAAAGTTTGAATTATTGCAAGAATTACCAAAATGTGACAGAGACCTGAAATGAACAAATGATGTTGGAAAAATGGCGCCAATAAACTTGCTGATGCAGGGTTGCCACAAACCTTCAATCTGTAAAAAATGCAATATCTGCAAAGTGCAACAAAGTGAAGAACAAGAAAACTGAGGTATGCCTGTATAACACTGTATAAGTTTAAGGTGTACAGCATGATTTGATAATGTATACATTGTGGAATGATTACCACAATAAATTTCTTAACATCCATCACCTCTCATAGCTACCAAAAGTGTTCCTCTTCCTTTTCATGATTAGAAATTTGAAGACCTACTCTCTTAGCAAATTGCCAATGCAGTCTTCCTTGATATCTGAGGAGGACTGGTTCCAGATTCCCACCCCCTTCCCCTGCAAATAAAAATCTGAATGCTCAAGCTCCAGACGCGCAGGCCCAGTGGCCATGGCTCACGGGCCCAGCCGCTCCGGGGCACAAACCTGCGTCCCCTGCATTGGCAGGCGGACTCTCAACCACTGCACCATCAGCGAAGCCCATCAAGTCCTTTATATTATATGGCATAGCACAGGCGGCCCTCCATATCCATGGATGCTGATGCAGAACCATCAGATATGGTGTCAGCTGTATACAATGCAGCATTACTAATTATTGTCACTATGCTGTACATTATATCCCAGTATTCATTTATCTTATATCTGGAATTTTGTACCTTTTGACACCCTTCACCCAATTCCCCCATCATTCCCACCCCCTGCCTCTGGCAACCAGAAATCTGATTTCTTTTTCTGTGAGTGTGGATTTTTGGATTCCATATATAAGTGAGGTCATTCAGTATTTGTCTCTTTCTGTATGGCTTATTCACTTAGCATAATGCCCTCAAGTTCCATAAGTGTTGTTGCAAATGGCAGGATTTCCTTCTTTTTCATGACTGAATTGTATTCCACTGTATGTTGTGTATATGTGTATGTATATACATTTGCGTGTATGTGTGTGCATATATATATACCTATATATATCTCACATTTTCTTTATCCGTTCATCCATCATTGAACACTTAGTTTCCTTCCATGTCGTGGTTATTGTAAATAATGCTGCAATACACAGGGAGGTGCAGTTATCTCTTCATAGGTGATTTCGTTTCCTTTGGATATATACCTATTGTGGAATTGCTGAATCATATGGTGGCACTATTTTTAATTTTTTGAGGAACCTGCATACTGTTTTCCATAGTTGCTGTATGAATTTACTGCAGATCTTAACATATTAATAGAATCAAAAGATAAACTGACACATGGGTTTGTGGAAAATAATTAGTGCTTCTGCACTGATGGACTGGTTGTTTTTTTCTGGTGAGTGGTGGGTCCAGCACCAACTTCCTTTTTCCTACAAGGAAAGACAAAAAGATATCATCAGAGGTGAACATAATTAAGTACAGAAATTAAACTCCAGAAGCACATTTACAAAATGGACAATGAAAAAAATGTATTTATAGCAGTAAGAGTCACTGAACTAGGAAATAAATGATTATTTTAAAGTAATTTCAAATATTCAATTAGTCTCACACCAGGAACCCTTTTTCTATCCCTGTATTATACTTCTGATTCCCTCCAAAACAAGAAACAGAGTAGTCTCATATACTTAGTAAATATTCCCTTACTTTAGTTTAGGGCCAGTGAGAAAGACTAGAGAGAAGTACATGTTTTCCTTAAAATACAATTTTAATTCTGGCTCTCAGATGAAACCTTTAAAAAGGTAACAATTCCAGTGGCGTTCAAGTTCAGTAATGCCTCATTTACCGCTCACTGTCAAGAAAATCATGTGTTCTGGTTAGAGAGTCTCCTAAGTAACTGAAACTCACATCACACTTTTTTTTTGGTAACAGACAGCTTTCTAAAATCTGTTACTCAAGTCCAGCATTGTCCATAGAAATATAATGCGAGTCACACAGGTAATTTTGAATTTTGTAGAAGCTACGTTAAAAAAAGGAAAAGAAGTAGGAAAATTAGTTTTAAATATTTTTTTCTTAACCCAATATCCATGGATTGTACATTCCTTTGCACTAAGTCTTTGAATCTGATGTGTAGTGTGCACTCAAGCTCATCTTACGTAGGATGAGCCACTTTTGACGTCCTCGGCAGCCAATCAGGGCTACTGACTCTGGAGCTGGAGAATGCAGTTCCAGTTCCTACTTAGGAAACTGACTACAATAGACAGACTACAACCAAATGGGGACCAGTCAGTTATTTACAGTATGCCTGCCCCAGCAAACACTTCAGGGTGCGTACCCCATGTAAGAGCTGACTGTGTTAATTTTGGAGACTTTCATATTTCTCTTGGTGAGGGAGGCATCACTATGAACCAGCACTGTCACAGCACAATACTTGTTATATAGCAGTTTCCTCAAGAATATTGTGGAGAGTGATTCAATATTTAGGCCTATCACTGAATCTTCTAAGACCACTATATTTTTCTATTTTGAAGGAATACTATTTTTTTTCTAGTAGTAATGGAATCTTTTTTTAAAAAAATAGAATTAAAAATTGAAATCCAATATATGAGAAAGATAAATAAGCATTAATATAAACTTAAAAGAAACATTCATTTGATATAACAATGAAGCTCTTTGAAGATGATTAAAATGTGGAAGTGAATTACTAATTATAGTTATATTACCTTCAGCATTCATTAAGTTAACTTCAAGTATTTACAGAAAACTTGAAGCTCATGGCCTTCTGAAAACTACTTTTCTGGTTGGCTTTATCCTCAAAGGAATCCTTGGAGAACCAAGCAGATACGTAGGGCTGGATAGGCCCACACTGCCATTCTAGTTGTTATGTTTGTCTTCCCCTTTGCCCCTGTGATCAAAGACACCACTTTGCTTTTACAAAGAAACTGCCCTTCTTATTGGCCTTTGTAGAATCTGTTCCCAAACTCGTGATTCTAACCTAGGGTACTGCCTCACATTATAAGTGGTGGGAAACATATCTCCTCTTCCCAGGTTTGCAGACACACATTCTAGCACAAAAGAGGAACTTCCACACACACAAACAAAAAAAAAATCATAAGAGAATACTAGAATAATTATATGTGACAAATTGGACAACCCAGAAGAAATGAACAAGTTTCTAGAAACATATAGCTCACCAAAACTGAATGAAGAAGAAATAGATAATTTGAACAGACCTATAGCTAGAAGTGAAATAGAATTGGTAATTTAAAAACTCCCTGCAAACAAAAGTCCAGGACTGTATGGCTTCACTTGGGAATTCTACCAAACATACAAAGAACTTATACAGATCCAGAACACTCCCAAAGTCATTCTATGAAGTCACCATCACCCTGATACCAAAACCAGACAAAGACACTACCAAAAAAGAACATTACAGGCCAATATCTTTTTGAATATAGATACAAAAATTCTCAACACAATATTAGCAACCAAATTCAACACATAAAAAATCATACACCATGACTAAGTTGGATTCTCCCCAGGGACACAAGGATGGTTCAACATATGCAAATCATTCAATGCAACATACCACATCAACAAAAGAAGTGGAAAAAAAACACATGATTATCTCAATAGATGCAGAAAAAGCATTTGATAAAATTCAACATCCATTCATGATAAAAACTCTTACCAAAGTGGGTATAGAGGGAACATATCTCAACTTAATAAAAGCTATTTTTGACAAACCTACAGCCAACATAATACTCAGTAGTGAAAAGTTGAAAGCCTTCTCACTAAAATCTGGAACAATACAAGGATGCCCACTCTCACCATTTCTATTCAATATAGTACTGGAAGTCCTAGCCACAGCAATCATACAGGAAAATAAAATGTATCCTAATTGGAAGGGAAGTGGTATAACTGTCATTATATGTAGATAACAGGGTATTATATATATAGAAAACCCTAAAGAGTCCACAGAAAAAGTACTAGAACTGATAAACAAATTTAGCAAGGTAGCAGGATACAAGATTAACATACAAAAATCTGTTGCATTTCTTTACACTAACAATGAAATATCAGAAAGGGAAAGTAAAAAAAAAAAATCTCTTTTAAAACTGCATCAAAAAGAATAAAATACTTAGAAATAAACCTGACCTAGTGGGTAAAAGACTTATATGCTGAGAATTATAAAACATTGATAAGGGAAATTGATGATGATTTAAAGAAATGAAAAGATACTCCATGCTCTTGAAATGGAAGAATCACTATTGTTAAAATGGCCATACTATCCAAAGCAACCTACAGATTTAACATGATACTTATCAAATTACCCATGATATTTTTCACAGAACTACAACAAATAATCCTAAAATTTATATGGAACCATAAAAGATCCAGAATTTCCAAAGCAATCTTGAGGAAAAAGAACAAACCTGGAAGCATAACCCTCCCAGAATTCAGACAATACTACAAAGCTACAGCAATCAAACAGCATGTATTGACACAAAAACAGATATATGGATCAACAGAACAGAATAGAGAGCCCAGAAATAAACCACACACCTATGGTCAATCTTTGATAAAGAAGGCAATAATATTCAATGAAGAAAAGACAATCTCTTTGGCAAGTGGTGGGTGTTTGGAAAGCTGGACAGTTACATGTAAATCAATGAAGCTAGAACACTCCTTTACACCATACACAAAAATAAACTCAAAATGGCTTAAAGGCTTAAATATAGACATTACACCATAAAACTCCTAGCAGAGAACATAGGCAAAAAGTTCTCTGACATAAATTGTGCCAATGTTTTCTTAGGTCAGTCTCCCAACGCAATATGAATAAAAGCAAAAATAAACAAATGGGACCTAATCAAAGTTATAAGCTTTTGCACAGAAAAGGAAACCATAAACAAAATGAAAAGACAACCTATGGAATGGGAGAAGATATTTGCAAATGTGACTCACAAGGGATTAAATTCCAATATATACAAACATCTCATACAACTCAATAACAAACAAACAGCACAATCAAAAAATGGGCAGAAGACCTAAATAGACATTTCCCAAAGAAGACATACAGATGGCCAACTGGCACATGAAAAGATGCTCAACATCGCTAATTATCAGAGTAACGCAAATCCAAACTCCAATAAGGTATCACCTCACACTGGTCAGAATGGCCATCATCAAAAAATCTATACATAATAAATGCTGGAGAGTTGTGAAGAAAAAGGAACCCTCCTACACTGTTGGTGGGGATGTAAATTGGTGCAACCACTATGGAGAACAGCATGGAGGTTCCTTAAAAAACTAAAAATGGAATTTACATATGACCCAGCAATCCCACTCCTGGGCATATAACCAGAAAACACTCTAATTCAAAAAGATATATGCACTCCAATGTTCACAGCAGCACTATTTACAATAGCAGACATGGAAGCAACCTAAATGTCCATCAACAGATGAATGGATAAAGAATATGTGGTATATATATATATATACAATGAAATACTACTCAGCCATAAAAATGAAATAATGCCATTTGCCACAACATGGGTGGACCTAGAGATTATCATACTAAGTGAAGTAAGACAGAGAAAGACAAATATCATATGGTATCACTTAAATGTGGAATCTAAGATATGGTACAAATGAACTTATGTACAGTACAGAAACACACACACAGACAGGAAACAAACTTATGGTTACCAAAGAGGAAATGGGGGGAGGGATAAACTAGGAGTTTGAGATTAGTACATACAAACAACTATACATAAAATAGATAAACAACAATGTCCAAATCTTTGGTACAGTGAACTATATTCAATATCTTATAATAACATATAATGGAAAAGAATATGAAAAATAATATATAATTGTATAACTGAATCACTTTACTGTACAGCAGAAATTAACACAACATTGTAAATCAAGGATACTTCAATCAGTACTCCCTCTTGCGAGAGCACCGAAATCACAACCAACTGCTGAACGATCATCGACAGAAAGACACTGGAACTCATCAAAAAAGACACCCCGCATCCAAAGAAAAAGGAGATCCACAATGAGATGGTAGGAGGGGCACAATCACAATAAAATCAAATCCCATAACTGCTGGGAGGGTGACTCACAAACTGGAGAACACTTATACCACAGAAGTACACCCACTGGAGTGAAGGTTCTGAGCCCCACGTCAGGCATCCCAACCTGGGGGTCTGGCGATGGGAGGAGGAATTCCCAGAGAATCAAACTTTGAAGGCTAGTGGGATTTGATTGCAGGACTTTGACAGGACTGGGGGAAACAGAGACTCCACACTAGAAGGGCACACACAAAGTAGTGTGTGCATCAGGACCCAGGGGGAAGGAGCAGTGAACCTATAGGAGATTGAAACAGACCTACATGCTAGTGTTGGAGGGTCTCCTGCAGAGGGCGGCTGGCTGTGGATCACCGCAGGACAAGGACACTGGCAGCAGAAGTTCTGGGAAGTTCTTCTTGGCATGAGCCCTCCTGAAGTCCACCATTAGCCCCACCAAAGACCCTGTAGCCTCCAGTGCTAGGTCAAACAACCAACAGGGAGGAAACTCAGCCTCACCCATCAGCAGAAAAGCAGATTGAAGTTTTACTGAGCTCTGCCCACCAGAGCAACACCCAGCTCTACCCACCACCAGTCCCTCCCATCAGAAAGACTGCAAAAGCCTCTTAGATAGCATCATCCACCAGAGGGCAGAGGGCAGAAGCAAGAAGAACTACAATCCTGCAGCCTGTGGAACAAAAACCACATTCACAGAAAGACAGACAAAATGAAAAGGCAGAGGACTATATACCAGATGAAGGAACAAGATAAAATACCAGAGAAACAATTAAATGAAGTGGAGATAGGAAACCTTCCAGAAAAAGAATTCAGAATAATGATAGTGAAGATGATCCAGGACCTCGGAAAAAGAAGGGAGGCAAAAATCAAGAAGATGCAAAAAATGTTTAACAGAGACCTAGAAGAATTAAAGAACAAACAAACAGAAATGAATAATACAATAACTGAAATGAAAACTACACAAGAAGGAATCAATAGCAGAATAACTGAGTCGGAAGAACAGATAAGTGACCTGGAAGACAGAATGGGGGAATTCACTGCTGTGGAACAGCATAAAGAAAAAAGAATGAAAAGAAATGAAGACAGCCTAAGAGACCTCTGGGACAACATTAAACGTAACAACATTTGCATAATAGGGGTCCCAGAAGGGAAACAGAGAGAGAAAGGACCCGAGAAGATATTTGAATAGATTAGAGTTGAAAACTTCCCTAACATGGGAAAGGAAATAGCCACCCAAGTCCAGGAAGCACAGAGAGTCCCATACAGGATCAACCCAAGGAGAAACACACCAGGACCCATAGTAATCAAACTGGCAAAAATTAAAGACAAAGAAAGATTATTGAAAGCAGCAAGGGAAAAATGAAGGGACACATATAGACTGAAAGTGAGGGGATGGAAAAAGATATTCCATGCAAATGGAAATCAAAAGAAAGCTGGAGTAGCAATACCCATATCAGAAAAAACAGACATTAAAACAAAGAATGTTACAAGAGACAAGGAAGGACACTATGTAATGATCAAGGGATCAATCCAAGGAGAAGATATGACAATTATAAGTATATATGCACCCAACATAGGAGCACCTCAAAAATAAGCCAACAGCTAACAGCTATAAAAGAGGAAGTCGACAGTAACACAATAATAGTGGGGGATTTTAACAGCTCACTTACATCAAAGGACAGTTCATACAAACAGAAAATTAATAAGGATATAGAAGCTTTAAATGACACAATAGACCAGATAGATTTAATTGATATTTATAGGCCATTCCATCCAAATACCACAGATTGCACTTTCTTCTCAAGTGCGCACAGAACATTCTCCAGGATAGATCACATCTTGGGTCACATATCAGGCCTCAGTAAATTTAAGAAAATTGAAATCATATCAAGCATCTTTTCTGACCACAACGCTATGAAATTAGAAATGAATTACAGGGAAAAAAAGGTAAAAAATACCAACACATGGAGGCTAAACAATACGTTACTAAATATGCAAGAGATCACTGAAGAAATCAAAGAGGAAATAAAAAAATACCTAGAGACAAATGACAATGAAAACATGATGGTCCAAAACCTATGGGCTGT
Organism: Physeter macrocephalus; assembly: GCF_002837175.3. Lineage (NCBI taxonomy): Eukaryota > Metazoa > Chordata > Mammalia > Artiodactyla > Physeteridae > Physeter > Physeter macrocephalus. The sequence goes on from NC_041217.1 coordinate 37,698,196, forward strand.
AGCAAAAGCAGTTCAAAGAGGGAAGTTTACAGCTATAGAAGCCTACCTCAAGAAACAAGAAAAATCTCAAATAAACAATGTAACCTTACACCTAAAGGAACTAGAGAAAGAAGGACAAACAAAAGCCAAAGTTAGCAGAAGAAAAGAAATCATAAAAATCAGAGCAGAAATAAATGAAATAGAAACAAAGAAAACAATAGCAAAGATCAATAAAAGTAAAAGCTGGTTCTTTGAGAAGATAAACAAAATTGATAAACCATTCACCAGACACATCAAGAAAAAGAGGGAGAGGACTCAAATCAATAAAATTAGAAATGAAAAAAGAGAAATTACAACAGACAACCCAGAAATACAAAGTATCCTAAGAGACTACTACAAGCAACTCTATGACAATAAGATAGACAACCTGGAAGAAATGGACAAATTCGTAGAAAGGTATAACCTCCCAAGCCTGAACCAGGAAGAAATAGAAAATATGAACAGACCAATCACAAATAATGAAATTGAAAATGTGATTAAAAATCTTCCAACAAAAAAAAGTCCAGGAACAGATGGCTTCACAGGGGAATTCTATCAAACATTTAGAGAAGAGCTAACACTCATCCTTCTCAAGCTCTTCCACAACATTGCGGAGGAAGGAACACTCCCAAATTCATTCTATGAGGCCACCATTACATGATATCAAAACCATACAAAGATACTACAAAAAAAGAAAATTACAGACCAATATCACTGATGAATATAGATGCAAAAATCCTCAACAAAATACTAGCAAACAGAATCCAACAACACATTAAAAGGATCATACACCATGATCAAGTGGGATTTATCCCAGGGATGCAAGGATTCTTCAATATACACAAATCAATCAATGTGATACACCATATTAACAAATTGAAGAATAAAAACCATATGATCATCTCAATAGATGCAGAAAAAGCTTTTGACCAAATTCAACACCCATTTATGATAAAACTCTCCAGAAAGTGGGCATAGAGGGAACCTACCTCAACATAATCAAGGCCATATACAACAAACCCACAGCAAACATCATTCTTAATTTTGAAAAACTGAAAGCATTTCCTCTAAGATCAGGAACAAGACAAGGATGTCCACTCTCAGCACCACTATTCAACATAGTTTTGGAAGTCCTACCAAGGCAATCAGAGAAGAAAAAGAAATAAAAGGAATACAAATTGGAAAGAAGAAGGAAAACAGGTCACCGTTTGCAGATGACATGATACTTTACATAGAGAATCCTAAAGATGCCTCCAGAAAACTACTAGTGTTAATCAATGAACTGGCACAAAAACAGAAACATAGATCAATGGAACAAGATAGAAAGCCTAGAGTTAATCCAACACACCTATGGTCAACTAATCTATGACAAAGGAGGCAAAGATATACAATGGGGAAAAAAATGTCTCTTCAATAAGTGGTGCTGGGAAAACTGGACAGCTACATGTAAAAGAATGAAATTAGAACACTCCTTAACACCATACACAAAAATAAACTCAAAATGGATTAGAGATCTAAATGTAAGACCAGACACTATAAAAGTCTTAGAGGAAAAGATAGGAAGAACACTCTTTTACATAAATCACAGCTACATCTTTTTTGACCCACCTTCTAGAGTAATGGAAATAAAAGCAAAAATAAACAAATGGGACCTAATGAAACTTAAAAGCTATGCACAGCAAAGGAAACCATAAACAAGACAAAAAGACAACCCTCAGAATGGGAGAAAATATTTGCAAACGAATCATCAGACAAAAGATAAATCTCCGAAATATATAAACAGCTCATGCAGCTCAACATTAAAAAAGCAAACAACTCAATCCCAAAATGGGCAGAAGACCTAAGTAGACATTTCTCCAAAGAAGACACACAGATGGCCAAGAAGCACATGAAATGCTGCTCAACATCATTAATTATTACAGAAATGCAAATCAAAACTACAATGAGGTATCACCTCACACCAGTTAGAATGGGCATCATCAGAAAATCCACAAACAATAACTGCTGGAGAGGGTATGGAGAAAAGGGAACCCTCTTGCACAGTTGATGGGAATGTAAATTGATACAGCCACTATGGAGAACAGTATGGTGGTTCCTTAAAAAAACTAAAAATAGAATTATCATATGACCCAGAAATCCCACTATTGGGCATATACCCAGATAAAACCATAATTCAGAAAGACACACGCACCCCAGTGGTCACTGCAATGCTATTTACAATAGCCAGGTCATGGAAATAACCTAAATGCCCATCGACAGATGAATAGATAAAGAAGTTGTGGTACATATATACAATGGAATACTACTCGGCCATAAAAAAGAATGAAATTGGGTCATTTGTAGAAACATGAATGGACCTAAAGAATGTCTTACAAAGTGAAGTCAGAAAGAGGAAAACAAATATTGTATATTAACGCATATATGTGGGATCTAGAAAAATGGTACAGATGAACCAGTTTGCAAGACAGAAATAGAAACACAGCTGTAGAGAACAAAAGTATGGACACCAAGGGGTGAAAGTGTGGGGGGCGGTGGTGCTGGTGGGATGAATTGGGAGATTGGGATTGACCTTTGTACAGTAATATGTATAAAATAGACAAATAATAAGAACCTGCTGTATAAGAAAAAATGAGTCAAGAAAAAAAAAGAATACTTCAGTCAAAAGAGGAACTTCCAATTCATTTCATTCAAAGACAGAAGGTTAAGCGGGTTAAATGGCTTAAGACAATACATTTCATAATTTTTCAAAATCTGAGTATATTTTTTGTTGGTTTCTCTTTCATATGCCAAAAATATCCTGGTCAAGGTAAGAGATAAATGCCTTTACAGAATTAATATTTACAAGTTGAAATTGAATTTCTTTAAAAAATTAAGTAAAATGTATTTTGTCTTCTGTCAAAGAATAATTTTCCTCTCTGCACTTAAAATGAACAGATTCTGTGATTATTTCCCATTGGGCTAAAAAATTCTCCCAGCTTTGGATTCACAGCTGTTATAAGGTAGAGAAGCTAGATAGTCTGATAAAAGGATAAGGGGGACATTACATTGTTGGCACCTATGTCAAAGCAAGAGCCTGTCAATGCACATTATTTTACATTAAAACAGGGAAGGTATGAGAAAACCTCAGTAATCTAACACAGAGAACAAGAATCCTAGTGTCCTCTTGGATGTCTACTGCCCACTTATCTTAGTTTAGGTTATTTATATCTAAATATTCATTGAATATTTTTCAGAAGAAAGGACATCTCTGAAAAGAAATGCAACAGAAAGCAGATAGCTTTTAATGATAAAAGCAAAGCTTGGGCTTCCCTGGTGGCGGAGTGGTTGAGAGTCCGCCTGCCGATGCAGGGGACACGGGTTCGTGCCCCGGTCTGGAAAGATCCCACATGCCGTGGAGCGGCTAGGCCGTGAGCCATGGCCACTGAGGCTGTGCGTCCGGAGCCTGTGCTCTGCAACAGGAGAGGCCACAACAGTGAGAGGCCCGCATACCAAAAAAAAAAAAAAAAAAAAAAAAAAAAAAAATGCAAACCTTTCTCTCATCTCTTCTAAGAAAGAAATAAAATTTACTTGTCTGTGGCTCTCACCAGTTAGGTATTTGCTGAACAGAGGAAGGGAAAAGGGCTGAAGAAAATAGTGACGTCAAACCAAAAGGAAGCAAGAGTGGCATAAAAATAGGATAAAATCAATGATAGAGGAGAAGGGAAGTAAGCTGATAATTAGGTTCATAAATTATGGCTCTCCTGATTCTCATTAGGAACTTGCAAGAAGAATTTGGTGCAAAAAACTACCTTTGAGGTCTTATAGATCATCCAGCAGATACGCAGATTCTATATTTGTGTGCAATCTGTTTAACCCTGAAAGGACTTAGCCTCAAGTGAATAACATAACCTCTTTTTCACAGAATGAGATTGTATGAGAAAAAGTGGTCCTGGACTCTAGCACCCTAGAATTTGAGGCAATACGCAGAGCATGTATTGATTCCATGTAATATTGTCTCAGAAATCGATTTTATAACAAGTCATACATTTTTGGATGTATCTTAACTTTTGCATTGAGGACAGTTTCTTTCCATAGCACAGCTGTTTTCACCTGAGGGAAGATCTCTGTAAAACTTCTTAGGTGACCTCCTATTTTTCTGGGATGGATCTAAATTTTATAAATGTGCTCTCTCAATGAATCAAATAATCTTTCTGATTTATTAGTTACTGTGTAAAATGTTTTTGAAGAATTCTTTGAATGCTCAAGAATTTGAAAGCCAGGTAGAAAAAAGTTCAAATTAATGTGATGTTTCATTTTTCCCCCCATCATTATACTCTTCAGCACCTAACTGGCAACTATCTACAGTAAATCCAAAAAACTTCTGTAACATTCATTTAAACAGACAGCTTAAAAATTACAAAGTTTCTGGATCAGTCATTATTAATATAACATTAAAAATAGGCTTAAGTTATACCAAATAGTAAATATCCTTTATGGAAGAAAATAAAAATCTATATTTTGTCATGGGTAATAAGTATATAAATTATGGAAATTATTCTAGCAAACTTAGCAAACTTTCACTTACCCAGCAATAATTTAAATGGAGTAAATAAAATCATGCATTTATGAAAAGAAAATTACTACAAATAAGTGAAAACATGTTTTTTTGAAACCACACAGTCCAAACATGCAAAACAGGTTTGAGCAGTAGCAAAGGAGAGGGCAAAGGCTGTAGATTCCAAGTCTGGAAAGTATGGTAGAGAATTCGTTAAGAAAGGAGATTTGGCTTGCCACAACTAGAGAAAGCCCGCACACAGCAACGAAGACCCAATGCAGAAGAAAGAAAAAAAAAAGAAAGAAAGAAAAAGAAAAGAAAGAAAGAAAACAGGTTTGAGCAGTAGCAAAGGAGAGGGCAAAGGCTGTAGATTCCAAGTCTGGAAAGTATGGTAGAGAATTCGTTAAGAAAGGAGATTTGGCTTGCCACAACTAGAGAAAGCCCGCACACAGCAACGAAGACCCAATGCAGAAGAAAGAAAAAAAAAAGAAAGAAAGAAAAAGAAAAGAAAGAAAGAAAGAAAGAAAGAAAGAAAGAAAAAGAGAGATTGGAAGGGAAAAGGAAGGAAGATGTAGATGGAGCCCATTAGACCAATTGGGATCCTATTCTATTCTTAGTTGAGAGCTAAGAAACAGAAAACTGTAGCAGAGTACATTAACCTTTTTGGCCATTTTTAATCAAGTATTTTAAATGATGTTTAGTGATCTTAAAACGTGACTACTACAGTACTTCTGTACTTTGGGATGGAGGCTGCAGTAGGGTAACTGTGTTCCCAAATCATCCTAAATACAAAATTACATCAAATCCATTTTCTATCCATTTTTAACAGCAATTTGGGATTATCTTTGCTCAGTATCCTGCTTCCAGTTACCCCTAGAAATAGAGAAGTAATTGCGTACATTTTACAGTCTTATAAAGGAGTTTCTAAGGCAACAATAGCCGATTTGGGATATGGGGAAAGATTATGAACATTAAACAGTGTAAAGAATATAATAAAAAACCTTTACTTTTTTTAAAGCTTAGTATTACCCCACATCATTTTTTTTTAAAGCATACATATGGATGAGGAGTCTTTTAAAAATCCAATTATCTTAAAGAGGATAAAAATTTGTCAATAAGATTGATGGTGTTTCTTCAAATTTCAAGAATATGGGCACATCAGTAATAGTCTACTCCTTGGTAGAGCACAGTCCAGGCCCAGCAGCATCATTACTTGGGAGATCATTAGAGATGCAAGATATCAGGCTCTGCACCAGACCTAATGAAGCACAGTCCAGGCCCAGTAGCATCATTATTTGGAAGATCATTAGAGATGCAAGATATCAGGCTCTGCACCAGACCAAATGAAGCACAGTCCAGGCCCAGTAGCATCATTACTTGGAAGATCATTAGAGATGCAAGGTATCAGGCTCTGCACCAGACCTAATGAATCAGAATCTGCATTTTAACAAGATGCCATGTGATTAATGTACATATTAGAGAAGCGCTGTTCTAAACTTTAAAAAAGAAGGGCATACCTCCCACGCATTAAGAGTAAATAACTTCAGCTATTAAAATAATACAAAACTTAAAGGGTCAGAGACGACTTCAAAGTCTGGAAGTAAAACAATCCACACAACATAAAATTAAGCCATTCTGTAACACTGAATTTCTAACTGCCCATGTTCCTGTCATGAAAAGGATAACATATAACCAAAAATATTTCCATATACAGTTGATCTTTGCAAAACATGAGCTTGAACTGTGTGGTCCACTTACACATGGACTTTTTTCAGTAGATATATAAGTACTACAGTACTGCTGGATCCACGGTTGGTTGAATCTGCAAAGGCAGAACCATGGATTGGTGGTGGAGGCGGGGGAGCAAATGTAAAATTATAAAATTATATGTAGATTTTCGACTGAGCCTCTAATCACTGTGTTGTGAAGGGTCAACCATACTTTATATTTTACCTCAAAGGCAATTATTAATTACCCCCCCACACTATTTTTTGAAAACTTTTTTTTCTCAAATTATGCTACTGCATATAGGATTAATTGTTTCATTGGTTAAAGATATAATACGTTTCCAATATATTAAAAAAATTTAATATGGCAATTTTTGGTTTTCTTTACAAAGATAACTTAGATGCTATGTTGTAAAATATGGGCTTTTTCTTAAAATTGAGATATAGCGTTGTCTTAGCTTTAGGTGTACTCAGAATGACTTGATATATGTAAATACTGCAAGATGATCACCACAGTAAGTCTTGTAAATATCCGGCACCATACATATGTACAATTTTTTTTCTTGTGATAAGAACTTTTTATACTCTCTTAGCAATATTCAAATATGCAATACAGTATTATTAATATTAACTATAGTCACCATGCTGTACATTACATCCCCATAACTTATTTTATAACTGTAAGTTTATAACTTTTGACTCCTTTCACGTGATATGCCAAACCCCCAGCCCCTTCCTCTGGCCTCACCAATCTGTTTTCTGTATGTATGAGCTTGTCTTTTGTTTTCTAAGATTCCACATATAAGTGAGATCATACAGTATTTGTCTTTCTCTATCTGACTTATTTCACTAAGCAAAATGCCCCCAAGGTCCATGTCCATCCATGTTGTTGCAAATGGCAAGATTTCATTGTTTTTTATGGCTGGATAATTCTATTATCTATCTATCTATCTATCTATCTATCTATCTATCTATCTATCTATCTATCTATCTATCACATTTTCTTTATACATTCATCCATCAATGGACACTTAGATTGTTTCCATATCTAGGCTAATGAATAATGTTGCAATGAATATAGGGGTGCAGATATCTTTTCAAGTTAGTGTTTTTATTTCCTTTGGATAAATACCCAGAAGTGGAATTGCTGAATTGTATGGTAGTTCTATTTTTGATATTTTAGGAACCTCAATAGTATGAGATGATATAACATTGGGATTTTGATTTGTATTTCCCTGATGATTAGTAATGTTGAGTATCTTTTCATGCACCTGTTGGTGATCTATATGCCTTCTTTGGAAAATGTTCATCTAGATCCTATGCCCATTTTTAATAAAATTGTTTGATTTTTTACTACTGAGTTGTATCAGTTCTTCACATATTTTGGACATTAACCACTTATCAAATATATTATTTGCAATTATTTTCTGCACTTCAGTAGGTTGCCCTTTCATTTTGTTCATGGTTTCCTTTGCTGTACGGAAGCATTTTTAGTTTGATGTAGTTCACTTGTTTATTTTGTTGCTTTTGCTTTTGGTGTGAAATCCAAAAAATATCATTGTGAAGATGTATATCAACGAGTTTCTGCTTATGTTTTATTCTAGGAGTTTTATGATTTCAGGTCTTATGTTCAAGTCTTGAATCTACTTGGAGTTAATTTTTGTGTATGGTGTAAGATAGCAATCCAGTTTCATTCTTTTGAATGTAGCTGTTCAGTTTTCCCAACACAATTTATTGAAGATACTCCTTTCCTCATTGTATATTCTTGCCTCCTTTGTTGTAAATTAATTGACTTTATATATGTGGGTTTATTTCTGGGCTCTCTATTCTGTTCCATTGATCTATGTTTTTATGTCAACACTGCATAGGTGTGTGCAGAGAACACTTTCCTCTCTGAACTTCTGAGTAAACCCGGGAGGCTTTGTCTACTTGTCAAGCCTATACTTAGCCCTTGCCCTCCAGCACCTGTAGGTTTTAAAACATCTCTTCCATCACTTTGTTTCTTAGAAATGTGACTAAAGATGTGAAACGCTTCTACACAATTCAGAGGTGATTAAATTGAATAAAATGAGCTAAAAACCAAAAAAGATTTCTAGAGCATTATAATATAGTTTGAAACCACGGAGCATGGTGTCACCAGCTTTGTTCTTTCTTAAGATTGCTTTTGTGGCTTCATATGACATTTTTAGGATTGTTTGTTCTACTTCTGTGAAAAATGCCATTGGAATTTTGATGGGGATTGCGCTGAATCTGTAGATTGCTTTGGGAATATGTTAACAATGTTAATTCTTCCAATCCATGAACATGAAATATCTTTCCATTTATTCATCTTCTTCAATTTCTTTAATAATGAGATAATTTTCAGTGTACAGGTCTTCCAACTCCTTGGTTAAATACAGGTACTTTTCTTTTTGATGTTACTGTAAATGAGACTTTTCTTAATTTCTCTTTCTGATAGTTTGTTGTTAGCGTAAGAGATACAACAGATATTTGTATATTGATTTTGTATCCTGTAACATTACTGAATTTGTTTATTAGCTCTATAAGATCTCTGGTACAATCTTTAAGGTTTTCTACATATAATATCACGTCACCAGCAAATAGTGACAGTTTTACATTTTCCTTTTGAATTTGGCTGATTTTATTTCTTTTTCTTCTCTGATTTCTGTGGTTAGGTATTCCAATTCTATGTTTAATAAAAGTGGCAGGAGTGGGCACCTTGTATTGTTACTGATCTTACAGGAAAAGCTTTCAGCTGATATATATAGGGCATTTATTATATTGAGGTATGTTCCTTCAATACCCACATTACTCAGAGTTTTTATTATAAATGGATACTGAATTTCGTCAAATGCTTTTGCCGCATCTATTGAGATGATCATATAACTTTTATCCTACATTTTGTTAATGTGGTATATCACATTGATTATTTTGCAGATGTTGAACCATCCTTGCATTACTGGGATAAATTCCACTTGATCATGATGTATGATCCATTTAATGTATTGCTGAATGCAGTTTGTTAGTGTTTTGTTGAGGATTCTTTGTTTCCATGTTAATCAGGTTTATTGGCCATGATTTATTCTAAATCTTTCATAAAATTGTAAATTATACACTTAAAATTTAAATTTTTATGTTTAAAGCCTCTATTTTCTGAAGACAATATGAATTTATACACTTTTTAAAAAACATCTTTATTGGAGTATAATTGCTTTACAATGTATTGTTAGTTTCTGCTGTATAACAGTGAATCAGCTATATGTATACATATATCCACATATACCCTCCTTCTTGTGTCTCCCTGCTACCCACCCTATCCCACCCCTGTAGATGGTCACAAAGCACTGAGTTGATCTCCCTGTGGTATGCGCTGCTTCCCACTAGCTATCTATTTCACATTTGGTAGTGTATATATGTCAATGTCACTCTCTCACTTAGTCACAGCTTACCCTTCCCCCTCATCGTGTCCTCAAGTCCATTATCTACATCTGCGTCTTTATTCCTGTCCTGCCCCTAGGTTCTTCAGAACCATTTTTTTTTTTAGATTCCATATAAATGTGTTAGCATACAGTATTTGCTTTTCTCTTTCTGACTTAATTCACTCTGTATGAGAGACTCCAGGTCCATCCACCTCACTACAAATAACTCAGTTTTGTTTCTTTTTATGGCTGAGTAATATTCCATAGTGTATATGTGCCATATTTTCTTTATCCATTCATCTGTCGATGGACACTTAGGTTGCTTCCATGTCCTGGCTATTGTAAATAGAGCTGCAATGAACACTGTGGTACATGACTCCTTTTGAGTTATGATTCTCTCAGGGTATATGGCCAGTAGGGGGATTGCTGGGTCATATGGTAGATCTAGTTTTAGTTTTTTAAGGAACCTCCACACTGTTCTCCATAGTGGCTGTATCAATTTACATTCCCACCAAGTGTGCAAGAGGGTTCTCTTTTCTCCACACCCTCTCCAGCATGTATTGTTTATATATTTTTTGATGATGGCCATTCTGACTGGTGTGAGGAAATACCTCATTGTAGTTTTGATTTTCATTTATCTAATGATTAGTGATGTTGAGCATCCTTTCATGTGTTTGTAGGCAATCTGTATATCTTCTTTGGAGAAATATCTATTTGGGTTTTCTGTCCCTATTTGGATTGGGTTGCTTATTTTTTTGATATTGAGCTGCATGAGCTACTTGTATATTCTGGAGATTAATCCTTTGTCAGTTGCTTCATTTGCAAATATTTTCTCCTATTCTGAGGTTGTCGTTTTGTCTTGTTTATGGTTTCCTTTGCTGTGCAAAAGCTTTTAAGTTTCATTAGGTCTCATTTGTTTATTTTAGTTTTTATTTCCATTTCTCTAGGAGGTGGGTCAAAAGGGATCTTGCTGTGATTTATGTCATAGAGTGTTCTGCCTATGTTTTCCTCTAAGAGTTTTATAGTGTCTGGCCTTATATTTAGGTCTTTAATCCGTTTTGGGTTTATTTTTGTGTATTGTGTTAGGGAGTGTTCTAATTTCATTCTTTTACATGTAGGGGTCCAATTATCCCAGCACCACTTATTGAAGAGGCTGCCTTTTCTCCATCATATACTCTTGCCTCCTTTATCAAAGATAAGGTGACCATATGTGTTTTGGCTATTCGGGATCTTTTGTGTTTCCATACAAATTGTGAAATTTTTTGTTCTACTTCTGTGAAAAATGCCAGTGGTAGTTTGATAGGGATTGCACTGAATCTGTAGATTGCTTTGGGTAGTAGAGTCACTTTCACAATGTTGATTCTTCCAATCCAAGAACATGGTATATCTCTCCCTCTGTATCACCTTTAATTTCTTTCATTAGTGTCTTATAATTTTCTGCACACAGGTGTTTTGTCACCCTAGGAAGGTTTATTCCTAGGTATTTTATTCTTTTTGTTGAAATGGTAAATAGGAGAGTTTCCTTAAATTCTCTTTCAGATTTTTCATCATTAGTGTATAGGAATGCAAGAGATTTCTGGGCATGAATTTTGTATCCTGCTACTTTACCAAATTCATTGATTAGCTCTAGTAGTTTTCTGGTGGCATCTAGAATTCTCTATGTATAGTATCATCTCATCTGCAAACAGTGAAGGTTTTGCTTCTTCTTTTCCGATTTGGATTCTTTTATTATTTTTTCTTCTCTGATTGCTGTGGCTAAAAATTCCAAATCTATGCTGAATAATAGTGGTGAGAATAGGCAACCTTGCCTTATTCCTGATCTTAGTGGAAATGGTTTCAGTTTTTCACCATTGAGAACAATGTTGGATGTGGGCTTGTCATATATGGCCTTTTTTATGTTGAGGTAAGTTTCCTCTATGCCTACTTTCTGGAGGGATTTTATCATAAATGGGTGTTGAATTTTGTCGAAAGCTTTTTCTGCATCTATTGAGATGATCACATGGTTTTTACCCTTCAATTTGTTAATATGATGTATCACATTGATTGATTAGCGTATATTGAAGAACCCTTGCATTCCTGAGCTACATCCCACTTGATCATGGTGTATGACCGTTTTAACGTACTGTTGTATTCTGTTTGCTAGTATTTTGTTGAGGATTTTTGCATCTATGTTCATCAGTGATATTGGGCTGTAGTTTTCTTTCTTTGTGACACCTTTGTCTGGTTTTGGTATCATGGTGATGGTGGCCTTGTAGAATGAGTTTGGGAGTGTTCCTCCCTCTGCTATATTTTGGAAGAGTTTGAGAACGATAGGTGTTAGCTCTTCTCTAAATGTTTGACAGAATTCGCCTGTGAAGCCATCTGGTCCTGGTCTTTTGTTTGGTGGAAGATTTTAATCACAGTTTCAATTTCAGTGCTTGTGATTGGTGTGTTTATATTTTCTATTTCTTCCTGTTTCAGTCTCAGAAGTTGTGCTTTTCTAACATTTTTTTCATTTCTTCCAGGTTGTCCATTTTATTGGCATATAGTTGCTTGTAGTAATCTCTCATGATCCTTTGTATTTCTGCAGGGTACTTCTCCTTTTTCATTTCCAGTTCTGTTGATTTGAGTCTTCTCCCTTTTTTTCTTGATGAATCTGGCTAATGGTTTATCCATTTTGCTTATCTTCTCAAAGAACCAGCTTTCAGTTTTATTGATCTTTGCTATCATTTCTTTCATTTCTTTTTCATTTATTTCTGATCGGATATTTATGATTTCTTTCCTTCTGCTAACTTTGCAGTTTTTTGATCTTTTTCTATAACTGCTTTCGATGAAGGTTAGGTTGTTTATTTGAGATGTTTCTTGTTTCTTGAGGCAGGATTGTATTGTTATAAGCTTCCCTATTAGAACTGCTTTTGCTGTATCCTATAGGTTTTGGGTCCTCGTCTTTTCATTGTCATTTGTTTCTAGGTATTTTTTAATTTCCTCTTTGATTTCTTCAGTTATCTCTTGGTTATTTAGTAGTGTATTGTTTAGCCTCCATTTGTTTGTATTTTTTACAGTTTTTCCCTGAAATTGATATCTAGTCTCATAGCATTGTGGTCAGAAAAGATACTTGATATGATTTCAATTTTTTAATATTTACCAAGGCTTGATTTGTGACCCAAGATATGATCTATCCTGGAGAATGTTCCATGAGCACTTGAGAAGAAAGTGTATTCTGTTGTTTTGGGAATGAATGTCCTATAAATTTCAATTAAGTGCATCTTGTTTAATGTGTCCTTTAAAGCTTGTGTTTCCTTATTTATTTTCATATTGGATGATCTGTCCATTGGTGAAAGTGGGGTGTTACAGTCTCCTAGTATTATAGTGTTAGTGTCGATTTCCCTTTTATGGCTCTTAGCATTTGCCTTATGTATTGAGGTGCTCCTATGTTGGATGCATAAATGTTTACAACTGTTATTTCTTCTTCTTGGATTGATCCCTTGATCATTATGTAGTGTCCTTCTTTGTCCCTTGTAATAGTCTTTATTTTAAAGTCTATTTTGTCTGATACGAGAACTGCTACTCCAGCTTTGATTTCCACTTGCACTGAAAATCTTTTTCCATGCCCTCACTTTCAGACTGTATGTGTCCCTAGGTCTTAAGTGGGTCTCTTGTAGACAGCATATATATGGGTCTTGTTTTTGTAACCATTCAGCGAGCCTGTGTCTTTTAGTTGGAGCATTTAATCCATTTACGTTTAAGGTAATTATCAATATGTATGTTCCTATTACCATTTTCTTAATTGCTTTGGGCTTGTTTTTGTAGGTCTTTTCCTTCTCTTGTATTTCCTGCCCAAAGAAACTGCTTTAGCATTTCTTGTAAAGCTGCTTTGGTGGTGCTGAATTCTCTTAGCTTTTGCTTGTCTGTAAAGGTTTAATTTCTCTGTCAAATCTGAATGAGATCTTTGCTGGGTAGAGTAATCTTGGTTGTAGGTTTTTCCCTTTAATCACTTTAAATATATCCTGTCACTCCCTTCTGGCTTGCAGAGTTTCGGCTGAAAGATCAGCTGTTAACCTTATGGGGATTCCCTTGTATGTTATTTGTTGCTTTTCCTCTTCTGCTTTTTTTTTTTTTTTCCGGTACACGGGCCTCTCTCTGTCGTGGCCTCTCCCGTTGCGGAGCACAGACTCCGGACGCGCAGGCTCAGCGGCCATGGCCCATGGGCCCAGCCGCTCCGCGGCACATGGGGTCCTCCCGGACCGGGGCACGAACCCGCGTCCCCTGCATCAGCAGGCGGGCTCCCAATCACTGCGCCACCAGGGAAGCCCCCTCTTCCGCTTTTAATATTTTTTCTTTGTATTTACTTTTTGATGGTTTGATTAATATGCGTCTTGTCATGTTTCTCCTTTGAGTATCCTGTATGGGACTCTGTGTTTCCTGGGCTTGATTGACTGTTACCTTACCCACAAGGGGGAAATTTTCAACTATAATCTCTTCAAATATTTTCTCAGTTCGTTTCTTTTTCTATTCTTCTGGGACCCCCATAATTTGAATGTTGGTACATTTAATGTTGTCCCAGAGGTCTCTGAGACTGTCCTCAATTCTTTTCATTCTTTTTTCTTTATTCTCCTCTGCAGTAGTTATTTCCATTCTTTTATCTTCCAGGTCACTTGTCCATTCTTCCGCCATAGTTATTCTGCTATTGATTCCTTCTAGAGAATTTTTAATTTCATTTACTGTGTTGTTCATCACTGTTTGTTTGTTTGCTCTTTAGTTTTTTTAGGTCCTTGTTAAACATTTCTTGTATTTTCTCCATTTTGTTTCCAAGATTTTGGATCATCTTTACTATCATTACTCTGAATTCTTTTTCAGGTAGACTGCCTATTTCCTCTTCATTTGTTTGGTCTGGTGTGTTTTTACTTTGCTCCTTCACCTGCTGCGTATTTCCCTGTCTCCTCATTTTGCTTACGTTGCTGTGTTTGGGGTCTCCTTTTCTCAGGCTGCAGGTTCGTAGTTCCCATTGTTTTTGTCTACCCCCAGTGGGTAAGTTTGGTTCAGTGGGTTGTGTATGCTTCCTCGTGGAGGGGACTGGTGCCTGAGTTTTGGTGGATGAGCCTGGATCTTTTCTTTCTTGTGGGAAGAACCGTATCCACTGGTGTGTTTTGGGGTGTCTGTGACCTTATTATGATTTTAGGCAGCCTCTCTGCTAATGGGTGGGGTTGTGTTCCCGTCTTGCTAGTTGTTTGGCATAGGGTATCCAGCACTGGAGTTTGCTGGTCGTTGAGTGGAGCAGGGTCTTAGTCTTGAGAAAGAGATCTCAGGGCGAGCTCTTGCCGATTAGTATTACTTGTGGCTGGGAGGTCTCTGGTGGTCCGATGTCCTGAACTTGGCTCTCCCATCTCAGAAGCTCAGGCCTGACACCTGGCCAGAGCACCAAGACCCTGACAGCCACATGGCTCAGAAGAAAAGGGAGAAAAAATAGAAAGAAAAAACAATAATAAAATAAAAGAAAATAAAGTTATTAAAATTAAAAAATTATTAAACAATTAAAAAGTAATGAAAGAAAAAAGAAGAGAGCAACCAAAGCAATAAACAAATCCACCAATGATAACAGGAGCTAAAAACTATACTAAGATAAACATAAAAATCAGAAAGTAGTCAGTCGCATACAGCAAACCCCAAGTCCACACTTGCTCCCCAAATCCACTGCCTCAATTTTGGGATGATTTGTTGTCTATTCAGGTATTCCACAGATGGAGGGTACATCAAGTTGATTGTGGAGATTTAATCTGCTGCTCCTGAGGCTGCATGGCGAAATTTCCCTTTCTCTTCTTTGTTCGCACAGCTCCTGGGGTTCACCTTTGGATTTGACCCCATCTCTGCACGTAGGTCGCCCTCTGGCATCTGTTCTTTGCCCAGACAGGAGGAGGTTAAAGGAGCGGCTGATTGGGGGCTCTGACTCACTCAGGCCGGGGGGAGTGACGGGTACGGAATGCGGGGCGAGCCAGTGGCAGCAGCGGCCAGTGTGACGTTGCAACAGCCTGAGGCATGCCGTGTGTTCTCCTGGGGAAATTCTCCTTGGATCACGGGACACTGGCAGTGGCAGGCTGCACAGGCTCCTGGGAGGAGGGGTGTTGATAGTGACCTGTGCTTGCACACAGGATTCTTGGTGGCTGCAACAGCACCCTTAGCGTTTCACGCCCGTCTCTGGTGTTTGCAGTGACAGCCGCAGTTCGCACCTGTTTCTGAAGCTTGTTTAGGCGGTTTTCTGAACTTCCTCTCCTCATGCACCCTGAAACAATGGTCTCTTGACTCTTAGGCAGTTCCAGACTTTTTCCTGGACTCCCTCCTGTTTAGTTGTGGTGCACTAGCCTCCTTCAGGCTGTGTTCATGCAGCCAACCCCAGTCCTCTCTCTGGATTCTAAACTCCGAAGCCTGAGCCTCCGCTCCCAGCCCCCACCTCCCCAGCAGATGAGCAGACAAGCCTCTCAGGCTGGCGAGCGCTGGTCAGCACTGATCCTCTGTGCAGGAATCTCTCCACTGTGCCCTCTGCACCCTGTTGCTGCACTCTTCTCTGTGGCTCTGAAGCTTCCCCCTCAACCACGCCCCGTCTCTGCCAGTGAAGGGGCTTCCTACTGTGTGGAAACTTGTCCTCCTTCACAGCTCCCTCCCAGAAGTACAGGTCCCATCCCTATTCTTTTGTCTATGTTTTTCCTTTTTTCTTTTGCCCTACCCAGGTATGTGGGGAGTTTCTTGCCTTGTGGGGAGTCTGAGGGCTTCTGCCAGCGTTCAGTAGGTGTTCTGTAGGAGTTGTTTCACATGTAGATGTATTTTTGATGTATTTGTGGGGAGGAAGGTGATCTCCATGTCTTAATCTTTTGCCATCTTGAATATCCTCTGTACACTTTCTTTTTATTCTAAGCACCCCACTGATTTTTTTATTTTTACAGATAAAGAGAAAGACAAAACTAATGAGATGCCTTATAAATCCTACCCCTTTCACTAACTTGAAGTTTAACTCCATCAGTTTTACTGCCACTTAGTAAATTAAGAGAACATAAATGGGAAATCAAATAATGCTGCTTTTAATTCCCCAGTTATATAAATAACACCTCTAAATGAAAAGAAATCAAATTTTAACTCCATAGCTTCTTACAGTGACCTACGTTGGACAGATAAATGGAGATTTTCATCATAAAAATTCCAGTGAATATAAATGTCAAAGTCTCCAGTGAACCATTTACAATTTCATCTTGGCCACCAGTCCAATCTAGGAAGTAGGGTACACCTAGGGTAGGGAAAACCCTCTAACAGTCCATGATTTGCTGCAGAACTTAAACCTCAAATCCCTCAGAAATTTTTCCTACAGTCATAATAGCTGATGAAATTCTACACAAATTTCTCCTGTTGCAGTGATATTAAAAGCAGCTATAAACATTTTTAGTAATGAAATGCAATTCAGACAGCACACTCATGCAGGCACAATTTAGAAAAACAGAGCGTGCAATATAGAGGACAAAAAAATGCACAAAACTATGTCAAAAGTACAAAGTTTAGAATAAGTTAGAGGAAACATGCTTTGATTTACCCTTTCATCTCCTCTCTTTCTTCTCCTTCTCCTTTTCCTTCTTCTCCTTCTCCTTTTTCTCCTTCTCCTCCTTCTCTTTCTTCTCCTTCTCTTTCATATCCTTTTCTTCCTTCTCTTTCATATCCTTCCCCTCTTTCTTCTCACTGTGAAGACATCTGTACAGGCAGGTACAAACTACTACAACAGCAACAACTACAAGAAAACAGGAAACAAATGACATGTGACTCTGAAAACTAATCACCAAGATTCCAAACCAAGCAGAAAAAAATAAACATTGGTTACATTTCTGCGGTTAGAAAATGTTATTTTATTTAGGCCCATTTACATTTATATTCCATCTCGACCCTTCAGTATCTAAATCCAATCCCCTGGAATCACTTAAACAGTCTGCAATAAGTCAGAGTCTTTGCTTAATTTAGAAAATTACCCAAAACATATTTGGGAAATAGACTCATATGACTAATAATTTTGAAAAAACATGTATTATTTAGGGTTTGTTACTAAGTGCACATGTAGAATATAAAAGAATATACAATCACCAACACAAGGTAGTATATCACAGAAAAGGTCAGGTTTTTTTAGACTGTTCTACTCAATTTCAACCTATTAAAAACTACAGCAACTGAAAAGTCATTGAATAAATAATGTGCATCTTATCTTCATATTACATTTTCATTTAAGTGGTATCGAAGTTTGAGACACTTACTTGCAGTAAGAATAATCAGAGCAATGATTCCTGCATCTGAGAAAAAATGAAAACAGTTTTGAAGATATTAAGCATCTATGGGTCCTAGATAGCAGCTGTATTTTAATTTTGATCAGATCATCTAAAAACTACAGCAAAAATATTTATCAATCTAGTTTTAGCATAACTGCTACTGCATCCAAGTCATTTTGATCACAGAACCCTTTTAAACAGATTCCAGGTACAGGATCCACCTTGTGAAACTCTTAACAGGAGCCTCATTTTTCATTGTTTTGTGCTTTAGCTACCACACCAGGTTATTTTATATAGGTTACTAGTACTGTTAGAATTTACTAGATTAGAGAAAATTATCTACACGTGTCTATATATACTACCACTTACATTTGTCATGGTACCTGCACTAATAAAATAACTATAAATGTCAATTATTACTAATTATTTGTGACACGTTGTTTCTTCCCTACCTACAAATGATTGGAACATGATATTTCCATGTAGAACTCTAAGGTCTCATAGTACAGGGTTATTAATAACAAAATAATACCTAAATCCTCAAAGTCATCAAGTGATAGTATTTCGTCACTGGGATTGGGATATCCTAGGAAAAAAATGGAAATAGGTAAAAAGAAAGACTAAATATATCTTAAAGATCTATAAATTCATTGGTTTTGGTCTTGGGCCTTTTTATAATTCATAATTATAATTTAATTTTCCTTATAAATTATATTAATGTTTCTCATTGAAAGTTGCATCATAAAATAGTATAAATTTATTTTCAATGCCATCAACATTCTTCTTCCTGTCCACTGATATTCCTTGTGACTAATTCTGTGGTATAGCAAACAAATTCATCATTAGTGTATTCCAAAAAATTAGGCTTGAATTCAATATGACTCTACTTAAAAGATAGAGGAGGGCTTAAAAATGATTTAGAAGTTGCTCTGGAGTAGAAAGACTCTTCAACATTATACAGGCCATTTATAAAATACTCGTGGCTAACATCATACTCAATGTTGAAATACTAAAATTTTTTTCCCTTAAGATCAGGAACAACACAGAATTCCTGCATTTGCCACTTCAATTCAATGTAACATTGGAAGTTTGGGTCAGAATCATTATGTAAAAAAGAAGTTAAAAATATCCAGATGGGAAAGAAGAAATAAAATGATCTCTCTTTATAGATGACATTATTTTTTACATAGAAAGCTCTATAAAGATCACACATATACACACAAACACATACACAATTGTTAGAACTAATACGTAAATTCAGCAAAGTTGAAGGATACAAAATGAACACACAAAAATCAGCTGTGTTTCTATACACTAACAATGAACAATCCAAAAATGAAATTAAGCAAACAATTCCTTTTACAATAGCATTAAAAAGAATAAAATACTCAAATAAACTTAACCAAGGAGATGAAAGACTTGTACATTGAAAACTATAAAAATTGTTGAAAGAAAGTGAAGAAGACATCAATAAATGGAAAGACATCCTGTGGTCATGGACAGGAAGACTTAATATTGTTAAGATGTTAATACTACACAAAACAATTTACAGATTAAATGCACTCTCTATCACCATCTTGAAAATGCATTTTGCAGAAAAAGAAAAATACAACCTATAATTTATATGGAATCTCAAGGGACTAGCAACAGCCAAGACAATCTTGAAAAAGAAGAGCAATGTTGAAAGGGCTCATACTTCCTGATTTCAAAACTTACTAAAAAGCTACAATAATAAAACAGAATGGTACTGGCATAGAGACAGACATACAGACCAATGGTATATAGAATATAGGGCCCAGAAATAAACCCTTGCTTATATGGTCAAATGATTGTTCACAAGGGTGCTAAGAGCATTCAATGGGGAAAGGGCAGTCTTTTCAACAAATGATTTTTGGAAAACTGGATATCCACATGCAAAGAATGAAATTTGACACTTATCTTACACCATATACAAAAATTAATTCAAAATGGATCAAAAACAAAAGACTTAAAACTCTAAAACTCTTAGAAGAAAACACAGAGGACACATTTCATGATGTTGAACTGGCAATGACTTCCTAGATGTGACACCAAAAGCAAAGGCAACAAAAGAAAAAAATAGATATATTGGACTACATCAAAATTAAAAACTTTTGTGCATCAAAGGACACTATCAACAGAGTAAAAACCAACTCACAGAATGGGCAGAAACATCTGTAAATCATACGTCTGATAAGGGATTGATATCCGAAATATATAACGAATTCCTAAAACTCAATAACAACAACAAAAAGCCATTTTACAAATGGGCAAGGGACTTGAATAGACATTTCTCCAAAGAAGATATACAAATGGTCAAGAAGCACATGAAAGGCTGCTCACCATATCACTAATCGTTAGGGAAATAAAAGCCACAATGAGATACTACTTCACACCTATTAACTAACATAGATTATGATGGTTATTATATAAAAAACAGAAATTAACATGTGTTGGCAAAGAGTTTGAGAAATTAGAAACTTTGTACATCACTTGTGGGAATGAAAATGGTGCAGCCACTTAAAAACTTTTTAAAAATGGAAGACAGTACAGATGTTCCTCCAAAAATTAAACAAGAATTAATATATAACACAACAATTCCACTCCACGGTATATACCCCGCCAAAAAAATTCAAGAGGGACTCAAACAGATACTTGAATGCCAATATTCTGAAAAGCATTGTTTAGAATGTCAAAAGGTGAAAAGAACCCAGTATCTATCGACAGATGAATGAATAAATAAAATGTGGTATATACAAACACTGGAATATTTTCAGCCATAAAAAGGAATAAAGTTCTGATACAAGGTGGATGAACTTTGAAGACATTATGCTAAGTGAAATAACCCAGACACAAAGGGACACATGTAAAGTACCACTTAAATGAGGTATCTAGGTAAGTTAAATTCAGAGACAGAAAGTAGAAAGAGGTTATTGAATATGGGAGGAGGATTGAGAAAGGAGCATTACTGCTTAATGGGTATAAAGTTTTAGTTTGAGATGATGAAAAAGTTTTATAGATAGATAGTAGTGATGGTTGCACAACAATGTGAATGTATATAATGCTACTGAATTGGATGAAATGGTAAGAAAAATTAAAAAAATGTTGATCTGGAAAAATTACAGTAAGCATTCTGCCAGACATTAAAACATATTATAGTACTAGAATGAAAAACAACAACAGCTTGGTGTTGGCACAGATATGGACAGAGTTCAAGGGAACAGACAGAAGACTAAAACACCTATGGATTTAATGGATGATAAAAAGCAGCACCTCAAAACACTTGGAGAGAAGACAAGTTATTCAACAAATGGTGCTACTTTGCCATTGGATGGGGGTGGGTGGAGTGAAGAGGGACCCAATCTCATTCCACATACCATAATGAATTTCAGATGT
Organism: Physeter macrocephalus; assembly: GCF_002837175.3. NCBI lineage: Eukaryota > Metazoa > Chordata > Mammalia > Artiodactyla > Physeteridae > Physeter > Physeter macrocephalus. Next base: position 37,719,578 of record NC_041217.1, read on the forward strand.
ACCAAAGATTTAAATCCAAAGAATGCAATTAGGATGTATGGTTGAAATGTTTATATAATTTCAGCTTGAGGAAGTCCTAAAGCTTTTATAAGAAAGACACAACACTCATAGCCATTAGGGAAAAGATCGATATATCCAGCTACCTCTTAATGTAAAAGTTTTGCACATATAAATGACCACCAATAGAATAGTTAAATAAAATATGATGGCATATGTTAAAGTCATCATTTAAAAGGATGAGAATAAATCAAAATACAATCCCAATATAAGACATTAAGTGGAAAAATGTTAGTTTCAAAAAAATATGAACAGTATGATGCCATTTTTGTTTAAGAAAATACACACCAAATTAAATGTATAGCTACATATATAAGGATTTTGATGTACAGAAATAGATACAAAGACACCCTAACAGTGATTAACTAAGGTAATAGGCTAGGAAGGGAGAACTAATCTTTTACTCTGTATACTTCTGTAATGTTTGAAAATTTACAAAAATATATTCATGTATAAAAATATACTCAGGTAACAAAAAGTTATAAAAAGCAACCCATATCTAATAGTGTATAAAATCCTAAAAGAAAACTGACTAGTGAAAATAAAGCGAAAAAAAAAAAAACAACCCTAGGAAAAAAGTTCACATTAAAAGGGCTTTAATTTATAGTAAGGTCAAATCAAAAAAAAAAAAGTTTTAGAAACATAATAGAAAAATGAACAAAGAACATGAATAAATAAATGTAGACAGAAAAAGTTAAGCCTCACTGATAATTAAAGAAATGCAAATTAAAATAAGGCATGATTTTACACCCATCACTTTATAAATTTTTTAACTATAAGTAGGATAAAGAGTTACTGAACCTGGATATTTTGAAAGTGGAGTCTTGGTTGGATGAGTAGGCTTGTAACCTGGAAAAATAAATTTGACTCAATTCACCATCCTTGTCAATACAAAATTATGAATTTAATTTTGGTTTTTAATTTTTTTAAAGATTATTTCTCAAAATAAATAATACACATACACTCAGAACTGTGCAATTCTACTCCTGGGTTTAACCTAAATATATATTTGTACAAGTGCATAAGGATGTGTATATAAAATGTTCACTACAACTTTGTATTTTACAATGAAAATCCTTGTAGTTAACTAATTATAAATCATAAAATTTATGTATTCTTTTAAAAGATCCAAGTAGTATATTCCATAATTTTTTTCTTTTTCACTAAGGATTTCTTGGACATTTTTTCATATTAGCACATTTAGATCTGACTTAACACCAGTATATGTTGCTACTGATCCTTTTGGTATAGTCTTTCTCTAACTGATGATAAAAAATGATTGACAATCCCATAAGGACAGTTGACTTTTTATTTTAAAAAAACGATCACTGTAGCTTCTTCTCTTCATAGGCTTTTTCTCACAAACAATTCACATCTTCAAACACAAAACTGTATCAGTGTTTTATAAGTCCTTATGAAATGTTTATGGTCAACTTTCAAAAGAGCATATAAACAAATATAGTATACCACAGTGTATAGGCCCACTAGGACATGGATGGGTCAATGAATATAAATTTCATATGCAATCTTTATATATCATCCACCAAAAAAACATCTCTTTCCCCACAAAACTTCACAGCACTCACCAAGGTGCTGAAGGAGGTTACTGGGTACTGGGTTTACAGGAATTATAAAAGGTGTTCTAATTACCATGTTAACATGAATAAGCCCCCTCAATCCTTCAAAATATCAGGGCAATAGGAAACAAACAAATTAGATGCCAGTAATTGACATTAGTTTGAGTCATTAGACAACAGGAAACTAGAACCCACAGAAATGATGTTACTTGAGTGAGCAGAGCCACACTGGGACCCTGAATGCACTCTGCCCAGGTTAATGCTATTCCTTCTCTTCCTCTTGTCTCTTGCTTCTGCTGCAACTAAAAGGAAGAAGCCAGAGAAAGCAGCCCTGAAATCAGGAAGATAATTCCTTCTACCATATCAAAATAGTCTCTCAAGTCTTAAGCAGAGCAGCTAATTAGTAGTCCCTGCCAGAAATCCTCCATTTCATTTCAATAAGTAAGGACTTCTGCTTTTAGGTTGTTACGAAATTTACTTTCTGTTGCCAAATAAAAATGGCCAGTAAAGAGACAAATGGTATTTGTATGAGGTGGGGAGTGGTAGAAATACTGGTCTTATTCTGGTGACAACAGAAATTTCCCAGTATAAAAAGAACCAAACTGGTTGCAGTCTGGAAAATGAAACATAGTCCTGGACCTGGAAGATACCCTGTAAAGGTGGTGCTGTAAGTCATACAAGCTACGTAAGAGCTTTCTAGATGCCAGGCACTGTGCTAAGTGCTTTAAATGGATCCCATTTTGACTTTGCTATCACCCAGTGAGGAAGGCATTAAATCATTTTACATGTAAGTAAATATATTTAAAGTTTACGTAACTTGTCCAAGTTCACACATCTGTTGATATCTGTGGACTATGGCAAATACTTTTAGAATCACTAAGCATAACAACTAAAATGGCTGTAAATATATTCTTCCTCTTTTCATTACTAAAAATGATGAATGAGTGTACATCAATGAATTTAAAGGACTTTTTGTAAAATATAAGCAGGAAGTTACTAAATCTGAATGGCTCAAAATTGGGAGTTTTGTATTGAGAGGAATCAGCACTGAAGAACAAACTACATGGGATTACTACTTTCATATCATTTATATGAATTATGCCCTTATTCTTGACTTATATAGGTAAAAATTCCCATGCTTCAATTTACTCTGAAAAATCATTCCCATCTCTTTTTATACATAAAAATACCAATCAAGAGATATTAATATACCTGTGTTCTTTGCTAACAGAATGTGCTAAGACTCTATAAAAACATACAAAATCACAACAGCAGAATTCTACGTAAGTTCTGTCATACATCTCTCATGGAAATGGATACAAGACAGAGTTAAATACAAAGATTTATTTTTTCAATTATTCTTGTCAATGTCAAAGAAATAAAAACTAAAAGACAAAATTTAAAAAAAGGAAAAAGACAACATTTGTACCTTTAATACACTTTGGCATCTCAGGCTCCCAAGTATTATTACCACCACAGAACACTAGGTTGCTGCCATTAAGGTAAAAACCCTGGAGGCATTCAAATATCACCACTGCTTGGTAGGAAAATTTTTCTCTACTTCCTGACACCATTATTCCATGTTTGAGTACTGGACGTTCACATTTGACCACTGAAAATTGGAGAAATTCCAGAATTAATAAAAAGCTGCTTTCACACAGGACCAGAAAAACTAGTGCAAAGTAGTAATTTCCAGTGGGAAGAAAAAGCCGAGGAATGAAAGGCAAGATGTTAATTGAAAAAAAAAGACTTTATTTGTGCATTTGAATTTCAGGCAAATGGATTTAGAGAAACTTAATAACGTTTTTCCACCTAGAACAGACTCATTATACTTTATTGGCTTTCCTACATTTTTTTCCATAAATGACAAGTTTTGAGAAAGTGTGACTACCAGGTACAAATTCAGGGAAAGTTGAAAACTTTTGATACTTTTGATACTCTTTAGCTCTAGGACTTTTTTTAAGGTCATGCTGACACTAATTACAGTACCCTGCTCTTTTAGAAAGGTAGCAAAGACTTTTTTGAGAAAGTAATATTTGAGTTCGATTTTAAAAGTTGAAAAGATGCTAGCCAGGCAAAATCCTCAGCCCTCACACCAGTGAACTCTGGTGTTTCCCATTCTACTCTGCTTCTTCAAAGTAAAAATACAGGTCGTGACCCTCTAGATTGACTTCAATATCTATGAATGTGTTTTGCAGAATTTGGAAAAAACAAACAAACAAACTGAAAAACACTGGGTTGAGCAGAGAGTTCAAGAGGATATCTTATGAGATTAAATCTGAGCAATAGATAAGGGCCAGATAATATACAGCCTTTTAAACCAGAATAGCATTCTTCCTCCTTTCCTGTGGATATGAATTTCCATCAAGTATCACATCATTTCTGTTCGGCCAGGAGAACCTCTTTATCAATTCTTGTGTTCAGGTTGGCTGACAAATTCCCCAAACTTTTGTTTATCTGAAACTGTTTTTTATTTATTTCACCTTCAGTTTTGGAAGATTTCTCCTTGACAGTGAATTCTAGGTTAAGTGTTTTTTCTTTCAGCACATTAGCAGAAATTATTGTCTTCTCATCTCCACAGTTCCTTAAGAGACATCAGCTGTCATTCTTAACGTGGGTAATGGGGGGGGGTGTGTGGGTGTGTCCTCAATATAATACCTTTTTTCCCTGGCTCCCTTTTCTTTTATTTTTTGTTTTCAGTACTTTTACCATGATATATTTAGTTTGGTGGGGGTTCCTTGGTAAAATTAAAATTTTTACTTATCCTGCTAGGGTCACTGAATTTCTTGTACCTGTAGGGTTATTGTTTTGGATCAAATTTGAAATATTTTGGCCCGTATTTATTCAAATAATATTCTGTATTCCTCTCTCTCCTCTCTTTCTGAAACTTCAATTACATGTATATTTGACTGCTTGCATTGCCAGATTTTTGTTTTTAATTTCAGCCATTCTAACAGTTGGTTAGTGGTATCTCATTGTGATTTTAAATTACATTCCTGTAATTACTAATGATATGGAGCAACTTTTCATGTACTTTTTGCCATCTACATATCACGTTTGGTGAAATATGTCTATTACTATTTTTTGCTCATTAAAAAAAGTTTTCTTATTATTGTGTTTTGAGGGTTCTTCCTATATCATAGATACAAGTTAATTATTAGATACATACTTTGCAAATATTTTCTTCCCATCTATTGCTTTTTGTTGTTTTTCTCTTAATAATATCTTTTGCAGTCCAGAAATTTTGAGTTTGGAGTATCCAATTTATTATTTTTTTTCTTTAAAGCATCATGCTTTATGGGTTGTATTAGAGAAATTTTTGGCTAGGTCACAAATATTTTCTGTGTTTTCTTGTAACAGTGTTGTAGTTGTAGGTTTCACATGTATGTCTATGCTTCATTTTGAATAAATGTTTGCATATGGTGCTAACATGGGCTGAGATTCTTTATTTTTTTTTTTTTAGCATATGGGTGTTCAATTGTGCTCATACCATTTGTTGAAAAAATTGTTCCCCACTGAATTGTCTGTATACCTGTGAAAATCAACTGGACATATTTACAAGGGTCTAATCCTGACTCACTATTTTGTTTATTGCTCTATATATCTATCCTTTCACCACTACCAAACTGTCTTGCTTATATGCCTTATAGTATGCTTTATACTAAGTCTTGACATCAGGTAGAGTACATCCTCCAGTTCATTTTCAAAAACTGTTTAACTATTCTAGCTCTTTTGTCTTTCCATATAAATTTCAGAATCAGTTTGTCAATTTATACAAAAAGTTTTACTGGGGTTTCTATTGGGATTATGTTGAATTTATAGATCAATTACAATGAATTTACACCTTTATTATTTTGAGTCTTCCATTTCATGGCCAATGTATATCCCTTTATTTATTAAGGTCTTTAATTTCCTTTATTAGTGTTTAGTGGTTTACACCATTTAAATCTTTCATATATGTTAGATTTATATGCAAGTACTTTGTGTTTTGGATTTGCAAATAGTTGTTGTAAATAAAACTTTCAGTAATGATTTATTGCTAGTATGTAGACATACAATTGATTTCTGTATGTTGATCTTATATTTTGCAACCTTGCTAAAACATCAGTCTTTGGAATTTTCTACATAGACAATCATGTTATAAATGAATACAGACTATTTTATTTCTTTCATTCCAATGTATGTATGCTTATTTCTTTCTCTTGCCTTATTGCAGTGAGTGGGACCTCCAGCACAATGCCAAATAGAGTGATGAGCGTAGACATACTTCCTTTCTTCCTACCTTGGGGGGAAATAAATTAGGTTTTTACTATTAAGCATAATGTTAGTTGTGCGATTTTTGTATGTGCCTTTTATCAGGTTGATATAGTTAGTTCCATTCTGTTCCTAGTTTGCTAAGTTTTATCATAAAAAGATGATGAATTCTGTCAATTGCTTTTTTTTGCAACTATTAAGATGCTCATATATTTTTTCATTATAGTCTTTTGATATGGTAAATAACACTGATTAATTTAAAAATCTGAACCAATCTTGCATTTATGGAATAAATCTTACTTGGCTATGATGTATTCTTTTTTTTTCTTTTTTTCTCACTCCCTCCCACCCTCCCTATCCCACCCCTCTCATGGTCACAAAGCACAGAGGTGATCTCCCTGTGCTA